>NW_004524621.1:10501764-10509107 GCF_000260255.1 Octodon degus | reverse complement strand
ATGCTGCTGTAACAATCCTGAGGTGGGCCTCCCACACTCAGCATCATGCTAATTCAATTCAGTTGGGTGTTACAAGTTGATTACCAGTTATATATTCGCCAGCCCTTTTTTTTTTTTTTAATTTTGAAACAGCGTCTTGCCAAGTTGCTAAATTGCCCCAGTTGGACTTGAACTTGAGATCCTCCTGCCTCGGCCTCCCAGAGTGCTAGGATTACAGGCATTGGCCACTGCATCTGGCCATTTAATATGTATTAAGACAATAGACACATACAAACTTGCTGTATTTCAAATTTTTTCATACTAGAGGTCACCACGTGTGTGGATGTGCTGTTAAGTTGTCACACGTTTGTGGGGACCGTGGAATAAACCTTTTCTGGTCATTTCTGGGCATTTATTTTATCTTGAGTGTGTCCTCATTAACAAATCCAAGCCTGTGCATATCAGTCATATTACACTGCACAAAGAAACACATGCATTGCTCTCAGTTAAGTGTTGGGAAAGGCTCAAAGCTAACTGCTTGGAGCATATGCTCGCTCTGGTGTCCCAGCCAACTGCACCACAAGTGAACACATCATGCAGAAGTAATGTCATTATAATAGTATCAGATGAGCCACAAGGCTTGATCACTGCTTCTCTGACTTTACATCTATTAGGAAAGTAAGCAGTTATCAAATCTCATTGGTGAATCAATTTTTCCTGATTTGTAATGTTTAACTGGTTTTAAAAATTGAGAAAAATTATTTTTTAAGAGCAGTTTTAGGTTCACAGCAAAGCTGAGTGGACTTGCCTGGCAAGCACAAGGGCCTGAGTTCAATCCCCGGTTCCTTAAAAAAAAAAAAAAAAAAAGAAAAGAAAAAACTGAGAGGAAAGTACAGATTTATCTCCAGTGCACACATATGTACACCTCCCTCACATTAGCATCCTACACTAGCACGGTACATTTGCCCTAAGCTGATGAAGTACACTGACGCGTCATTAACACCCAACACCAATAGTTTACAGTAGGCTTTACTCAGTGTTGAGTGGTCTGTGGCCTTCAATAAATGTGTAGCAACATGTGTTCATCCATCATTATTAGTGTATGAGGACACATATCCACATTATAATAACCTACAGAATAGTTTTAATACCCTAAAAATCCTTAAAACTATGTTCATTTATCCCTTCTTCCCCCATCCCCTGCCAACCACTAATCTCATTACTGTTGTTAATGCTTGTCTTTTCCAGAATTTCACATAATTGAAATCATACAGTATGAAGCTTTTTGGACTGACTTCTGTTGTGGCTTATATCCAGATATCCCCCCCGAAGCCTCATGCACTCAAAGGTAGGTCTTTTGTGGGGTGACTGGATCATGGGTGTGTGATACTGGATGAGTCTACTGATTGGTGTAGTATAGCTCTGAGTGTAGATGATGGACTTAATGAAGAGGGAAGCCCCACCCGGGTGTGGGCAGCACCAACCAATAGTCTTGTAGCCTGGATGGAATAAAACGGGAAAGAAGAAGAAAGGTTGCTGCTTCCTACCGCCATGCCATGGACTGCTTCTCATCTGAGATGCCCTTTGCCATGCTGTCCTGCCTTGGTGCCACCCTACTATGAACTAAAACCTCCACAAACTGTGACCTGACATACACCTTTCCTCCTTTAACTTATGGCTATCAGGTATTTTGTCCCAGCAATGAGAAAGTAACCAAGACAACTTATGATGCTTAGTAATATGTGTAACATTTTTTAATTTATTAATTAATTTATTTATTTTATTCCTTGAATTTTTTTTATTGGTACCTTTTATATATACATAGTGATAGCATTCATCATAGGGGAATTGTACCTTGCTTCAAACAATAGTTTCAAGCATTTTTAAAAAAAGATTTAAAATTTCTGAATTTAGTTCAACTTATAATACCACATTTCCAAGAAAAATGAACCTTTTGATATGTGTAACATTTTTACCATGGAGGATTTTGCTGGGAAAAGGATCTCCTTAAGTTTCTTCCATGTTTTTTTTGTTTTTTGGGTTGTTTTGGGGGTTTTTTTTTGTATTTTTTTTAGAGAAGTGTGTACAGTGTGTTCAGGGTCTCATTACTAGATCGGACTCATAGTGTTCTGCCTGTTTACAGCCTCCCAAGAGCTGGGATTACAGGCACGCGTTACTACGCCCAGTCTTAATTGCTGTCTCAGTGTGCCCCTGGGGTGGGGCCAGCATGGCAGGTCCTCCAAGTTTTTTCATGGCTTGATGGCTTCTTTCTTTTTAGAAAGAAATCATATTCCATATGTGGGTGTGGAGCAGCTTATCCATTCACCTACTGATGGACATCTAGGTTGGCTCAAGTTTTGGCAATTATGCATGCATTTGTCATAAACTTCTCTGTCATGCAAGCTTTTGTGTGGACATAGTTTTCATGAATCAGTCTTGAAACTAAACTTTCTCAGAAGGCTGGTGAGATAGCTCAGCAGACTAAACTTAGGCAAGTGCAGGGACCAGGGCTCAATCCCTGGCACCACATGCTGCACCGTCCCCTTGCCCAGGCACACTGAGCGGGTGACCGAGTCCAGGTGTGGTGGCTCATGCCTGTAATCCCTGCACTGGGAGTCTTGAAAATAGGAGGACTGGTACAAGTCTGAGCTATATAGTGAGACCCTGAACAAAATACATTAAAAACTTTTTACAATACTGTATTTTTAATTTAAATAAAACATTTTTTTCAAAAAACCCACATTTTTTTCAGATTACTAAGTAAACTTTATATAAAAACTGTGCCCCCTTTCATCTGTATGAGTCAGGATATCCTCTAAGGCATGCAACCAAAACAAAAATAAAGAAATAAATAGACTTATGTGACTGCAATTATCATTATTAACTAGTTTTCGAATTCTGTATTCATCAAAACCTCATTCGTTGTCTTTGAATTCTTCTTTCTTGTTTTCGAACCAAATAACTGTTATAAATTTGAATTTGTAAAATAAATATAGCAATAAAACATAGCTTTTCTGCTCTGTTTTATGAGCAGAACTATGTAAGATTTTGTTGGAAAAAAAGGATCTCATTGCTGTTTTATAAGCAGGACCATGTAAGATTTTGTTGGAAAAAGGATCTCATTGTTAAAATATAATTAAGTTTGAAATTAATGAAGTAAATAAGCAAACAGAATAGCCAATCAGGAGCAATTTCATACAGGTTCATAACTTTAGAAGGCTCACTGGAGACTTGAAGGATATTGCCATGCACCTCTCAGGCCCAGGATCACAATGCTGAATTTCAGAATATATTAGTGGTGAGGGCTTTAGGTTAGGGCTTTTCTTCCTCCTTCGAGAGGTTACTCCGGGGGTCAATAAGAATGTCAGATCTGTCAACTCTGCTCCAAGGAACAGTGATGCTGTGATCTCCAAGGTTCCATTTCCATTTACTAAGTTAGTACACATGAACACAACTGGAACATATTGCTCTTGGTGGGCAGTGACTTCCAAGCAACAATTTCTAGAAGGTGTGTTCAAATCTTTAATGGTTATTTGACTCTGCACATCCCTTTCCTGCTGATTGACGAAAACTTAACTACAGTCCAGGCATCTTAGTCTAGTCAAGGTTACTCTTAAACACCCTTCCTAGGTTAGAGAGGAATATAGAGGCAAAGCCAATACACAACAGTGGGGAAGATGACAGACCATCTAGTCCTCAGCTGTCATCAACAATCCCTGTTGACACCTGCCTTCTTTGGAGTCCAGTTGTAGAGGTGCTAGAATGCCTTGTTCTGATCAATCCTGAGGGTTCTTCAGGATCTATTCTCTCAATTTTTGTCTCTTGCAGGGTACAGAAAGCATAATGATTCTCTTCCTTAGGGAACAAGGAACAGAACACTCAGCCACTTCTAGTCTACAAGTGCACCATGTTAGTGCATGGAGAATTCTATGAGGTCTGTTGTTTCTCTTAGCTCCCTGTGAGGAGTGAGTCAAACCCCCTCTTAATTCATATTCCTAAACTTCCCTGGAGGTTTATCTCCATCCTACTTCATTCCCTAGAAGTGAGCTCTTCTTCTCTAGTGGTTCTCCTCTTCTTTCATCAGGGTGAATCAAATTGTTGGGGACTGATGAAGGTGGAGAAGCTTTATGTGACTTATCGTAATTTTCTTCCATGTCTTATTAGGAAGAAAATTTTTATGCCCTCAGCCTTTCAGGTCAGGTTCTGGTATTTTAACTTTTTTCTTAAAATGAGTGTGCCTGGGGGCCTGCCCCTTAGCTCAGTTCTTTAAGTGGCTGCTTCAACAAAGCAGTCAGGCTCAGGTTGCTGTGGTTCAGTCCCCACAACTCCAGCCAGCCAAACCTGCCCTGAAGGCATTTGGAGCAAAAATAATAATAATAATAAAAAACAAAAACAAAAACAAAAAAACCAAATGAGTATGCCTGCAATTTCAAAGGTCTAATTTTTCAACCCCAAAGCTAGAAACTGTCCTCTTGGTCTACTTTTCACTCTAATAATAATAATACTTAAAGAAGCTTTAATACACACATACATAATAATGTATCTATTGTGTTAGAAGGTAAAGTAGCTTTTGAAAAAGTGAAGTGTGGAAGGGGAAAGAATTGCAGGGTGGGGTTCCACTGCAGTTTTAAGGAAGGAAGTGAAGGAAAACCTTTTGAGTTATGATTTAAAAAGAAGAAGGGGGTTGGCGAGACAGCTCAGTGGTATAAAGCACCTGCTTAGGCAAGCATAGGCAAAGTGCAGGGACCATGGTTTGAACCCCCAGCACCACATGCTGGCCAGCACTGCCCCCAGGGTGGGCTGAGCTGGCCACAAACTAAACTAAGCTAAACTAAACTAAACTAAACTAAACTAAACTAAACTAAACTAAACTAAACTAAGAGTTAAAATTGTGAAATTATCTGGATGCAAGCACAAAATCCTGGAGTGGTAGATACAAAGAGCAATTAAGCAAAGGTACAGAGCAAGATCAACTAGAACTCAAGGATGGGTGAGGCCGGAATAGTAAGAAATGAAGTCAAAAAGGTAGCAGAAAGAAGCAAGAGTATAAGACCTTGAGAACCATTTTTAAGAAATTTGACTTTTTCTGTCAATGAGATGGGAAGTCTTTGGAGAATTCTGACAAGGACAGAAACAAAAACTGAGCTTCTAAAAGGGATCACAGTAATTGCTTTACAGAAAATGGATTTTTAAAAGGGATAAAGAGCAAAACAAAAGTGATCAGTTGGGAAGATATTGCAATATTCCAGGCAAGACAAGATGGTGTTTGGGAGCAGGTGGCTAAAAGTTACCTTTACTATTTCTATGAAATGTTAGCCTTCATCTATATTATTGTTTTCTTGTGTGCAGTTAGTTTTCTGTGGTTAAATTCAAGATTTTCTGGTTTTGTCCAACTGTAACACGTCTAGGTTGAGTTTTATTTTTTTAATTTGTCCTTAGGGCGCATTCACTTTTTTAGGTGTCAAAGTTGATTTCATCCACCAACTATTAGTCTTTTGATTTTGTTCTACCCTATTAATCCTCCTGTCCTTGCAGGACTGTACTTCTGCATAACAAAACTTAATACCATTCCACAAAAATCGCTGGAGGCATGTTTTTTTTTTTGTAATTTTTCTATCTTGCTCCTTAGATTTAATAATTTTTGTCTTAGCTTCAAGTTCAATTAAACTTCCTTTTGACATTTCCAATGTGGTGAACGTTTAATTCACATAGTGTACTTTATAGATCTAGAATTTCCATTTGGTTCTATTTCCATAGTTTCCATTTTTTTCCATTGCAGTGAGAACCATGGTTTAAGGGTGAGGACTATCTTCTTATCTAAGCAGCATGTCGAAATTCCAGCAAAAAGTAAAGCTTTTACAAGTAGTGTGAAGAAACTTGAAAATATTGTCAAGATTAAAAGCAGTCAATAGAAATCATTGCCTAGATTACCTAGGCTTAATAGACATGGACTTTAAAGCTCTTGTTCTACACATATGTAAGGATACAAAGGACAATATGGTCACACTGAAGAAACAGATGAGTGATTTCAGCAGACCCACAAGTAACTGTATGCCTTTTAAAAAATTAATGTTCTTTGAAGAAATACACACCAAAAGTTTAGTATCAGAATATAAAATTAACAATGTATGTCATGCATTCAAAATCTTTCAGAATGTAAAGAAGCAGGAAAATATCAGAAGAAACACATCAACACAAAGTTACAGAGATGACAGAATTATCACATAAACATCAAAATAGTTCTAATATCTTGTAAATATGTTCCAAGTTTGTAAAGGAAAATATGAATATAATGAGAAGAATAAACATAAAAAGCAAAGTAGGGCTGAGGTGTTAGCTCAGCTGTCTAAGCGCCTGCCTGGAAAGCACAAGGACTGGGGTTTGCTCTCTGGTATCATATGCTGTGCTGGCCTCATGCCATGCCGGCCACCAAAATTGGGCATGGCGATGTATGCCTGTAATCCCAGCACTTGGAAGGCTGAGATAGGAGGATCACTATGAGTCTGAGCTGCATATCGAGACCCTGTACCAAATGAATGAATACATAAATCTTTTAAAAAATCAAAGTAAACTTCAATAGCTGAAAAATATAATACCTGAAATGAAGATACAATAGATATATTTAATAGCATATCAAATGCTACAGTGAACTTAAAGACATAGCAAAAGATGGGCTGGCAAAATAGTTTGGTGGTCTAAGCATCTGCCTGGCAAGCATAAGGAACCAAGTTCAATTCCCGGTACTACATGCTGTGCCAGACACAAAACCAGGGGTGGTGGCACACACCTGTAATCCCAGCACTGGGGAGGCTGAGATAGGAGGATCACTATGGGTCCCAGCTGCATAGCGAGACTCTGTAACAAACAAACAAACAAACAAACAAATGATTTTTTTTTAAAAAATGAAATAGTAACAGAAACTAACATTTGAAAAACAAGAGGAAAAAGAGTTAGAGAAAAGAACAGACTCAGTGACCAAAATAACTACATTTCATTGAAATTTCAAAAGAAGAGAGGTGGGGAAATGAAGGGGTTAGTGGATTCAGAAAAAAAATAATGAAAGTAAGAGATGAAAGTTTTCCAAATTTAGTAGAAACACCAACAGATACAGAAAAAAATTAAGGAAAGTAAGAGATGAAAGTTTTCTGAAGAAGAAGAGAAGAAAGAGGAGAAGGAGGAGAAGGAGGAAAAGGAGGACAAAGAGGAAAAGGAGAAGGAGGAGAAGAAGGACAAGGAAAAGGAGAAGGAGAAGAAGGAGAAGGAAGGAGAAGGAGAAGGAAGAAAGAGAAGGAGGAGAAGAAGGACAGGGAGGAAGAGGAGGAGGAGGAACAGGAACAGGAGGAGGAGGAGGAAGAGGAAGAGGA
>NW_004524621.1:10471805-10501664 GCF_000260255.1 Octodon degus | reverse complement strand
GAGGAGGAGGAGGAGGAGGAGGAGAAGGAGGAGAAACTAAAACAGAGTGAAAAAACTACTTTATATTACCCAGAAGAATGACAAGGAGAATGACAGAAAGCTTTTTGTCTGAAATTTACCCAAGCCAGAAGACAGCTGGATGGCATTTTCAACACTTCCTGCTTAGAAAAATAAAAGTGAAGCTCACTGCCAGTGTTCATTTATTTTCAGCAAGTGAAAATTACTATATTTTGCAAATGGAAGGACCATTACTAAAAACAGAATACTACGAACAGAATGATGTCTTTTGTTTCCAAAGACTATTGATACATTAGAACAATGCAAAATAACACTAAAGCAATATATTTTGCTGCAAACCTTGGGGGTGACTTAGAACTGTAATTCCTGTATTATTTCAGGGAAGCGGCTGCAGCCCCAGGTAATACTAGTAAGTATTCATGGAGCAAATTGGAAATTGATTGAAGTGTTGAAGGGGAAAAAATAACTTCAGACTCCACACCCTTCTCATTTTTAAAAAATGAAGATAAAAACAGGTCTTTTTATACAATAAAAGCTGAGATGATAATTTATTGCCAGTGTATCTGCATGTTTAATAGAACATAATACATTTTCTTGTCATAAAGTAGACTAACCAAGGTTGTGGAAAATCTACATTTATTCTTTAGAATATTTCTATTGATAAATTATTAATTTAAATTAATTAATTAATTTAATTTATGAGTTTGTTATATTAATGAGTGATTAACAGGAAAACAATTTAAAAAGTATTTCATTTTTAGTATTTGTTGTTTATAAAAAAGCATCAAAATTCTCAATGCCAACTGATGGTTGGTGTACAAAGTCTAGAAAAGAACAACAGAAATAAATGAAAATGCCAATACCACTCTAGATAAAAAATCTTTCATTGTCACACCTCAGGCAGTCTTCACACATGACAACAGCATACTCCATATATTGTATATTCACATGTTGCTTACACCGACAGCACACGCGTTTGGCTTCCCTGGCTTTTTTGTAGCTCATACTTAATGTCTCACTGGTCCTGCTGTTTTGTTAGGAGGTTTTCATTATATTATGTAATGTACAGTTAATGGGAACATAAAGTACCAATAAAATATAGTATTAAACACTTAATATGTATTGCATATTTGGAATAAACATCAAACATTTTTACATCAGGTGTGTACTTGCTTCCTAAACCTAAGAGATGACATCAGAAATAAAGTCCTCTATGAACTACATGAAAATATCAACAGCATCCTATAAAAAAATATACACTTCAATGATCACACCTAAGTAATAAAAAAGAAGATGTCAATATGGTAAAATGGCAAATGCATAGTGAGTGCTTAGAATAGACATTAACATTTTCACATCAGTTGTGTACTTATTTACAAAACCTAAGAGATATTGTAAGAAATAAATTCTTATATGAACTATAATGAAAATACCAACAGCTGTCTACAAAAAGTCTTTTTTTTTTTTTTTTCAGAACTGGGGATTGAACTCAGGTCCTTGCCAGGGAAGCGCTTATTCCACTGAGCCATCTCCCCAGCCCCTACAAAAGTCTTTACTTCATTTATCACACCTGAATGATAATAAAATAAGATAGCAATAAACTATCAAATGTGTAATGAATGCTTAGAATACACATCAACATTTTCACGTCAGCTGTGTACTTGTTTACAAAGCCTAAGAGATAACATCAAAAAAATTTTAAAAACTTATGTGAACTTAAAATGAAAATACAAACAAAAGTCTATCAAAGAAGTAATCTTTAATTACTAACATATAATTAATTAAATAATCTTTGATTAATAATGCTTCAATTGTCACACCCAGGACAGTATTCACATAAAAAATTTTGTTAAGTACACAAGTATCAATTACACTAATAGCACATATGTTGTTTTCCTGTTGTTTCTTGTAAGACACAGTTGACATCTTTTTGGTTTTCCTGTTGTCTTAATAGGTCTTTGGGCTGCTGTGACTGCCTGTTCACCTGTCAGCTCACCAGTGTGGTCCAAAATTTTTTTGTGTAGTTTCCTAGGCAGAAACATTTTGTTTTTCCTCTGCCATAAAAGGTTATGAGTTCCAGTCCCAATCTTCTAAGAAAACATCTCCATGGTATTTTGTATTTTTTTTTTGTAAACTGTCAAACTATTTATGCCACATATGTTTAGGGTTGAGTAAGACACAATCATTGGCCAATGCTTCTGGTTTCAAATGACATCATAGTTGCTGCATAATTCATCAACGATACCTACTCTGCATTTGATTTTGTTGTAGAAAGTTTCCATCTCAGGCTTCCATTTTGCCAAGGTCTCCTTATCAATATTTCAATCATGGTGCCACATTGACATCAACAATCCTGATGTTTTGTTTTGCCATATTTGAGACCAATGTAATACTTTCTGAAATCCAGGATTGGACTATACAATTCCCTGGTTTGAAGTTGCAATATTTCATTTGGAATTTCTGCTTTGTTCTTGTGTATATTTCCTGCACTTGTCAACTTGTGCTCTATCAGCAAACATAATAGCAATTGGAAGCTGGTACACCAATTATTGAATGTCACATTCCAATTAGTTTGGAAGATGGGAACAACAAATCTGCTCACAACATCACTTGGTTTATTACTGCACAAATAAGTATCCAATGACTGAGTTCCAGGATAAATCCTTAAATTGAAAACATAATAAGTGTTCATATATACAGGGGCATACATTTTTATATCATATTTTGACCTACTGCTCTTCTCTAAGTCTTTTACATTTCTGCGATTTCCATGAGAAATTCCTGCTAAGTACAGGAGACCTATGAATGCTTCCAGTTCAGCCAGTGAAGTGTCAAAATAAGTACATTTTTAAGTATGATTGTTGTTGCATATAGAACTTTTTACTTATATCTCATTCTTTGTATATTTCATAGCATTTCATCTGTTACAATTTCCAACATGGAATGGCAAGTGCTGGCATTCTGTCCAATATGTTTCAACCTTGCCAAGACCTCACTATATTTTCTGACCTAGTAATAACACTGGATTGTTCCATTTGGTTGTGTGAATTTTTTCCCTGTATTTAGGACAGGGTCTACATGGTCTACAGGGTCTCAGTATATAGATCAGACTCGTACTGATTCTCCTGTTTTCAGCCTCCCAAGTGCTGGGATTACAGGCGCACACCACCACACCCAGTCTCCACCGCCTTCTCAGTGTGTCCCATGGATGGGGCTGGCACGGCACATTGGGGATCAAACTCTGGCTGCTTTGCTCTGCCTAAGCAGTCGCTTTAGTCTACTGAGCTATCAGGCCAGCCCTGGTTGTGTGAATTTTGACCAGTACTCATTTCTTTGTCATCTGAATCAAGGAGATCTGGATTCCCTATATCTGTGTCAGTCAGTTCTTGCTCCATTTCACTGTTACTGGAAGTTTGGTTTATGTGGCCAGTGTCAAAGTCATCATCATCATCATCATCATCATCATCATCATCATCATCATATATCCACACCACTCTTCTGTAATGCAAATATGTATCTTAGCATAATGAACCATCATTATCCATTCATGAGTAAACTGATCACTCACTTTGGACTTCCTCCAAAACTTGCAAATCTAGTTTTCCATGTGGCATTGTACTGAACTGGGGTATACTACTAGAAAAATCAAAAGAATACATTTTAAAGAATAAATCCTATAGTTGTATAGGTATATTATACCCTCTGTGATGCTCAGATAAACATACACAAAAACTGTTCCATGCACATCATGTGAGTATAAATCCTGGTTTGAAAATTTTGCACACACCTTCCTTGCCTTTCATTGTGCTGAGTTAAAAAAAAACCCCAAAGATTGTTTCCTGTATCCCTCAGGGAAAGATACTGAGATGCACAGTGGCTACTATTATGTTAAGTAAAAATTTACAGCAGAAAATAAGGGATGTATTTGTGGGACCCACTGTTATGCTCTCAAAAGCAAAAGAGTTTAAAGGTATGGACAGCAGAAAATAATAATAAGGAAAAATCTATATCTACCCAAATGAAGAACATCTGAAATGGTTAATATGTGGGCAAATTTTTCTCAAAACAACCTTAGTTCTCCTTTTATATTCCTTTTTAAAGATAATTTATATATATATATATATATATATATATATATTGTGTGTGTGTGTGTGTGTGTGTGTGTGTGTGTGTGTGTGTGTCTCAGTCTGCCGGAAGGGCAGGGCTTGTTGGGGATTGAATTGCGGTATCCTGCTCCTGACTGCCTTTGCATGAGCAGGCACTTAAACTACTGAGTTAAGGGCAGGCCCCTCTAATATATGTATTTTGAAGGCAAATGGTGCCAGCGATGGGAAGGGAAATGGAAGTTTGCAGTACTATTGCTATGTTCTTAACATTTTACATGAAGTGAGATTATCTGAAGGTATATTGTAATGTGATAAAATGTATTGTATAAACCTTGATCAACAGAAAAATAAGGTGTGCCGATAAGCTAATAGCAGAGGCAAAATGAGATCACAAAAGTAACACTTTATTATTCCAAAAAAAAAAAAAAAGTATAGGAAAAGAAGTGAAATAATGGTGAAAAACAGGGGGCCTGCCCAGTAGCTCAGTTGTTTAAGTGCCTGCTTAAACAAAGCCCTCAAGCTCAAGCTTCTGTGGTTCGAACCCAGACAGTCACTGCAAACCAGAAATGCCCTAAAGGCATTTCGAGACTCAAAAAAAAAAAAACCCCTTCTACCATTGGGGCCTGGGAGATGGCTCAGTGGAATAAGCGCTTCCCTGGCAAGCGCAAGGGCCTGAGTTCAATCCCTGGTTCTGAAAAAAAAAAAAATCAAATAATGGTGAAAAACAAGTTTAACTAGAAAACAAATAGCAAGAGAGTAGATTTAAACTTAACCATATCATAATTATTTTATATCCAAATGGCCCAAATACTCCCATTAAAAGATTGATACTGTCAAATTAGATTAAAAAAAAAAGAAAAAACAGCTACCCAATTGTATGATTTCTACTAAAAATTCACTTTAAATATGAAGACACAGAACCAAAAATGGAAGTGCATTCCTATAGTGCCTGCACTATGGGAGGCTGAGGCAGGAAAATCCCAAGTTTGAGTTCAGCCTGGACAATTTAGTCCCAAAATTTAAAAAAGAAGTTTGGGATTACATATCAATGGACAAATCCTGGGTTACTCAGTAGAGAAAGACAAAAGTAAAAACAACAAAGATTAATAGTAAACTCATAGAGTGAAATATATCACATAACTACTGATCAAAAGATTTGATGAGTTATTAAATTTTACTTATCTAAAATACAAGCAGGTGGGCTGACCAAATAGTTCAGCAGATTTAAGCGCCTTCTTCGGCAGACACAGCGGCTGGGATTTGATCACCAGCATGCTGTGCCGGCCCCGCGCGTGGGGGCCACTGAGAATGCGATGGAGACTGGGTGTGGTGGCGTACACCTGTAATCTCAGCTCTTTGGGAGGCTGAACACAGGCGGATCACTATGAGTCTGATCTAGGTAGTGAGACCCTGAGACCCTGTAGACTCTGTAGACCCTTACTAAAAAATACAAATAAATAAATAATAAAATAAAAGCAGGTGACTTTTGGCTCAGGACAAAATTATTGAAGTTCTATACTTTTCTCTACATATTAATCTTTTTTTAAAATGAAAGATCAGCATACCAACATTAGGATAGAAATATAATATGAACTCCTAAAATAAACCATATATGAAATTTAAGGTTAGTTTTGCTTTGTTTTTGTTGTGTTGTTTTGTTTTGGTTACAGGGTCTTGCTATGTAGCTCAGACTGGCCTTGAACTTATTATGTATACCCAGGCTAGTCTCAAACCCTGTGTGAATTTCCTGACTTAGCCTCCTGACTGGGATTATAGGTATGTGCCACGATGCCTAGCAAAATTTTAAGTTTTCTAATAGCCACCACATTCTAAGAAGTTAAAAGGAATAACAATAGATACACTTTATCATACATTTGTCAAAGCCCACAAAGTGTACAATACTAAGAGTACATCATGTGTAAGATACGGACTTTGGACTTTGACAGTGTGTCCATGTAGGATCATCGATTGTCAACTTGGGTCACTCTGATGTGAGGGGTGGATCATAGGGTAGGGGGAATATGTAAATGGCAGCAGGGAGTATATCACTTGTCTATCCCCTACACAATTTGCTGTGAACCTAAACCTGTTCTAAAAATACAGGCTTTAAAAAAAAAAGGTAAAATGAAACAGATGAATTAGTTTTAATATATTTTGCATTCCTATTTTTATACTGTCTTGGAGGGATTTCTTGCATTTTAGTTTGGACCAGCCACCTTCCAGGTAAGCCCCATACATATTGTTGCCATCAGGCACAGACTAGATTTATGACTTTCTTTCTTGAGGAGGAGGGGGAGCAAGGTGGGAAGTGAGTCCAGTCAGTGAGTCCTGTGGAAGGAAAATTTCTTGAGAGGGGCGACTTTATTCATGCTGTCAAGTGTCATGTTGGACATTTTAAGTGCAGTACGTTCTTGAATTGTCTCAAGAAAGCCAACATAAAAAGAAGGAAAGAACAGAGACTTAAATGTCTGCCCACAGCCACGTAGTTAGGGAGAGGCAATTTGGATTTGAGTATGTTAAGCCCCTGCACTTTCCACTGCATTATATCGCTGCTCTCCGTCCCATGGGGAAGCTGGCTGCTTTTAGTGGTCTAAACAGAGGAAACCAGAAATAAGCTTCAGGCTTTATCACTGAACAACAAGGTAATGCCAAAATGGACGTGTTATTTGTTGGGGTGAGGGTGGGGGTGGGGATATTGAGAGAAAAATACCTACATGATGAATGACTTTCGACTGCAAAGTGGACCCTCTCTTCTCCCAAGGCAGAGACCTTCAGCTTTTGGGGAAGGCCAGGCTCTAGAACCCACCTCTTTGGGTTCAAGACAGCACTCAGGCAGAAAGAATACTTACTGAACTATCACTGAGGGGAGAGAAGGGGAAACGCCCCTGTGGTTCAGCTTTGCCTTTGCCTTTGGGTCTCAGCCGAACTTCAGAGTGGTCTTGGCAGGTCAGCCCCCTCTGTGATCCTCAGTGTCCCACATGTAGACCTCAGGAGGGGCAGAGGCATTCTCAGGGACTCCCCAGCTCTGACAGCCCAGAGGCTGTCTAGCGTCTCGGAGAACGCTGCCTTGAAGCCAGCACACAGCTGGGCCAAAACAAAAGGCCGGGGTCCGGGGCGCGACGCTGCCCCCCTGGAGGTTTTGGAAACTTTGTGCGGCCGGGGCGGGGCCTGGGCGAGCCGCAGCCAATCACTACAGGCCTGGGGCGCAAGGGGCGGGGCCTAGCGCGAGGGGCTGCGGCGGCCAAGCTGGGTCCGAGCATCCCGCGGCTCCGGACCCGCCCGGCCCGGACATGGTGACCGTCCGGGCCTCCCTGAGAGGCGCGCTGGTGCTTCTGGCCGTGACTGGGGTCGTGCAGGTAGCCGGGGGCCTGGCTCCGGGCAGTGCGGGTGAGTAACCTCTGGAGCGGCGGTTCGGGCCGGTCCGGAGTGGCCGCCTCAGCGCTCCAAGATGGCGCGGGGCAGGGGGCGGGGGTGCGCGCGACCCCAGACCTGGCCCTCGCCCGGTGACCCTGGGTCCGAGGGTCTGGGCCCCCGGGGGGAGGGGTGCCGAGGCGGAGCCAGTGAGGGCGCCTCCCCGCTCTAGTCCCTGCCCCCCAAAGTCTGCTGAGCCTCTGGTGGCAGCGACCCAGGTTGGAGGCCTTGCTCTGTCACCTACCAGACGTGGACCCCCTCCTCAGCCCTCGCCCCCTGGCGTGCGGCCCGAATGCCTGCGCCGGGCGTCGTCGCGAGGGTCACCACCGCTCTGGCCGGTTACTGTTACTTGTTGCCTGACCCCCACTGGGTTCAGCCGGCACACTGCCGGCGGGGTCCCGTGTGACTGACAGGTCGGGGCGCGAGTCGTAAGGATCCGCTAGCCCTGCTCCCTCTGGAGCCGGCAGGCTGGAGAGCGGTGCTCTTGTCCTAGATTTAGGAATAAAGCCAAGAATGGGTAGGAAACTGTTTGCGCTGATGACTGTTTGCTGGGCTTTTGGATTCAAGGCCAACTCTTGCCGTTTGGAGAGCTCAGGCTAGGAGTTGGGATAGGACTGACGCTTGAACTCAAGCAGAAATGTCCAGGGGAGATGCAGAGCTGCGGGTACACAGAGGGCGAGAGATGGCAGCCACCTAGGGTGGGGGCAAGATTGAGTGATGCCTTGTAGCTCTGCTCACCATCCCAAGATGACTGGGATTTGTGCAGCAAAAGTGAAGTGCGCTGCTCACTGGGAGATAGGTCTAGAAAAAAACAGAGTCGATCCTGGTAACGTTCTAAGGTAGCCTACAATGTTAAGAATGAAGATAAAAAAATTTAAAAGAAAGAAGGGAGAGAAGTAAGTCAGGAATCTGGAATTCAGTAGTTACTGTAATTGGGTTTGGAAATTCATCAGTAAGCTAGCTCTCAGAAATCAAAGCAATAAGGGCTGGGAATGTAGCTTAGTGGTAGAGCACTTGCCTAGTATATGCTAGGCCCTAGGTTACACAACACACACACACACACACACACACACACACAAATACAAAGGAAATGCTGTGTGTTATTGACTAAATCAGCTTACCTTTCTGGGGTCCATTTTTCTTACTAAGAGATTCAAATAGAGCTCTTAAAAGATATGGCCCATAAAGTACTAGTTGTGCATTCTTATCACACAACTCATCCCTTCAGTGGGAAAGACATGGCTGTAGACTGCTATAGTTAAGAGCACTTGAGGGGCCAGGGAGATAGCTCCGTGGAATAAGCACTTCACTGGCAAGCACAAGGGCCTGAGTTCAATCCCCAGTGCTGCCAAAAAAAAAAAAAAAGAGCACTTGAGTGAATTATTTATTTAATTTGTTCTTAATATCTGTATTATATATGATATCGCCTAGATTTTACTATAAGAATTGAAATAATATACAGCATTTACAATAAGCACTGAAATGTTAGCTATTAAATGTCTTTGGGAAACATGACACATTGTATCCCATTTTTAAATTCATGAAGCATATTAGATTCACAATAAAGGGCTGAAAGTTTCCTATGGAAAGGAAAGATACTTGTTGGCCAAGGGAAAAGAGAATGGCTGCTAAATAGGATAGGGTTTCTTTAGAACATGAAAATGTGCCAAAATAGCAGTGGTAACAGTTGGAAAACTCTGGATATACTAGAAATGACTGAATTATACACTTTAATGAATTTCATTGTATGTGAATTATATCTCAATAAAATAGTTACAAAAAAGAAACTTGTTTGCTTATAAAACTTTTTCTTTGTTACACCTAAAATGCACTTTAGAAAATGCTGGGCTAGTTGATTTCTAACCACTCTTCTTACTGTAAAAGTCCATGACGTCATCTGGTTTGTGTTGTTTGATAAAAAGAAAAATTCCAAGTTTGATTTTAAATTGAGTTCTGTTTCTTGTACTAAATTCTACGAAGTATATATTGCCTGGTTATTTACATAAAGGACATTGAGTAATATAATGGACAAAGGCCTCTTCTGTGGATTAAACAGAAATTCAGAACACAATTATTAAATTGTATTTCAGTGAAGGCCTGGCTTGTATTGCTGCCCAGATGGTCTTCTGTCCCCTTTGATTCCCCCCCATCCAAGGTTGGATATGTCTGTCTTCTCTGGCATAAAGCTTTACAGGTCACTGACTTGCTGAGTATTCTTATAGTGGGAAATGGAAGCAAAGAAGTAATAAGTCCTACTCAGTAATTATTTCTTTGGAGGATAAAATGGAGACCTATGCCACCATCTCAAAAACTGTCTCATGGCACCTGACAGTAGGTCTGTTTCTATTTAAGATGTTTTGTAATAGTACAAGGGAGAGAGAAAGATGTAACATTAAAGGCCAAATTTCATCAAATTGACATTTAAGGAATTATATAATAGCCTAGAATCCTGAAAAAGAATGTAATGAATTTTAAGTTAGAAAAAAGTAAACGCCGATCTGGAAAAATATAATAAGAAGCAAGATTCTCTTCACATTGAAGTACCTCCATCTGTACTGTAGGAAGAGCTACAACTAGTGATAAACTGCATATGACAGTTTGTTCTGGTATACTGCTAAAAGTTCCTACTTTTCACTATATTTCACTCCTCAAAGAAAGTGAGAATATATTGAGATAGATTTTTTTTTTAGAGGTAGATCTTATGTATTGTGAATGTTGCTTTTAAAGGAACAAAACAGATACTATAAGCATTGTTTCCCCAAAAATACTTTTTATTTTAAAGAGAAAAAAACAATAAAAATAATGATACAAAGTGTCAAAACAAGATAATAGATTAATAATGGTTAAAATGTTGGGTATGCACAGTAGTTGCTCAGATTATAAAATATAGGGATGAAAGATTAATCAAACAATATAACCACAAACTTTTAGTGAATAGAAGTTTGTAGTATATTTATCTTAGCTGTATTGTATATACATATACATATATATATTTTTTCTTTTCCCTTCTTATCTCCTTGTCCCCATCTTTCTTATTCTTTCCTTTTGAGCAGTTTCTTCCCCTTTCACAATTTTTACCTTATTTATCCTTTCAGTTTTTTATACTAGGGAGACAATGTGATAATCACATGAGTATGATTTATTTAACTAATGAGTATATCTCAAGTTGCATCCATTTACCTATAAAAGCCTCAAATTTATCCTTCTTTATACCTGAGTAGTATTCTATCGTATAAAAATACCACACCTTTTTTATCCATTCCTCAGTTGATAGGCATTTGGATTGTTTCCAATATTTAGCTATTCCAAATGTGTTGCTATACACATGGGTGCACTGGAGTATGATGTTTTTAATTCTTCAGGGGAAATACCCATAAGGGGAATTGCTAGGTCAAATGGGACCTCTAATCCTACGGTTTTTTTTGGACTCTCCACACTGATTTCCACAGTGGTTGCACCAGTCTACACTCCCGCCAACAGTGGAGAAGGGTTCCTTTTCCCCCACATCCCCTACAGCATTTGTTATTGGTCAATTTCTTTTTTTTTTTTTTTTTTTTTGCAGAACCAGGGATTGAACTCAGGCCCTTGTGTTTGCCAGGGAGGCGCTTATTCCACTGAGCCATCTCCCTGGCTCCATATTGGTCGATTTCTTGATGATGGCCGTTCCTTGTGGGGTTAGATGAAATGTCAGTGTTGTTTTATTTTGCATTTCTCAAATGCCCAATGTTGTTGAACATTTTTTCATATATTTTCATATATTTACTTGCCATTTGTATTTCTATTTATCTCAGATGCCCATGTTTGGATTGAGTCTTTGAATTTGGGAGGCCTGAGTTTTTCAGTTCTTTATATGTTCTAGATAGAAATTATCCAAAAATATTGATTATTCAGTGTACTGAGAAAATAGTATGACAGAAACTATTCTAGGGGCTGAGCTTCTGGTCCTGAGCTTATATTCATGGAATGGAAAATAGACAATAAATAGATAAGTAAAATTATTTCTGTCTGTGATAAGCATGCTATAAAGAAACTATAACAGATGATAACAATTGTGTGAGTGTTACCAAATTTTGGAGTATTGGAGTCTCCTTCCAGAGGTGGTTTCTAAGGTCTTCTTGTCTTAACAAAGAGTTTGACAAAGTAAGCACAAAAGGTAGAGAGGAATTTTATGTTTATTTTAGGTAGGAAATGAAACATACCCTCAGACCAAGTTTGGGCCAAGTAAAAGTAGGAAAAGGAGTATACCCTCTAGCATGAGAGTAGACTACTGTGAGAGAACAGAGTAGTGGCAAGTGTGACTATGCATTTTGTATCTCCCACTCCTCAGGCTCACCTCAGATCTAAGCCATCCTATCCAAGACTGCTCAAATTTATGTGACAAGTCCACATGCAGGGCTTTTGGAACTGTTCTGTGAGTGTGTCCTGGAACTTTACAGTTAACAGTTCATGCCAGAGCCTACCACACCCTGATCTCCTGCCTCATGAGTAGTAGGAAATTGGTTTCTTAAATAGAGTTGACAAGAGCAGCCTCTTTTTTTTTTTTTAAGAATTTTTATTTTATATTTTATTTGGTACAGGGTCTCACCTGTCTCAGCCTCTCCAGTGCTGGTATTACAGGTGTACAAAACCACATGTGGACTTGGTTGCTGGTTCAGGGGTGAGCCGGGGTCCCTGCTCTGCCCTTGTGCTTGCCTAAGCAGGCACTTAGTCTCCTGAGCTATCTCACCAGCCCTTGATTTGTATTTTAGATCACTCTTGCTGCTAAATGAAAAAATTATAGTGGGTAAGAATAAAAACTATAATTTTGAGGTCATTGGAGTAGTCAGTAGTGACCCAGGATAGAAAAGCAAAGATTCAAGAGATATTGTTGATGGATAGGCTGTATGAAGTGAGAGAAAAAAGAAATAAGGGTTATACATGGTGGTGGAGTGCTCGTTTTGGCAGTATATATACATGGTGGTGGGTTGTTTTGTTTTTAATCTTATCAGCTTAAAGTTGATGGCATATACTTAGGTAGTAAAGACAAAAAAGAGCAAGTTTAAGAATGATGAGGTAGGGCCGGGCAAATAGCTCAGTGGAATAAAGCACCTGCTTAGGCAGACCAGTGGCCAGGGTTCAATCTTGTGCCAGCCCTGCCCCCAGGGTGCACTGAGATGGTGATTGAGACTGGGCATGGTGGTGTGAAAATAGGAGAATCACTTGTGGGGCTGAAAATAGGAGAATCACTACAAGTACGATCTACATAGTGAGACCCTGTAGACCCTTACTAAAATACAAAAAAAAAAAAAAAAAAAAAAAAGATGAGATGGGACGAGAATAAAAAAATCCATTTTGGGGTTTGGAGATTGTCTTAATTACTTTTATTTGTGGGATGAAAATACCTGACACCCAAAGTTAAAGTTGTAAAGGTTTATTTAGCTCATAGTTTATAGAGGTTTCAGTCTATAATTGACTGGCTCCAAGGCAGAGTGGCACATGGCAGAGGGGCACCAGTTCATGGTGGCAGAAGACAGCAGAAGTAACAAAGAGTGGGAGGAGGCAATCCTCTTTCTATTCCTTATATTGTATCCAGTGGGAGGAGAGTAGTGCCGGTCTTATTAGTGGCCTGATCTAGCAATCACTCATCCTTAATCTCAGCATCCTTAATCTCAGCATTGTACCACCAATCAGTCACCACTCTATAGATTCAGCCACCTCTGATGAAAGCCCTATGATCATGTGAGACTTTGGGGAAACATGTGCACACAAACCATCACAAAAATATACTTTAGTTGTAGAGTAACTGTCTAGCACATACAGTTCTGGGTTCAGTCCCTAGCACTGATAAAGAAAAGTTAGATTTGTGTGTATGTTTAAAGTGGGTGTTAAATATAGTTGCCCTTTGTCCATTGCTTATTAGGCTGAACTTCGTACCTCTCAGTAATTCATTCAGCAGATATTTGTTAAGCAGTTCATAGTGCTAGGTCCCATGATAGCCACAAGGTATGAAATGGTAAGTAAAAACAGACATGCTCTCTACTTTCATGGGGCTTACATTTTAAGGTAAATTAGATGTTAAATATCACCAAAATGTATAATAGCCATAGTGCTGATATGTGACTATATTAGCACATAGCCATTTATATCCTAAAATGAAGATATGTTAGTTGAAAAAATATATAGGATTTTTATGAAATAATGACACATAATATGATGGATATATAAAACAAACACAGAAAACATGAATACTGCAAGAAAAATGTAGTACTAGGGGATACGTTCTGACCAAGGAATACACTATTGGAAGCCAGATTTCATATTTTAGATCACTTGTTTATAAATAGGAGCCCTGTAAAAGAATGGGGAAGAGAGTTATCCAAGAATACTGGGTATTAACATATACAGGAAGATTTCAGAAGAGTTATTAGCTTTAGTCATTTGCTAATTATGAACACCTTGGTTGCAGTACTTTTGACCCCAAGAACAGATGGAGATAAGCTGAGAGAATGAGACAGCACAGATTATTGGATTAGTTGTGTAGCCTGTAACAAAAAAATCACATGGAAAACCAAGGGTGGGAAATTTAGCTCACCTGTATCTCAGGGAATGCTGGAGAAACATGAAAGTTGTCAGAAACTAGACTGTTTTCAGAGGCAGCTTTTGTTTCATTTCTCTCATCGCTTCTGTGTGCTTCTTGCATTTCCTTTCTCTACCAGCCAGTTTTCTTTATACTTAGTTTCTGTGCTCCCATAAAACAGTTTCCCCAGTTCCAATTCTCTTTGACCTTGTGTCCAACTGGCTGCTTATTTCTTGTCTGAGTACTTGATTGGCTCCAATTTATGTTTTGACCTAGGCCAAAAAACTATTTGCTCAAGTATGAGTGAGTTACCAAATGAAGTGGCACAGGGGTGATACAGTGAGTAAACTTTTTATATTTTTTTCTGTTAAAAAATGTATCCAAAAAAAAAGAAATACCGTATAACAAAGATGTTACTACCAGTATTTACTATTTTTAAAACTGAGGGCAGGCCAGATAGCTCAGTGGATGAAGTGCCTGCTTAGGCAAGAGCAGGGACCTGAGTTTGATCCTAGACACCACATGCCCCGCCTGTCCCTTCCCTGGGCGCCCAGAGCCAACCACTGAACCCAGTCATGGTGGTGCATACTTGTGATCCCAGCGCTGGGGAGGCTGAAAACAGGAGGATCACCACAAGTCTGAGCTGCATAGGCAAATACAGATTGTCTTTGTTCAATTAAATCAAAGTTTGTTGTTGTTGTTGTTGTTGTTGTTGTTGTTGTTGTTGTTGTTTGGTGGAACCAGGTATTGAACTCAGGCCCTTGCGCTTGCCAGGGAAGCACTTACTCCACTGAGCCATCTCCCTGGCCCCCAAAGAAATCAAAATTTAAGCAAGAAAGGACTTTAAAAAAAAAGACTTAGAAAACCTAGCAAGAGGGCATGGTAGACTCTTGATTAAGAGTGACATCATGAAAACTCTTTTAAAAATTAACCTAGAAGTCGTTTTGATACTATAATTGAAGGAATATAGTTGGTGAAGCTTCAGTCAGTGCAGTATGAGACAAGCACTGGAGGATTTCTGTAACTTGCAAATGGTTCAGAAAAATCAAAATGTATATCTGTTTACACATAAACAGATTATTTATACATAGACAGCTAGGTTGTATGATACAATGTTAGCAATAAGGATAATCATCTTACTATTTATTGTTTCCTTGGTTGACAATGTATTTTATACAGCTACACATATGTACATATAGTTTTACCAGATAAATGTGATAGTTGCATGGATGTATGTGATTGCAGTTGTCATTTAAACATTTTTAGCTGGATGTGGTGGTGCACACCTATAGTTTCAGCACCCAGGAGGCTGAAGCAGGAGGACTGTAAATTTGAAGCTAGTCTGGGATACATAGCAAGACTCTCTCTCTCTCTCTCTCTCTCTCTCTCTCTCTCTCTCTCTCAAAAAATATTTTTTGGAGTGGTTGTCATTTCCCAAGTTGTTTTGAAAATAAAAATGTGATCAAAATAGGATTCTGAGTTAGTCATGGTACACATACACATCTGTAATCCCCACAAAGGAGTCTGAGGTAGGAGGATCATCATTCATTTGAGGTTGGCCTGGTCTGCATGATGAGCTCAAGGCCAGCCAGAGCAAGCAAAACCCTGTCTCAAAAAAGCAAAAAACAAATAGAAAAATGGAGGCTGAGGCAGGAGAATCCCAAGTTCAAGGTTAGTGTGGGCTACATAGTAAATACAACACTGGCCTAGAGTACATAGTGAGACCTTGTCTCAATCTTCACCTCCCCCACAAAAAGATCACATTTAAAAAAAAAAAATATATATATATATCTTTTTATTTCGAATGACTTTTTACAAGAATTTACTTTGATTTAGTTTACTGCCCTTCAACAGTATGGGAATGAGATCTCTATCTTATCTATCATCTATTCAACAATCAGTGTGTATGTATGTATATATCTATCTATATGTATATGTTTATACTGTTTTTTAATAATTTTGTAGGAAATTTTTAATTAGCAGGAACTTTTTTTTATTTCCTTTAGACAAGAAAACTAGAATGGCTTCACATTAACCAAATTAAAATACAGCTCTTTGGAAGCTTCTATGGCAAAATCGCTTTTAATTTAAAAGATCCTATAATTTTATGAATATTTCTTAATCCTGTTTTATGTATGTATGTATTTGTTTATTTTGGTGGAACTGGTGATTGAACTCAGGTCCTTGTGCTTGTCAGGCAAGTACTTATTTTACTGAGCTATCTCCCCAGCCCCTCTTAATTTTAGATTATTTTCTTTTTAAAATGCTAGTTGGTCGTAGAAGTTGTGTGATTTTTGTTTTGTTTTGCTTTTGCCTGTGGCTGGAGCATGTGCTTCCTGCTTACTTGCTTATCTTTTATATACACGTGGCCTAAACCAGCAGCCAAACATTGATGTTTCAAATTATTGGATAATTCTGCTCACATATTTCTAGACTATACTAATTCCTTCTTAAAGTCAACACACATGGCCTTTAGTAATCAGTTTTGTATTTTTGTTTTATAATCACAGACCCGTGGAATAAGATGCAAGATATGACATCTTTTTATTAATTTATTTTTTGGTACTGGAGATTGACTTGAGTTACAGCCTCTGAGTTACAGCCACAGTGTGCCCCCCCCCCATTTTCATTTAAATTTTTTTTTAAAGTACAGTCTTGATAAATTTTGCCTATGCTGGCCTCAAATTTGCCATTCTCCTGCCTTGGTCTCTATGGTAGCTGACATTACTATGCCTGGCTTCTGTGTCTTTAATGAGGTAACATCTGTTTTTTATCATTTTAATATTAGGTTTGAGCTATTTTACCTTTATTCAATTCCATTTTATGAGAATAAGCAGTTTTAAGTTATTTTTCTTAGAGAGAAACTTAGAATCAAATTATAAAGACAAAATATTTCAGGAATTCATTGTTGGGGATATAGCTTATAGCACAGTGCCTGCTTGGAAAGCATAAGGTCCTGAGTTCAATTCCCTATACCAAAAAACAAACAAACAAGAATTCACTGACCTATAGAAAGCAGTAGGCCTTAGAAAGCCATGCCCCCCATATTAGTTGATTGAGCTGACTCAGTTAATCCATTTTAATTACTACACAAAGGATGAAGACCTTTAATTGCTACAGTAATTGCATTTGAGTTCCTCCCTTCATCCTTAGAAAAAGCATGAGTTGATATTTATTTATAGGTATTTATTTCTCAAAAAATTGCAGCAGTTATAGATTTTAATATGCTTTTATTCTTTCGAAGGAAGAAAACTTTCTTAACATGGTGATGGCTGAGGTTAGGAATACGGTGTGGAAAATGTGATGGAGCAGAGGCTCCTTGGCTTGTTCATGGAGGGTGGCAGTCTTCTCAGGGCAGGAAATGTACTATTACAGAGGAATGTTTGGTTGAGAGGGGAAAGGGATCATTACTAGAAGACTTCAGGCTGCCTCCTTTCATCTTATTTTGTTAGAAACATTAGAAAAGGCTTTTGGAAAGACTAGAAGGAAATATACCAGAATGTCAGCAGAAATTGTGGCAGGACAGTGGGAAAATAGATCAATTTTCTTCTCCTTTTTATTTTCCAAATTTTGTAATTTTTTAATGATTAAAAAATAATGTTGAAGATCACTATAATATTTATCCTTCATCATTAAATAAGAGTTTTTATATTTATGTTGTAAATGAAACCATTGGTTGTTACTAGAATTTTAATTATGACACTTTTTATGTTTTATTTTAGATAGATCTTTGCTCCAAGAAACATTTTCAGAATTCCCTAGGCCCAAATCAGACTCCTGTCTGCCTGTTTACTTTTTACAAGCGTGTGTTTATTGATACCATATGTTATTCTGAGTTATCTTTGCTTAAGATCAGCTGGATTTTCTGCCCTCGTATGACTTTTGTGTTAGAGGAGAGTAGAGAGTGCCAACATCTAAAGCACTTCAAAAGAGCACATCAATATTATGCAGAGGAGCTTTTTTTCTGCCTGCCTTCCCATTCTAATGAGGCTGGGGACATAATAGTCTTAGGAGATGGGGCTAGTTTGGTGTGACAGTGCAGGGGTGCAGGGTTGTTGTGAGGAAGTCTCATGGTGCTTGGGCCCTCCTTCAAATTAGAGCTTCTTAGAAGATAAGAACAATACAAGGCATTTTCAGTGCTTACAGCTGAGGCACTTTTTGTTCTTTTGAAACTTAGACTTTTTTTTTTTTTAAACTAAAGATTGAATCCAGGACCTCCACACCCAGCTACTTCCTCGGCCCTTTAAAGATTTCTTTAAGACAAGATCTCATTAAGTTGCTAAATTGACCAGGCTGGGCTTGAACTTGTGAAAATATGTACCTCAGCCTCCCAGGTCAAAGTTTTATATGTTCTTTAGATTTTGTATGTCAGAAGTTTAGAATTTCAAGAAGCCTTTCCCCATAGAACTAATATTAGAAAACCAGTTCCAGAATAGTCTTTTCTAAAACCAAACTATAGTAGAACTAATATTAGAAAGCCAATTCCACAATAGTCTTTTCTAAAACCAAGCTACAGTAGTATGCCAATAATATCATAGGCTACCATTGTTTTGTGGTGGAATAATTTCCAGTTTTAAGCTTTTAGAAGCCTTGTTTTGTAAAATTTTGTTTTGTTTTGTTGTCTCTTTGAGACAGGGTTTCGTTTTGCTGATCAGGCTGGGTTTGAACTCATTTTGTAGCCCAAGCTGGCTTGAACTCACAGCGATCCATCTGCTTTAGCCTCCCAAGTGCTGGGATTACAGCTGTGTGCTACCACATCCGGCTGTAAGATTTTAAAAGGATACGTTTTATTCATCTATTATTCATTCATTTTTCTCTTATACTAATGCTTTCAATCAAAACAAGCTCTGCTTTTGTTTCATTTGTATACTGAAATTGTCTAGATTTTGTTTGAATAGATTGTGTTGCATTTCTTAGTATATGTGTGTATAAGTTCATTGTGTGTGTGTGTGTGTGTGTGTGTGTGTGTGTACCCGATCTACTTGCCCGAAAGATAATATTCTCACTGTACTCTTGCCAGTCCTTCATAGCCACCTATATCCTTTTTCCAATTTTGTACACTGTAGCATAGATATGTGCCCTTTCCATTTGTTACAGTTGAGTGGGCCAAAAATATTCCAGGTTCTTGTGTACAACAAGAAGAGACTTACCAAACATACACTCTATACTATGTAGTAAGCACCTACATTCTTTGAAGATCATGGAATGATAGCAGGAACAGGGAGAAGGGAAGAAGGAACTCGAGGTTGAAAGGGAAAGGAAAGGTCTTGATAACCAAGGCTTCCATTGTTATAGATTCCAACACCGCTGATCCAGGGTGCCTGCCATTTCTCTTGCTCTGATGTCAGCAATCTCTGAGACTTCAGTTTAAATCTGGATAATCATTAGAGTGGTGTTTGGTTTATGGTTGAATGGAGAGAAGGGAAGTGGATCACATATCTTCCCTGTTTTTGGATTATGGAAGCATGGTATAATCATTAAGGTGGTATGGCATTTATAGTTGAACTCAGGAAAGGGAGTGTGACTCAGATCCTTTGTTTCTAACTGTACTGCCATTATCTTTATAGCTAATTTTACAAATTCCTTCAGCTCTTTAATGCCACCTCATAACATTTTTTCTATTTGATATTTCTCAAGATAGCATTCTAAGAGCTAGGGAAATAGCTCAGCAGTCTAAATCCTGCCTGGCAAGTGCAAGGACTCAGGCTTTATCCCTGGTACTGCATGCCATGCCAGACCCACAAGGAACCAGCCTCCGAAACCAGGCGTGGTGGCTCATGCCTGTAATCGCAGTACTGGGGAGGCTGAGACAGGAGGATCACTACAAGTCCAAGCTGTGTAGCAAGACCCTGTATCACATAGTAAATAAATAAAAAGACTTTTAAAAAGGTCTTTATTCTTTCCATTTACACTTGCAACATGGCCTGCTTCCTCATTGGATCAATATTACCTAAGCAACTAAACTTATATCTTATTGGTCAGTTGATTATAGTTTTGACCCTCATTGTACCCACTTATTTGCTATATAAAACTTCCTTTGAGAAATGGGCTTGTGGACAATCCACTATCAGGTCCCCACCTGTCTCTCAGAAGTTGTATCTCTCAATAAATGTCTCCTGCTCTTAGCCTCTTTATTCCTCAGAATTCATTCTTTGATTTTGGGGAACACAAACTTAGTGTATCTGACATCTAGCAAGTTGGGAGTCACATTTATTTACCCATATCAGAGTAGGACACACTTTATGACCTGAGGCTGGTATGTTTATGTTTTAGGGAGGTAGAAATCTCAGACCTGTCAATCTGTAGAAAATGTGGGCTGAACTAATAGATGAAAGGTTTATTTTACAGGCAAAAGACACAGACTCAAGGTATTGTATCTTTAAGATTTAAGAATTAGGAGTAAGTGGCCTAGAAGGGGGAAAAAAAAGAATGTTACAGTATTTTAAAAGCACAATTTTAGAATTACGATTTTGTTCTGCCTCCTTTTGTACCTATATTTTTTATACTGTATCTTTCTGTTTCACTGCCATCTTAGTCTGAGGCGCTGTGATGTCTTGTCAGTACTACTGCAACAGCTATTCATCTCCCCTTGTTCCTCTGTAGTATATTTTCTAACATGGGAACCAAAATTATCCCTTTACAATGTTATTTATTCAGTTTGTGGCATGCTCAAAACCCGGTAGCATTTTTCCATCCTTTCAGAGTAAAACGGGAAAGTCCTTACAGTGACTTGGAGAAGCCTGTGTGATCTAACCCCTGCTACTGGTACTTCTCTAATCACGTCATCTACTACTCTCTCTTTCAGTGTTTTCTGGCCACACATATGTTTTGAACATAACAGAAACTTTGCACTTGCTCATTGGAAGACTTGGTATGGCTTGGTTTTGCACTTCCTTTAAGGTCTGTGCTCAGGTCATTGTTTCAGTGGAACTTTCCTAACCTGCCCTATAAAATACTCATTCATTCCCACATACATCCTCCTTACTCTTTAACCTGCTTTATATTCTTTATTATCCCTCTTGCATTCTCATCCCCCACCCCCAGTTTATGTTTCATTCTATACAACAATCTCCATGGAACTAGAGACTCAAGATTGTTTAGCAAATTAAACTGTTGCTGGTCCTTAATGAGCTACTCATAAAATAATGTTTTAGAGAATATCTTCTTTTATGTTTCTTTCCATAAAAGAAGTTAGTATCTTTAGAAGCTTGACTTTATCCTTTTTAAGCTTCTTTTAAGATATTTTCTATGAGGAATACTAGTTCTTTACTGTTTCCTTCTGTCTATAAAAAAGTTCAAGTCTTTTCCACTCTAAAAAATGAGCAGAGAGAATTTCTCAATGACCTATTGCTGAAGTTATCCTCATCTACCCATAACTACCATTTACTTTCCCCCTCAACCCTGCCAGGCTATCTGAAATCTACATTTGATGTCTGTACTTCTCTAAATATCATTCAGTTTTGATGGTTTCACAGAAATTACCTATGATGTTTACCAGATGGCTATCTGATGAGTAAATTTGTTTATTTTTTTCAGTTTTCAATCTCCCTTGATTCTTTTGGCACATAGCACTACCTCCTCTGGAATGCCACTCTCTGAGTGACCTACCTCTGACTATTCCATTTTGTTCTCTTCTTATTTCTTCCCATGCCTCAAATATTGCTTTTCTTTACTCTCTAGTGTTATATTTTTTTTCCCAATACAAACTCTCCTTGGGCAGTGTCATTTCTATATACTTCCGGTGTAGTGATAACTTCTAAATTTAGATCTTGACTTGGCCTTTTTTGAACTTTAGGATTCAATATCTCGATTTATTGTAATTTCCACCTGAATATGACCTAAAATTCAACAGGTCTGAAACAAAATTCACTATGTTAAAAAAATCATTTGACTTTGTACTATAGGTATAATAACAAGAATTTAGTCTTTAGGGTAATTGTAAGGATTGTGTAAGTTAATACATAAAACAAACTTCAAATTCTGGCAGATAGAAAGCACATAATAAGTAGTAACTACTATTATTACATAGTAGTTTCCCCTATTTTATTGCAAGCTATTTGAGGGCAAGGACCAAGTCCTCAAACTGACTGCTGTCCTTAATTTGTAATAGATGTTCTTTAAAAGTTGAGTTAAAAAGAATAATAATTATTATTGAATATATGGTGTGTGTAATCCTCTTATTAACTTATAAGCCTATTATTTAACAGTGAGATAACATCAGCTACTTTTTTTTTTCTCTCTAGGTGCATTATGTTGTAATCATTCAAAGGACAACCAAATGTGCCGTGATGTGTGTGAGCAGGTAAGCTTGATGATAATTGTAGATGCTATCAGTTATGTAATTTTAAAAAATAAGTTATGGAAAAATCTGTTAGACAGCACCTTAGCCTTGTGATTAGAGTTCATATCCCATTGATGGAACAAATTGACCTATGTCTGTTGACATGATACGCTGAGAAAGGACACAGTATCTTACAAAGGGTTCCTGCCAGAAATGACCCAAATAAAGAGAAAACAATCAAGCAAACTTAGATTGAGGAGTATTATGTAAAATAACAGCCTAAAGCCTTTTAAATGTCATTTATATTAAAATACTCATATCAGTTATTATGAAAACAAAGTAATAAACTGTTCCAGAATAAAGGAAACTAAAACCAGGTGTGGTGACACACCACTATTGTTGCAGCATTTGGGAGGCTGAGGTAGGAGAATAGTGAGTTTGAGGCCAATCTGTCCTACATTTTATTTATTTGCTTATTTTTAAATTTTATTTATTTATTTATTTATTTATTTATTTATTTATTTATTTTTGCGGTACTGGGGATTGAATGCAGGAACTTATGCGTGCCAGACAGGTGCCTAAGTCGCTGAGCTATATCCCCAGCCCCAAGTCCTACATTTTAAAGAAGTGAGGGGAGAGAGAGACAGACAGACAGACAGGGAGGGGGAGGGGAAGGGAGGGAAGGAGAGAGAGAGAAGAAAGGAAGGAAGGAAGGAAGGAAGGAAGGAAGGAAGGAAGGAAGGAAGGAAGGAAGAGAGAAAAGGAAAGAGAAGAAGAGAAAAGAAAAGAAAAGAAAAGAAAAGAAAAGAGCAAAACAAAGAGATACGGCAATCCATTATTCTGGTTGTATCCTGGAATGAAAAGAATTTTTTTTTAAATGGCCATAAGGGACTTTATTGAGATAAATTGGTAAACTTTGAATATGGACTGGATGTTGATTAATAATATTGTATCAGTTTTGTGATCCTGAATTTGATCATTTTTGCGACTATATGTGACAGTGTCCATGTTCCAAAGTTAGGTACATGCTAAGATTTTGGAGTGAATGATCATATGTGTCTATAATTAATTCTTAAATGGTTCATCAGTTCATAATAGTGATGTCTGTGTATGTATAGAGAGAGTTAAAACAAATTTTGTGAGATGTTAATAATGGATGAATCTTGTGAACACTATGTAGAGGTTTATTGTATTAGTCTTAAAACTTTTTAGGTAGAATTTTTCTAGTTGAGCCTTTTTATGCAAGTTCCACTGTTTATAAAGTCTTAACTTTCTTTTGTCATATTACTTGTGCTATCTAGCCTAAGCACTTAAAAAAATAATCTCAGTCATTTCTTTAAGTTTCCTACTAAATTGCTATTGGGAAGTAAGAGGCTGTTTGGAGGTATGTTACTGTGGGCATGCCCCAGAAGGGTCTGTCTCCTTCTCTGGCTTTTCCCATATATATATATATATATATAGAACCAGGGATTGAACTCAGGCCCTTGCGCTTGCCAGGCAAGAGCTTATTCTACTGAGACATCTCCTTGGCCCCTGAACCTTTCTTTCTTTAAGTTGTGTATGCCAAGTATCATGTCTCAGTGATGGGAACATGGCTAAGAGACTAGTACAGTAATTTCGGGATTTTGTTACTTTCTAAAACTGAGAAATACTTGTCTGGGACTATATCTCCTATCATACTGTGGACTTAGGAAGATTTTACAAGATACTCTTAGATTATAAGGCATGATAGTTTGTTACCTCATCTAAATGGCTAATAAAGAATTTGGTGGTAATGTTGGTGTCTTTTTGCTCTTTTATTCCCTGCAGTATTTGTTTTATGAAGTTAGATGCTCCAACATTTGAGGCATATATATTTACTAGTTTTATATTTTCCTGTTAGATTGTTCCCTTAACTAGTATGTGTTAACTTTCTTAATCTCTTCTGATCAATTTTAGCTTGAAGTTTACTTTTGTCTGAGAGTAAAATTGCTATTCCTGCTTACTTCTGGGACCTTGGTACATGAGATGTTTTCTGTTGTTTAATATTTAATTAAAATTGAAATTAATTTTCATTTAGTTTCTTAAATGTAACAGATTGTTGGATTTTTGTTTTTTGACTTCATCTGTGAACCTTTGTCTTTTAATTGGGGAATTGATATGATTAATGTTGACAGATACTGTTGTAAGGTATTGATTTATTCCTGTCATTGCATGCTCTTTTTTATTTTTAATTTTAATTAAAAAATCTTTTATTTATGTATTTGGCATAGAGTCTCACTATACAGCTCTGACTCATAGTGATCCTCCTGTCTCGGCCTCCCTAGCACTGGTATTATAGGTTGCGCCACCATGCCCAGTTTTGGTGGTCAGCCTGGCATGGGGCCACTGGGATTGAACCTGGGTCCTTGCGCTTGCCAGGCAGGTACTTAGACTGCCAAGCTATCTCCCCCTCCTTTTTTTTTAAAATAAAAACAGATGACTTACTGGAAGATGGGTAGTGTGCTACTCCAGACAAGTAGGGAGTATTTGAAAAGGGAGTGCGCCACGTTCTTTTTCTTTTGGTGACTCCTTCCTTTCTCTTTTTTTCTGTTTTTTTTTTTTTTCCCCAGGGGGGAGTGTTGTTTATTTATCTATTTGCCTTGCTTGGTATGTTCATTTGTTCATTCTATCTGAACTTTTGGCTTTGTTGTCTGTTTAGGATATTCTTGAGGTGTTTTTGTTTTGTTTTGTTTTGTTTTGTTTTTGAGTGCTAGTAAGGTATATCTCTAATTTTTGTTTTTCATGAACTGGCCTTGCTTCACTATCTTGAAAGAAAATTTACCTATATGTTCAAATGATTCCTCAATTTGGAATGTTTTTTATTATGATTTCTGTAAACAGATTTTTTTTAATTGTATGTGTGTTGCTTTCTAGTTTCTTATCAAAGATTAGCCTTAGATTGGTCTTTTTAGCATGATGTAGAAGCTATTGGGTAACTTTTTCTTGTTCTTTTACTATTTTTGAAGCTTCTCTGAATAGTTTGTTATAATTTACCATTTTGACTTTATTTTTGAAACCTCATCTTCACATTGGTCATTTCTGCAATTTATGAATTCTGAGCTCTTTTTTTTTTTTTTTTTGGTACCAGGGATCGAACTCAGGGTCTTGCACTTACCAGGCAGGTGCTTATGCCACTGAGCTATATCCCCAGCCTAAGGGATATATATATCTCCTAGGATCTCACTACGTAGATCAGACTTGTAGTGATCCTCCTGTTTACAGCCTCCCAAGAGCTGGGATTACAGTCACGAGCCACCATGCCCAGTCTCAGTCACCATCTCAGCACAGCCCGGGGGCAGGGCCAGCATGGCAGGCCTGGGGATCAAACTCCCAGGCCCTGCATCTGCCTAAGCAGGCACTTTAATTCACTGACCTGTTTGGCCAGCCCCTTATGAATTCTGTACAATTTGTTATTTGCTCGATTTATATCTGACACCATGTCACTGAATCTATATTTTTGTTAAATGTATCATTCTGTCTTGAACTGTTTAGATCAGTGCTTCCCATTTTTAAAATTTGTCCCATATTCATATCAGTTTGTATGATAGTTTTATGAACTTTTGGGTCACTTCCTCTTTGAACATGCTAAGTTTCTTTACTTTGTTAATCAATTCATGAAGCTCTGCTACTTGCTTTCTTCTCCCTGGTGCTCCTGTCTGTCTTGGGAGAGTTAGGAAACCTTGCGGGCCATTTGTTGTCTTGTTTTCCCACATGTGTGGTGTGCACAGGGCGGGGGTACTGGAAGTTGAGCTAAAGTAGAATGAGGAAAGGTTGTAGTTGATATGAAGATCTTTTTAGTTATGTTCTGCCTTCCAGTGGTTTTTGAGGTTTCCTTTTGTTGGGTGTGAACCCATGCAATCGACCAGATCAGGCATTCTGATGTGAGTAGATTTATTGGGGATACCAAGCAGGCTGGCTCTCTAGCGGACCAAGACAGCAGTGAACAAAGAGGGGACAGGAGACTTTATAGGATCTTTTAGGAAGAGTGATCACTGGCAAGAACAGCTGAGGGATCTTGGCAGGGCTACCTCTGTGGGGGACCTTTAATGTTAAAAAAGTTTTGTGGTTGCTTGCCCAGGTCAGAGTCAGGTGGACCTGTTCTTTGGTATTGGGTTTGACTATGTGTGGGGCCAAGGGGGAGAGAGTTTGGGGGCAGGGTGCCTGGGCAACCAAGACGGAGAGTATTTGGGGCAAGGTGCCTGGGAAACTTTGAATCCTGACCTATCACATTTGCCCAACAGTAGTGCTCACCTTCAGCTATTTAAATTGTTTAGACCCTGTCGTTCTGTTGTGAAGAGAAAATTATTACTGCTTATAATAACATTAACAGACCTCATCATACACCACTTATATATGTTAAAATTTGTACTTAGGCTTTTACTGTTAATCAGCATCCTTTACAACTTATGCTACATTGTTACTCACAGTTAGTTTATAATATAAAAAGGAAAAGGGATGGGAAGAAATGGACAAATGAGTGAAATGGGTATAAGTAAGTAGGAAGAGAGGTAGAAGGGAGAAATAATAATAGGTTAAAAAAATAGACAGGAATCAGTTTCTGTTGGAAATCTTTTATAGTTAAAAGATTTGTTGTTGAGGGTTTTAAAAAGATATTTGTGAGGGCAAGGTGGGATTCAGGAAAGCTGCAAGGCTGTCAGAATCTGTTGACATATTTGTATATTTGTAAGATAGAGAAGAGGCAGGGAAAAACAAGGGGCTAAGTAAAATAAGAAGAGCAAAATGAATGGAATATAATGGACAGATTGATATGAGAGAAAATAGAAAAGACAAGAGGAAAACTTTAACTTAAAAAATGGGAGAAATAGGCAAAGGATACTTGTTTAAAATACTATTGATACAGAAATTAGAATAGAAGAAAAGGAATAGGGAGTAATAAAGAAAGTAACAGCTGTGTCAAAGAAAAAGAAAAAACAACAACACAACAAATCTCATAGAGACCCAGATCAGACACTCAATAAGAGAAGACACATGACATTTTCTTGTGTCTACTATGCCACAAAGCCTGAATGTCCACATGATTCCCTTCTTGTTGTAGTTGTCAGTCTTCATGTAGCCACATCATTTTCCACCAGTCTGTGTGCTTTGGGCATGGTTAACTACATCTTTTGTCTCTGTCCCACTACCAATCACCTCAATTAATTTTGGGGGGGGGGTAAATTGTAATTTTTTTATTGGAAAACAAATATACAACTTGGAATGGATTTGAGGCAAATTGTGCCAAAATTCAGGGAATAAATTAGAATAGAAGAAAAGGAATAGGGAGTAATAAAGAAAGTAACAGCTATGTCAAAGAAAAAGAAAAAACACAATTTCTGAATTGTCAGAAATTCAGGGAAGTCAATTGTACTATTACTATCCGCATCTACTTCATTAATTATGTCCTGTACCTCTGCTTCTGTGGGATTCTGCTCCAGAGACCTCATTACAGTTCCCAGTAGATATTTTTTAAGTGGCTAAACAAAAATTAAAAAGTAAGTAACAATAAAGAAAATGTTTCTGGTACATGACTAGCAGTACAAAAAAATAGTGTACAAGTACCTGGATAATACAACCATTTTGCAATAGTGCAACTTTTAAGTACATATTGTTGACTGTCTGTAGCCACGCAGAGTTACAACTCCACACTTCAACAGCAGCACGCTAACAATTCCTAAGAAAACTACTTTTAAAAAGACATAACGCAGATGTTCCCTCACTTTAGCAACTCCGTCTAAGTTTAGATGTGCAAAAGGGCTTAGATATATCCAGAATAAGCCACATGCAACATGTTACTTAATCAATTTTCTAAAATAAGGTTTCAGGACAATGACAGTAAGGTAAGGGAAAAACACATGGAGGAATAAAGTCCTAATTACTATATATGCCTTTTTTTTTTGACAGTAGGGGGAAACCTTTTACAGATAAGTTACACAGTCCCTTCTTTCTTTTTGGCAGAACCTGGGATTGAACTCAGCCCCTTGTGCTTGCCAGGCAAGCACTTACTCTACCAAGCTATCTCCCCAGCCCTACAGATAAGTTACAAATAAAGAAAAAGAAAATAATTAAATTTGTACAAGAAATTTAACACATTCTGTACAGTGTCTTCACTTTGCTGTCATCATTTGTACAAACTTTTCATAGTTTACTTGGCTATCACTATTAATATGTGCTTTCCTGATCATTTCATCAACCTCTTCATCTGTTAACTTTTCTCCAAGGTTTGTCATCACATGGCAAAGCTCTGCTGCACTAATATAACCATTGCCATCCTTATCAAATACACGGAATGTTTCTCTGATTTCTTCCTGTCTATGTCTTTCATTTTTCTTGCCATCATTGTCAGAAATTCAGGGAAGTCAACTGTACCATTACTATCCGCATCTACTTCATTAATTATGTCCTGCACCTCTGCCTCTGTTGGATTCTGCTCCAGAGACCTCATTACAGTTCCCAGCTCCTTTGTTGTTATAGTTCCATCACCATCCTTGTCACACTGTGAAAAACCTTCTTTGAATTCTGCAATCTGCAAGCTGGTCAGCCATGCTGCAAGTGCTACTGGTTTTTGAGACGCAAACACCAAACCACTCAGCTCACTCGCTCCACTCAGACTAATCCACCTCAATGCATTGAAAGGAGGATGTAAATAATTTTTGACACCGTTGTCCTCCACCTTCTGCCTGTGTCCTTTGTCTCCTAGTTACCTCTGTGCTGAGCAAACCTCTTGTGTTCTTGCTTCAAATATTTTCCTGCTATTTTGTTGCCAGCAGTTCCCTGCTCCACCCTATCCTATTTTTTCTTTTGCACTCCAATCTTAAACTGACACTCTTTCAAGAATTCACCTTTCCAGCCAGAAGCAGAATCTGATGTGGTTCCTGGGCTTGGTGTAAAGACTTTTTCCCCTCAGGCATGATGGTGCTAGCTGTTCAGGTTTCCTGATGACTCCAGATTTTCTAGTGTTTATAGAAACAATAGAGAAGAGCGCCCTCTGGACCAACTGATGAGTCTTGTTCCCTTCCCTGTCTCCAGGGATGTGGCCCATGATAGAGCTCTGCCAAGGCCAGTGGACTCAGTGAGTGCTGTTTGCTGTGTTTATTCTTTATATGGGGTGAGCAGGGCTTTCCTTGCCCAAGATGAACTTTGGAAAGGATGCCACAGGGATGCAGCTTTCTCCAGTGTTGGGGTGAGGGGATGACCGGGAGGAGTGGATATATGCAGTCTGTCCCAAGAGTCTAGCTGTTGCAGTGTTCATTAGTTCCCTTGGATTATTTCTACACTTTCAAAGTAGCTCCTCCCCAGAGGAGCAAGGGTGGGGGCACTGATCCAATGATCCAGACATTTTGTTTGATCTATATATATGGACTTTCAGATTCATTTGTAGGTTTCTTTGCTTGGTGAATAAATGTAATCATTTTTATGACAGAGTTTTCCAGTCCAAACTTGCTGTTTAGGTCTCTTTCTTCCTCTTT
>NW_004524621.1:10470640-10471658 GCF_000260255.1 Octodon degus | reverse complement strand
GGGATTTGAATATAGGACTTTGCACTTGCTATACCAGCTGTACTCCTGACCTATATCCCAAGCCCTTTTTTTTTTTTTTTTTTTTTGAGACAGGGTCTAGCTATATTGCTTTGACCAGATTAAGAGACTCCAGGAGAGGTGATTAGATCATAGGGGAATGTATACATCAGTGAATACTATTGATGTTCATACCTCAGTGTGTTGTTATAAGGTGGGGCTTAATTGGATGTGGGTCCCAGTTGGAAGTGGAGTTGTGCCTTTGGAAGGTGTATCTTTCTTTCTGGCTCTTCCCCTGTGCTCTGCTTCTTGGCTAAAATGGGTTAAACTGTGTTACTACACCAGGGTTTTCTGCCATGCTGTTTAGCCAGCTGGTAATAGACTGAAAAGCCGAGAGTGTCAGGTATTTTGTCCCAGCAACAGAAAAGCTGACTCAAACAGTTGTCCTTCCTGACCTTGTACTTGCGGCTCTCCTCCTGCCTCAGCCCCCCGTGATTCTTTCTCTCTCATGGAAGTCTGTTTGATATATATACTGATTTATAATTTACTGAACCACCAGATTATAACTGTATTAATTAAGTTCTTTTATAGTGGTGATTTATTTAGCCAGAAGAGAATCTTGTCACTTCAACATCTGTATTGGAAGAGCTATGTTTCTATTTTATAGCATTTTATGGAGAATTTATATTCCATGATGTTATTCACCAATTTCATCCTTACCAATATCAAGGGTATGACATAGATTACTTTTAAATTGTCATAATTTGACTAAAAGCAATGTATAGAACAGGTTAGATAAATTTAAGATTTTTCTTCCTTTTTTTCTCTCTTTGTCCAGCCCCAGCTTCAGTAGATTTATAGTCTTGTTCATTTTATCTTGGGCCAATAGAAAAATAGGTGATTTGGGCTTTCTTGATTATTTGCCAAACTAGCCAACTAATGTTAAGAAACATTACCTGAGTTTGATTTAGCTCCTTCTGAAGAGTTTGCATTTATAAAAGAAATTGGAATATATATATAT
>NW_004524621.1:10466015-10469685 GCF_000260255.1 Octodon degus | reverse complement strand
GCCCTTACTTATAGATTTTTGAAAAGTTGAATTTGGGATAAGGGAAAATGTATGGCATATTACTCCTATTTCTGTTTTCTGGCATCCATATATATGTTACTTGCCTATCAGAATCAAGTAATTTTACCAGGAACCAAATGCAGAACCATGTGTTTGCCAGGCAGGCACTGTGCCACTGAGCTATATCCCCAGCAGAGTCAAGTAATTTAACATGTTTCGAAGGCTTGGGCTGACCTTTGTGCTGTGGGCCAGGCCAGGAAAGCCTGAGCTTACATAGAAGTATTGACAGCTAAGCAGGTCTAACTTAAGTCATTTTTAAAAAATTTTAATTTTAATTTTTTTGATATAGGGTCTCCCTATGCACTTCAGACTTCTAGTTATCCTCGTGTCTCAGCCTCTCTAGTGCTGGGATTAGAGGCATGAGACACCACACCTGGTTCCAGGGCTGGGCTGGCATGGTATGCCCAGGGTTCCAGGGCCAGCATGGCATGTGGTACCAGGGATTGAACTCGGGACCTTGTGCTTGCAGGAAGGCACTTATGCCACCGAGCTATCTCCCCAGTCCCAAATCTTTTTTTTTTTTTTTTTCCGGAACTGGGGATTGAACTCAGACCCTTGCGCTTGCCAGGGAAGCACTTATTCCACTGAGCCATCTCCCTGGCCCCAAATCATTTTTTAAAAGTCATTCTGCGGCATACTTTTGTCTCTGCTTAGAACCAGTATCCTAGGTAACCAGATTGGTCCTTAGTACTTTTAGAAAGAGAAAATAGGAAAAGAATAAGCACTATTTTTGTATCTTGGTTTATTAACTTTTATTTTTCCTAAATGATATACATTTAGCCTAGAATACTGACTGTATGAACCCAGCCATAACCAAATTACAGTAACTAATATAGAGACAAATTATCATCTGTAGAAATTTATTATCTACATAACAGTTTTTTGGTGATTACACTTTCAGGTTGAAATTTGGAGTTGTATGAATTCATCTTTGCCAGGTAAGCAATAGCATTTAATTTGAAAACCTTGTTTTATGAATGCAAAATCTGTGTCATAGTCCAACACTCATTTTTAGGTATATAATTTATTTTCACTAATTTTCCTCCTAAATTTTATATCTTCTTAAGTTCTTATCAGCAAAAAATCACAGTATCTTTTTTTTTTTTTTTGTCAAATAGATTTTCTTCTCAAAAAGTGAATTCCTTAACTTTGCACTGTTGTATCCATTTCACCCATTCTCCTGAGTCTAGTCTTGAAAGGCCACTGGGAACTGATTTCTAGATCTGGTGGCTTTTTCTCAGTATTTACTCTTTGATTTTATTGACTTTTATCAACTTTCTTTATGACTTTACCTTGGCCTTAGTCTTATTCTCTCTTTCCTTTCTTCTCTTACCTGCCATAAGACTATGGTTATTCCTGTGGGTGGTATTCTTTCCTTCTTTCTCTACCCTCACCCTCATAATCTCAGTCCTTTCAGAATGGTTATCTAATCAGCTCTAGAAAGGGAACTTTCAAATCTTGCTTGTTGTTTGTAACTTATAGATATCTCTACCTGGATTTCTGTATCCAGATGGCATCCAAAGTACACATCCAAAATCAAACTGCCCTTGGTGAGAATGATGCTAACTGGAAACTTGCAAGTTATCTTTCATTCCTTTTTCATCTAATTCCATTGACTGTCCTGTTGCAAAACCTTACATCTGTCTTTATTCCTAACTCAAATCTTTGTAGAATAGAATATTGTAATAAATTTAGGATTGCTGTTTTAACATGTTATGTTCCCTGGACCTTTCAGAACGAATCCCCAAAGGATATCTATTAGGATAAAACCCAGACTTCCTAGCTGGCATTCTTGGTCATCTAGAATTAAAACTTACTTTCCAGTCAAACTTAAAACCAGTATATTTACAAGGAATATACCATATGTATCTCTGAATTCTAAAACATGCCACATAGTTCAATGTTTGCATTTCCAATAAATTGGGCTATTTTCCTTCCTGGAATTAGCCACTTCCTTGCCTCTTCTCTTAATAATTTTTCTACCTAGTGTCATGGAATACACACACACACACACACACACACACACACACACACACTGAGTTCTTACCCAACTGTAATCTCCGTAATGAAATGAGTCATATATTTTATCTATTTCATAATTTTGTAGCCCACACATCATGAAATAGAGTAGGGACTCAGTAAATGTAAAAGCTTGTTGAATGATTCAGTATTTTCTGAGGCCACTGGATACATGGGACTAGCACTATACAGCACTAGGTATAATAGCTCAGATGTTATTCACAATTCTAACATGAAAAAAATTCTCAATAGCAAGCAAAAAAGATTCAGAGGAAACTCTGTTAGGCAATAGAGCTAGATGAGAGTGTGTTGGTATTTGTATTAAAAAATAGAGAGGTAAAAAAACTTATATGCAGTCTTTTTAGTCAATTTTTAGAGCTAAAGTATTTTGTATTTAATCAACTTTGAGGACAATTTTGAGAAATTTGTATGTCTATAACCATTTTTGGCTTTGATTCATTTTGCTTTGTTTTTAGTAGAATGCTTCTATTTGTCACATTGAGTCCTAACTCCATCTAGAGTTAGGCAATATTATTCATTGCCTTGAATCCTTGCTGTTTTTTCAAAACATAAATAATGGCCTAACGCACATGTGAGTTTGCAGATCTGTGTATTACTTGGAAGCAACATAAAGCCTTTTTTATTTTATTATTATTATTTTAAAAATATTTTTATTGAGAAACAAATAGCAATGAGACAGTTTCAAAACTGATTACTAATACATTTTCAATACATAAAGCGTTTTTTAAAGGAAGCAAGGTATTCCTGGGCACCACATGCCATGCTGGCCCAGCCCCTGGGCATGCTGAGCTGGCCACAGAGGCCAAGCGTGGTGGTGCACGCCTGTAATCCCAGCGCTGGGGAGGCTGAGACAGGAGGATCACTGGAAGCCCAAGCTGTGTAGTGATACCCTGTACCAAATACATTAAAAAATCGAAAATTAAAAAAAGGAAGCAAGGAATTTACACAGAGTTGAAGCTTCTCTCTTTTCATGATTATTTCATCTCTTTTTAAATTATGTCTTTTGTCTCCTAATTTTATACTCAGAGTCATTTGTTGACATTGATAGTTGCAAAAGAGATCTAAAAATATAGAAAAAGTTTTTTATGTATTATCTCTTGATTTTACAGTAATCTGGTTAAATCACTGCTGTATACAAATTAAACTAAGTACATAGCAGTGTTGCTCCATGATTAAATGTGCCCATCAAAGCAAACGGCTCACAAAAACTGTTCCTGCATGATATTTAAGCACAGGGGGTGCTTTTCTACATTGTTGATTTGATCCCCTGTTGTTGGGGATCAAATGTAGGCCTTGCACATACTAGGCAAGCACTTTGCCACTGAGCTATGCCCCCAGTTGCTACATATGTTTTAAAACAGAATCATATTTTTTGTGCTCTTCATATGTAATATTTTGAGCAGAATAATACTTGTACTTTTTTGTTTGCTTGTTAAGTTAAATCAGAAACTTTGCCTTGGATTCATAGTCTGAAAATAATAGAACAGCCTTTCCCATAATTTTTGTATTCTGCATGTCCTCTGATAGAGATACTAAAATTACTTAAAAGGCACTAGGGAGATAGCTCAGT
>NW_004524621.1:10458127-10465836 GCF_000260255.1 Octodon degus | reverse complement strand
ACTCAGGGTGATAGTCTTGGGAGTAAGGATAGAGAGGAGGTCTTAATAATTTTAAGGCCCTGCTGTCACTACTTATGACCAAAAATTCTGAACATTTTTAAGGTGTGTTTAAGAAGTCTGATGGCTGGGTTGGCTTAGGCTGCTGTGAGCTGGCGATTGCCTTGGAGTGTCGACAGGCATGCAAGCAGGTAACAATGGGTAGTTGGGCTTTTTTAAGCATCATGGATTACAGCCTGGATTTTAGATGGCCATATCTTTTAGGCCTTGCCTCCCTCATAGCTTTGGAGAGATGACCCACAGAAATTTCAGATTTAGCGTTTCTTGCATAGACCATTTCCTTTTAGATTGGTGTTTTTTTCATTTATGACCACTGGATGTAAGACCCTCAGCTATCTTACATGCTTTCTTACCTTTCCCTCTCTTTGCCACTGAAAGAAAGAATTTTATAAGAATCAAGACTTCCATACTTCATTCCATGAAGTCATTGCTGACCTCCACACTGCAAGTGTTCATATAAACGTTGAATATGCTTTGATGAGAGCAGCAGGCACAGTTGTTTATTTCATTTTCATCTTCCTTTTTCTCTGCAGCTTTCTTCTGAGCATGTTCTCCTATCTCCTATGTGCTCCTAATGGGAGTGTGACTCTTACTGTGAGTTCAGGCTTGTCTTCTCTAGTCACATTCTAGCTGGGCTCCTGAGTTCTCCCTCGCTGCATATATTCATAGTGGTACCTCAGAATGGGAAAACCAGCCTCCTTAACTTTCTACTCCAAGTGACAGAGGTAGACTTAATGGGAAACTGGTCATTTCAATGACCATTTAAATAGATCTGAAACCACAACTGAGAAGGCTTCTCTTAAATTTTTGTTCTAGGGATGCATCTTTGGACAGGAGTATTGGAGACATGGTCTTACACAGACCAGTGTATTGCAGCCTAAATAACACTCTTTGGGCAGTACATGACCTAACTATCTGCTGCTATCTCTATATGTTGAAGTGAAACTGAGTTGTAGAAAATTTGAACTGTAATAGTTGTAGCAAGACATAAAGCATTTGCTAACCCATTCTGATCCTTGTCTTCCCCATCCTCACCAGCTGGCTTCTTCTAAATTGCGTGGCCTAGGTGATAGAATAGGAAGAAAGAAAACAAGGGACCCAGATCTCATGTCTCTGGAACTGTTATCTTTAAATGAAGACTGATACCATGTGAAAGAATAATCACCCTTGAGCAGATTTGTTTTGGCTTGTTTTATTTACAAATATGTACTTTAAATAGTAAATAACTTGCTGTTTCTTTGAGCATCAGTTTCCTAATCAATAGGGTGGACAATAACTTCTTTATAAACTTGTTAAGCAAATTACATAAAAATAACCTTTGTTGAATGTCTAGCATAGTACTCATCCTTTCTTTAATCAGCCTCTCCATTATAAATAACGTTTTTCTGAAGGAATTGGGCTAGCGCATTCACTAGAAAAACTTTGAATTTAAAGAGTTAAGGAAAAAGCAAAATATAAGTGCCCTGGCATAGCTTCACAGGAAAATTTTCTGTGGCAAAGCTTCATAAGAAAACTCACTAGAGCAGAATTTAGTTTAAAAAAAAGTCTTCTGACTTACATTGCCTTCAAAGTCATCTAGTTTCCTAAATAACAAAAGAACCATGTTATTATTATGTAAAATGAAAAGCATAAAAGTTAGAGTGATGCTCTAGCATGTTGAATAGTTGCTATTGCTTGTTTTAAAGATATTGCTTAAAATTTATTAGATTTTAAGAACTTTTAAGTATTTAACTATCGGGTGTTTCTTGATGAAGTAAAAATGTTATACCAGAAATTAACATACATTAATTTCTGTTCTTTTTTTTTCTGTGTCAAATAAATTAATGGGGAAATTTGTTGGCTTTTAGGCATCTTCAAAGAGTGATATCTCCAAAGTTTGCAGAAAAGAGTATGAGGTATGAATTTTATTTAATAAATTTGGATAGACTATTCCGATGTTAATAGAATTAACAAAATCAGTTAAAAATTTTAAATGGATTCATTTTTTACCAAAATCCATTTTATCTTGCAAACAATTCAGCCTTGACAAATATGTCATTTCCTTTGTTTAAAAATACTATAACTTTATTTTTGTTGAGCCTAAATATTCATTTTTTAAGTGTCTAAATCTTATAAACAAAGGACTTAACAATGTTTTCATAATGAAAACCTGATTTCTGGACTGTGTAATAGTTTTTCTCAGGCTTTGTATCCTCTTTTCTGTCTTTCAACCCACTTAGGTGTCCATCTTTTAAAAATTATTTCTATCATGAAGAAATGTAAGCCAAGAAGCAGAATTATGCTGCCAGTCTGAGTAGCTTCAAACTTGACAAACATCCTGTGTTTTGGGGGGAAATACTGAGTTACAAAGGCTGCATTAAATTTGAAACTCTTGTCTTGAAAAATGGGTTTTCAAGCATTGTGATATTTAGATTTGGGAGATATTAGAGCAAGAGTAGAAGGGCAGCATAGAGGAGAAATGCACCATACATATATGTGAAGATGATTGTCCTTGGTGTGGAAGGGCTTCTTGGGAGGGCTACTTTGTTTTCTAGAATCTGCTGTTAAATGAGACAGTTTTATTGCTTTTCATAGCATAAGGCCAATGCCATGTAATTAAAGATAACTAGGTCCACATCCTCATTCATCATTTTTATAACTAAACATTGGGATTTCTATTGCTTTTAATAGTCTGTGTTCTCTAGAAGAAAGAATAACTCTCAACTGCTTCTAGATTATAGTTCTAGTTTTTTTCTTTTCTCAAAGCCTATAATTATATCTCTTGATTAACATTTTCAACTGGAGTCTTGTATATCTTTTGTACCTTTGTAGTACTTGCTAAGTTATATTTGTTCCTCTAAAGCAAATTTCCAAATTAACTGCTTCTCTCCTCTACGCTTTTTGAAAGGAACCTTGTTACAAACAAGTAAAAGATAAAGATCCATCCTTCCCTCCCTCCTTTCCTTTCTTTTCTCTTTTTCTTCTCTCTCTCCTCCTCTTTTCTTTTCTCTTCTTTTCTTTTCTTTCCCTTTCCACCTTTGAAATAACCTGTTTTAGTTTCTCTTGAACAAAGTGATTAACTGATAATTCCTTCTTTTCTCCCACATGATGCTGACACTGTCCATGTCTTGTAGCCTGCCCTCCATTATTTTAGTGTGCTTTCTTTTCTTGTCTGGATTTCTGTATGGCCATACAAAGTCTGCCTGTTTGTGTTGATGAAGGACAGAACAGGAAAGGTAAGAGAGACAAACACTGTCCTATGATAGAAATCCTAGAAACAGTTTGATTTTTTCCAGTCTATCCTCTCATATTTACCTAGAATTAAGTAACAATTAAAGAACTTACATAACAAGAACATTCTTTATTTTTATATTAAAAGCTTAGCTCTTAATATAAGGCAGAAGGATTACAAGTTTGAACTCAGCCCAATCTGGGCCACTTAGTGGCTTAGGGAGACCCTGTCTCAAAATAAATAATGAAAAGGGACTGGTGATGTAACCCAGTGCAAAGGCCCTGGGTTCAGTCCCCAGTACTGAAAAAACCAAAAAGATTATCCTGACAAATTATTCAAGATAGGGGCAAGGAAGATGGCTCAGTAGAATAAGCGCTTACCTGGCAAGCGCAAGGGCCTAAGTTCAATCCCCGGTTCCGCCAAAAAAAACAACAAATTATTCAAGATAATTCAATATTTGCATTCATTTCTTACAGTATATATACTTAGAAAAAAAAAAAGAGACAAGAGCACTTTAATGCAAGAAGAGGATTCTAGGGCTGAGGAGATAGCTCAGTGGTCTAAGCGCCTGCCTGGCAAGCACAGGGACCCACATTTTTTCAGTCCTCTCTGGGACTGTATGCCATGTCGCCATGCCAGCCACAGAAACCAGGCATGGTGGCATCCTCCTGTAATCCCAGCACCAGGGAGGCTGATACAGGAAGACCACTATGAGTCTGAGCTATGTTACGAGACCCTGTACCACATAAATGATTAAAAAATAATAAGAAGATGAGGATTCTACATTATAAACCCCAAGTAACTGTGTCTATCATGATTGTTGAAATCTAGGCTAGAGATAGTACATTTTCATAAATTGTATGAATTTGATGTGATACCACCTACTTTAATGCAGAACAATATCAATGTTAAAACCAGGGTTTTTAGTATCTTTTTTGGAGTGGCCCTTCAAGTCAGCTTCTAGGTGTTGAAGCCATTACTGCAGCCATTGCTTGTAAATGTTGTAGCCATTACAATCTTAGGAATAGCCTTTACCCTGAATGATGATTTTATGTAGTTTGAATAGTGATGCAGAGACTCGGTGACTACATTTAGAAGATAATTAGCCTTATTATAAAGTGACTGTGAGTTCTTTTTGAGAGAATTTTCTAAGAAATTTGTTTAAATGAATAAAGTCTCACAAATTTAATGCTATTTAAGATTCTGTTTTGTTCTAACCTAAGATAAATCAGTTAAATGTGAAGCATTGTTCTGATTTTATGGAATCTAGTACGCTTACATGAATCAACAGTTTTTATTGAATACTGAGAGACAATTTTATATAATAGAACACAAACTTTAGAGTAAGACTTAGACTAGAATTCTGGTTAAGCAACTTAAAATCCCCTAACTTCAAATATTAAACAATTGTATCTAATTGAATAAAATTAATTAATGTATGACCATACACACAAGAGCTCAGTGAAAGTAAAAGCAGAGCAAGTGTGTTGGGAGTTATCAGGGAAAACTTTGCAAAAGAGAGAGACCTGAAAAAATTGGTATGATGAGTTAAGGCTGCAGATCACAGGCACATTAGGAGAAGTACTTACTCATGGCTTATGCAGAAGGCAAAAACAAGATAGGCCTATTTGGGGCTGAGAATTTATATTGAATAGGTAAAGAAGAGCTAGAAAACAAAAAGTAGAGCTAGATAATAGAATGTTGACATTTTGGAGCTAAACGTATTATTAAATGATGATGAAGATTTTGTAAAAGAAGACTAATGTAACAAAGCCAGTGTTTTTCTTTTAAATGTATTTAGTACAGGGTCTACAAGGTTTCACTACACAGATCAGACTCATAGTGATCCTCCTGTTTTCAGCTTTCCCAGCTCTGGGATTACAGGCCCGTACCACCATGCCCAGTATCAATCTCTGCCTCAGCGTGCCCCAGGGGTGGGGTTGGCAGAGCACACTTGAGGATCAAACCCCGGTCCCTGCATCTGCCTAAAGAGGCGCTTTGATCTGCTAAGAAAGCCATCATTTTAGAAAACTTAGTTTTAACAATGTGCAGGCTGTTTTAGACATTCCAAACCCTTAGAAGCTTAGCTAAAAAGACGTAAGACCCAGAACTAGGTTGATAGCAATAGAGTTCTGTATTCAAAAATAAACAGCAATTTGAGGATAAGATCTATCAGGAGGGTTTGTTATGGTGAATTAACTACAACGGATGATATTTGATAAGATAGAATAATTCTTTGAAACCTAGTTTTCTGGCACAGATTTAGTATTTTCCTGTACTTAAAGCACTATATTATATATAGACCTTTTTTTCTGGAAATCCTCCAGGTAAACATAATTTTAAATGGCAGCTTAATTTCCTGGAAAGGAAATATGGAATGCCCAGGCCAAAAACTTAAGTGAAGCCAGAATAGTGGTACAAACCTTCAACTCAAATTTATTGGGAGGCTGAGGTAGGAGAACTGCAAGTTTAAACCCAGCTTTGCAACTTAGCAAAACCTTGTCTGCAACCCTGAGTTACTCATCACTAGTATGAAGGGAGGACACTTAAGTGAAGTTAGGCATCCAGAAAAGTAAAAGCACTAAAGAAGATATTAGCCTTAAGGACATTTGCTAAATCAATTATCACAGCTTTGTTGTGTTATAGATGTCAGAAATCAAAAGATGAGGGGCTGGGGAGATGGCTCAGTGGAATAAGTGCTTCCCTGGCAAGCGCAAGGGCCTGAGTTCAATCCCCGGTTCTGAAAAAAAAAAAAAAAAAAAAAGAAGAAAGAAATCAAAAGATGAATCTCTGGTTCTGACTGATAGTAGAAAATATTATTGAAATCCCTTCTTTTCCCACCAGTAAGTTTGGAATCCCAGGGTATACTCATGTGCTCCTGTACAAGTAAAATTGTTTTTCTCAAACCTTGATGTTGTCTCTTTTGAAAATCTGATAACTGTACAGAATCTGGCCTTCATTTGAGTTTGTAGCCCAAATCATGCTGTTTTTAAAACCTCATGCTAAGAATTTACTTAAAGTGACTCTAAAAATGGTAGTGTCTCTGTAGTGCCTAAAACAAGCTAACACAGACCCTCTATGGGAGAATTAATCATTATTTAGTACTCCTTGGAATTTCTCCAGATAATGTTGTAAGGAAAATAAGCAATTGCAATAAATATATCACAAAATGCATCAGCAGAAAAAAACACTTTTCAAATAAGAGCAATTGGAAAGTGCTGAGCAGAATCAGGCCTGAAAACATTTTAGATTCAGAAGTTACTGGGCAGATCAGAAAATGTTTAAGAAATAAAAATAGTATTAGACATAAGAAGAGCAAGTTTTGGGCCAGCCAGATAGCTCAGCGGACTAAAGTGCCTGCTTAAGCAGGCGCAGTGACTGGGATTTGATCTCTGGCATGCCATGCCAGCCCCACCCCCAGGGCCTTTTGAGACAGCGAATGAGACTGGGCATGGTGGCATGTACCTGTAATTCCATGCTTGGAAGGCTGAAAAACAGGAGGATCACTGTGAGTCCAATCTGTGTAAAGAAACCCCTTTAGACCTTGTACTAAATACATTTTTAAAAAGAGCAAATTTCAAAACATTTCCAGAAAAATGGAATTGAAATAAAAGCTCAGTGAGTAAGAGTTGTACTTGATTATATCAGTGAACTGGAAGCTAGAACTAGAAAAATTATGTAGAAAAGCAGAACAAAGGGACAGGATGCTAAAGGCAAAGAGAAAGGATAGCGAGAAAGTATTCTAATTGAAATACTAGAAGAAAAAATATGGGCAAAGTCATCTTAGAGAAACCCAACAGTCCTCAACAACAACAACAGCAACAAAACCCTCTACAAATTATAAACAAATATCATAGCTATATTAGTTAAGATTCCCTAGAGGAATAGAAAATATAATTATGCAAAGAGATTTATTAGGTAGGCTTGAGGGATCATAGGTAGAAGACATCACAGTGGTCATCTGTAGGATCTGAGGTAGAAGAATCCACTGTGGTTATCAATGCACACTGAAAAGCCCAGATGATTCAGCAGCTGCTCAGCCCAAGCAGATGGAAGCTGCAGAACAAGAGAGATCAAGGATGCAGCACCAGTGCAAGCCAAGGGCTCAATAGCTCACATGCTAGTGCAAGTCTGCATTGGAAGACTAAGAGAACTGGAGGCTGATGTCCAAGATGATGGCAGACTAGAGCTCTCACAAAACAGGGACACTTCCTTCTTTTCCCTTTTGTCCCGTCCAGGACACAAGCCTGTTAGTTAGTGCCACCCACATCTTGGATGAGCTTTCTTCCCTCAGATTTCTGGCTTCCCTGTTGGTCACCCACAGACCTGAAGAACTGCTTTCTAACTTGCTAGACATGGGGGCCAGGGAGATAGCTCAGTAGATTAAGCGCTTGCCTGGCCAGCGCAAGGGCCTGAGTTCAATCCCCGGTTCCGCAAAAAA
>NW_004524621.1:10438608-10458027 GCF_000260255.1 Octodon degus | reverse complement strand
AAAACAAAAAAAAAAACTAACTTGCTAGACATTCCTTAATCCATTCAAGTTGACAGACATATTGTCAGGCAGGTGCTTATGCCATTGAGCTATATCCCTGGCCCTGACAGACATATTGTGATTGATGGTTGAAGTAGCCAAAAGTCTTGAAAGCAGTCAGACAAAATGGCATAACCTTCAAAACACCACTAGTTGATTTCCCAGTAGCAGTCGAGAAAGTCAGAAGATAGCAGAATGATACCTAAATAGTTCTGAAAGAAAATAATCACCAGTCTAGAATTCTGTACCAAAAATATTTGTCAAAAGACAACTGTAAGATATTTCTAGACAACAAAAAAGAGTTGCCATTATTAGACCTTTTCTAGAAGTTTTCCTCTGAAGGAAGCTCTGAAAGATCCATTTCAAATGGAAAATTATTTGAAATGCAAAAGGCGCAATGTAAAAATAGAAAGTGTATAAATTAAAGCACACATTATATGAAACAATAGTAATGAGTTGTTGAATTTTTAAAAAATTATAGCAACAATAGCATGTGTACTGAAAGGGGACTAAATAAGAAACATACTAAATTTTAGGTCTTTTTAATGTAAAGACCATATCTCAGAGGTAATTAGAAATATAAGATTAGGGCTGAGGAGATAGCTTGGCGGTCCAAGCACCTGCCTGGCAATCTCTAGGACATGGGTTCGATCCCTGGTATCACATGTTGTACCAGCTCTGGAGCACCATGCTGGTCACTGAGTCTGGGTGTGGCTGGGTGTGGTGACACATGGCTATAATCCCAACACTGGGGAGGCTGAGACAGGAGGATCACTATGGGTCTGAGCTGAGTAGTGAGACCCTGTACCAAATAAATAAATAATAAAAAGAAATAAATACAAGATTAAGGATGAGGGATGTTATTTTTATGCCCGTAATCTTTTTTTTGTGTGTGTGTGAAACCAACGATTGAACTCAGGCCCTTGCACTTGCCAGAGAAGTGCTTATTCCACTGAGCCATCTCCCTGGCCCCCCACAGTCAATCTTGAAGTAACTCTTGAAACTCAAAAGTAAATGAAAGCTCCATGAAATATAGAGAACTGTTTTTCTCCGGGGTTGTCAGGAACAGACTGTGTGTGTGTGTGTGTGTGTGCACGCGCGCGCACAGCGTGTGTGTATGTGTTTTACAGGGGGGTTGAACCTAATGCCTTCATGTGGAATTACTTCCCCAGCACTTTGGGTTTCAAACTTGCTATCTTTCTGCCTCAGCCTCCCAGAATGTTGGGATTACAGGCTTGTACCACCACACCTATATAAGCTGCCCAAATCTGTAAGGAATTGCAAGAGTACAGTAAGACTCTTGATTTCCTATCAGTAAGACATTTTCTATCAGTGCCCAGAATAGAATAAGATGTAACCAAAAAAGAGATCATCCTATCCATAGAAATACTTGAGGCTGACAGCTTTGTGGAAGCAGCCACTTAAACAACTGAGCTAAGGCCAGGCCCCATCCATAGAAATACTGAAGCAGCAGCTTATGTTTTTATATATTGTGGAGTAGATTTCAGTGATGGGCAGGACATTTTACCAATTATCTATCTTCCAATTCTACAGTTCTTTGATTTTGACTAATAACTGAGAAAGAATACTTCTTTCAGTAATTAAGAATTATACCTGTTTGATTGAAATTCACCAGCTTTGGTCTGTTAAAGCTACCAAAATCAACCATTAGCCTAATAATTCCTATGTAAACATGTTTAAGTGTCATAGACATGCTCATTTTCCCAAGCATGGACCTTGTTTCACCTGAGTATTGGTTAAGAGACATAAAATTCATGAATGTGCTTTGCTAGAACATGAGATCATATTCAAATATTCAACAGCCAGAAGAAATAGACACCAAAAAGCAGATGCTGACTGTGAATCACAAATATAACCATATTAGTGCACATTGGCTGATTATGATGAGAGTAAACATGAACTCATATTTTCCATGAGATGTGAGATGTAAAGTGTAGATTCTTTTTGCATAGCTTTTGTCCACACCTTAGCTGTACCCTTTTCTTCCGACCATCAAGATAGTGTTGTTGTTGTTTTTTAATTTGATTATTAATAGTTTCTTTCTTGGGATATCAGGATGAATATAATTAAGATGGCATGGGGCTAGGGAATTTCCAGAGACCTGACAATGACTGTAAAGTGGTAAGATAAGTTTCATTTAAGATTCATAAATCTATTTCACACCTTTAATTTCAAACATTATTGTCACTCTCTTAACAGAATGACTTTGACTATAAATAACTTTCCAGTTGCTACATGCACGATCCATGGAAATACAATGTTGTGAATTTGCCATCAGACTTCTCTGGATTTTTAACTATATTCTTTTCAGAAATATCATTTTCATTTCTCTTTATTTCCTGGATTCCTTCAGTCTTAATTATTTGCTGTTATTTCATTAAAGAAGGTGAGAGACTACAAAGGAAAACCAGTAGGAGGTATTTCTATGGGAACTTTCTCTTTATCTTAAGTCAATTAAATTTTAAAATGGTTGTTAGTACAGGTTCTGTCACTGGCCTCTGGTTCCTTGAAAATGCTAAGATAAAATTGAGCTGGATGTGGTGGCAGACATCTGTAATTCTAGCACTTAAGAGGCTAAAGCAGGAAGGAGGAGGACCACAGGCTCAAGGCCAGCCTGGTCTACATTGTGAGTTCAAAGCCAGCCTTAACTACATTACAAGACCCTGTCTCAAAAAAGAGAGAAAGATAGAAAAGCAAGCAAGTAAAGAGACTCTGAAGGTATTTATAAGAGGCTTTCAGAACCACAAAAGCAAAACTACCCAACCATGTAAATTCCAGGCACAGTTTGTCATTGCCACCTGTCATAATTGTTTAGGTATGAGTTATATTTTAGGGGGTCCAGCCCTAGCTCAGTTCTTTAAGTGGCTGCTTCCACAATGCTGGCAGCTTCAGTTTGCTGTAGTTCGATCCCCACAACACTCCAGCCATGCCAAAGTGCCCTGAAGGCATTCAAGGAGAAAAAAAATGAGTTATATTTTATTTTTTAGATATTCACATGGTTTGAAATTCAGAATGGTATATATCTCATTCCTACCCCCTGTGCCAAAGCCACCAAGTTCCTGAAGTTACCAGAGATAGCCCTTTTCTGCCTCTTTTCACTGCATATGGTAGATCACCATACATTTTGTTCTGCTTTTGGATGCCAGTATTTGGCGTATATTTATTTATGCCTACTCAGACTGTCAGGATGTAGTAAATAGGAGAATGAATGGGTGGCTTTATAAATGGTAAAATGCTATACAGATGTACCATGTCAGAGTAGATTTGAGCCGTTACCTGCAGCTGATGAGCTCCAAAAAGAGCGAAACCTATTAGGTCCTGCAGTACTGGCTTAAGATAGTATAAAACCTTGATTATACTTCACTTATATGTTATTTTGTTACACTTATATTGTAGTTTGGGGATGGGAGTAACTCCTATATTCAGTGTCTTTGCTGCTAGTGTATTTCCATTTTAGTTCATTCTCCTCTGCAGTCACCTGAATGAGATTTGTTGCCTGAGTATTTTCTTTTCAGTTCATTCTTCTCTGAAGTTCCCTGAATGAGATCATCTCCAAAGGGAAATCTGGTTAAATCAGTATAGATTGTGGTCTTGTCTAATCTTAAATGCCAAGAGTTTCTCGCTAGGCAGTCTCACATACTCCCATAGTCTTTTGGGGTTTTGGTGAACTTTTTTTTTTTTTGTTGTTTGTTTGTTTTGAAGGGGACATATCTAGTGCTAAGGATCAAATCCGTACCAGGCAAACACTGTACCATGGTGCTACATCTCCAACCCAACTGTAGCTTTAAATTGCCCCTATGTCAGGTGAATCAAAATTGATTGATTTCACATCAACCAAATTGATTATCTCCCTACATTCTCTTCCTCCTCTGGCCTCTGCCTTTCCTCTATATAACACCATACATGCACACACACACTTGAATATGCATGTATATGCACACAGACTCCACAACAGAAGCCAATTTTTATACATTTCTTTAGGTTGTACCAATATAATCCTCTGAGAAATAACTAAGAGTTATTAGATCCTATCGCTATTTCTTCTCTCCCATCATTTCCCACAAATTATTGGCTATTAAGCCCTAAAAATTTGCCTCCTAAATAATCTTAATCAGCCTCATTTTTAAACCTTCAGTTTTTGCCTTAGTTCAGGCCTTTACACCTCTTTACTGGACTGCTACAATGGCTGCCAAGTCAGCTTTCAGAAGTCTAATTTCTCCTCTTAACTGTTTTTACCACTTTCTTCTAGAGTGACCTTAAAGACTAATTTGACTTTGTTGCTCTCCTCTTTGAAACTTTTTAATAGTCCCCTTATAGAATATAATTCATGCTCCTCAGCCTGGAATACCAAGATTTTCTCAATTTAGTTCCTGATTTTTCCCTCCCTTACACTTCAGCAGCATCTTCCCTATAATTTCCCAGACTGACTGTGTCATTTTGTCAATTGTAGGTGTGCAACCTATTTGTCCTCTCTAAAATTCCTTCTTCCCAAATCTGTCATCATATACCCTCATCCAGTAATATACAGGAGTTGGCTCTTACTTACCAGTAGGGAAAACTGGTTGTTAAGTACTTAAAATTCTTCAGGCCAATTTATAACTTGAAATCACCCCTGGGTGGGAATATTTATGTCATGCAAATCAGCAAATACTACAAGTCAGAGCTTTTTTCCTCTTCTGACCCATTCTATTCCCTCCAAGAAAGCTGATCCTAACTCATCCTAACTACCCCTATGCTCTAAGCAGCCTTTGCTTTACATTCTAGCTTATATGGTACTTCTTTGAAACCTGACCTGCCCATCTCTCATGTCTCTACCACATATGATTGGTTGCTACCTCTAAAGTTTTTATATGCTTTATCATAGCATTTGTCTCCTTCTGATGCAGTGGTAGTGAACCAATGGCACATGTGCTGCAGCAGACTGTTGGTGTCATTGAAAGCTCTAAAACGTTTGCCATCACTCTACTAGTGTAACTGTATTTATGTATCTCTCTTTAATAGTAAACTCTGAGTTCCTGGGGGAGAGTCCCTATGTCTGTCTTTGTATGTTTCATTCACTCAGAATTCATTGAATTGATACACACTAAACTGATAATGCATCAGGCACTGTTCACAGGGTACAGAGATTAAAGGGTTTAGCCATTCTCTATATGAAACTCATAGTCTAGTCCCGTGATGGTGAATCTTTCAGAGCTTTCAGTGATACAGACAGCCTGGTATGTACCATAATTTCACCACCACTGGTCTAGTTCATAGGAAGGGAGAAATTCAAATAGACCATTGTAATACAGTGAACAAAGTACATTGCTGTAATTCTGTACAAGACATATTTGGACCTGGAGGAAGAACCTCTGCCAAGGGTAATGGGGAAGTCTTCATAGAACAGGTAAGACTTAAAGGCTGAACAAAAAGTTGTCTGTAATCTAGAGATGAGAAGTCCGAAGAACAGGCAAGCTGCTGGGCCAATCTCTGAGAGTTGCTGTAGTGAAGGAGGCAGCATGAACAGGATCTCTGACAATTCTGGAGAGCAGAGGTCTGAAACCAGGTGTCATCAGTGTCTGTCCCTCCAAGATCTGTTCCTCTCCTAACTTCAGTAGGCCCAGGTGTCCTGTGGGTGCTAGATGAGTCACTCGAGTCTCTGTCGCCCTGCCCCATGTCCTTCTTCCTGCATGCTCCCCTTTGTGACAGTCTCTCTTCTCTAAGGACACCAGTCAGTTGGATTCTGAGTTTATCTCACGCTGATATGCTCTCATCTTCACTGACTGCATCTGCAACTACCCTGTTCCAAACAGGTATCCCGAGGGACCTACGGTTGGGGTGTAGTACATCTTCTGGGGAGACGCAATGCAATCCATAGATGCTGAGCCATGTTAGGTTTCCTTGGTTATCAGTAAGAAAGAGGTTTTTCATGAATGGGTCATTGTGACTCACTCCTTAGCTGGGTGTGGCAGTGTACACCTGTAATCCCAGTACTCTGGCAGAAAGCTAAGGTATAAGAATCATCAGTTCAAACCCAGCATGAGCAATTTTCTAATTTAGTAGGACCCAGCCTCAATATAAAAAACATATGTAAAGAGCTGGGCATGTAGCTTAGTACAAAGGCTCAGGGTTCAATCTTCTGTACTACAAAACCAAAAAAGGAGAGACTAACTCCATGTAGTTCTAGGAGAACTAGGGCCCATGGGTGAGAAGAAGAGGATTAGTTCTGAGTGACCTAGAAGAGGCTTGAAGCAGCAGGCAAGCTGTGCAGCTACTGAATGCACCAGTGTGTGTTTTACGTTTGTGTGTGTGGGTCTATGTGTGTCTCTGTGTGTGTGCGTGTGTGTGTGTGTATGTGTGTACTTTTTGTTATCCTGTCAAACTCACTTCTTTTATGGCTTATGTGTTAGAGCCCTTTTAATGTTCACGATACCCTATGATATATATATATTGTTATTTTCCTCATTTTATTAATTTTTCTTTACTGAAGAAGAGCAGTTTAATAACTTGTCCAAGACTACACAGCTAATAAGTATTAAAACTGAGCTTTGAACCCAGAAAAACAAAAGTTGTCTGTAAGTAGGCAGTCAGTACTTCTGCAATTTTTTTTTTTAAATGTATTTGGTACAGAGTCTCACTATGCAGCTCAGACTTGTAGTGATCATCCTGGTTTCAGCTTCCCCAGCACTGGGATTGCAGGTGTGCACCACTAACACACAGACTTCATGGTAGCTCAGTGAACCCAGGGGCAGAGGGGACTGGCACAGTATGTGGTGCTGAGGATCGAAGCCCAGTCCCTGTGCTTGCCTAAGTAGGCACTGTCTGCTGAGCTATCTCACTGGCTCAAGGACTTTTTAATAGAACTTCTTTCCACTCTGGACAACTCAAATATACAAGGTTAGTTTTATGTGAAAAACTTATTTAAATATCTCTAAATTAGGCCTCCTTTGAGCATAAGATACTGAGTGTTGTACTTGTTATCACAATAATGTTGTATATTAAACTATCCCAAACCTCTATAGCTTAAAAGAGTAACAGTTTACTATTCTTGAAGAATCTAAGGGCTAGCTAGGCAGTTCTGGTCTGGCCAGGTTTTATCAGGTCCAGCTAGACTCATGCACATGTCTGTAATCAGTTGGCAGGGCAACCTGGTTTTAAGGGTTCTGGAGTTGCTGTGTCTCTCCCATACCTCTAGGAAGCTAGTCCAAGTCAGAAAGTGGAAACATGCAAATGACTATTAAAGCCTCTGCTCACTTCATGATTGTTAATATCCCCTAAACCAAAGCAAATCACATGGCAAATCCAGAATTAATACATTAGAAATAAGTACAGAGGTACACCACTACAATCAGTCTGCTACCCTGAGTACACTCCTTTGAGGCTGTTTTCTAGTCCCTGTGTTACTATTGGCTTACAGCTGATTGCATGTCGTGTGGTGATAATGAGCAGACTTCTCTGAGCAGTCTAGACCCACTAACCTCATTTCAGTTTTGGGTGTTCATTTTTATGCAACTATTGAAATGACATCATTTTGGGAGGCTGAAGAAATTAAAGAATCACTTGTTTATTGATATATAGACATGATAGTAAGCTCCTTCAGTTATTTTAGCTACCTATCCTTTTTAGGAGTTTTATTTTGTTTGTTTTGTTTTGTTTTGTTTTGTTTTGTTTTGTTTTTGAGACAAGGTGTCACTATGTAGTTCATGCTGACCTTGAGCCCACTATATAGCACAACCTGACCTCAAAGGTATTACAGGTGTATACCACTGTACCTGTCCCACTTACGCTTTATGATAATCGTATTGTCCATAAGGAAAAAAACTCATACAGGTTTAAAACTGTCTTTAAATATCTATTATTTAACCTCTCTTGTTTAGCATTTAATAGACTAAATTCCTTATATGAAATGCGGAACTTCAAAATGAAGAAAATTTTAATTCATTTGTGAAAAGCAGATTCTTATTTACTGATGCTTAGGGACAGAACAGCATCTTTACTTTTAACTAACTAGTATCTAGTTAAATAGGAAGCTCTGGGAGTAGAAAGCATTAAATAACAATTTATAAGCTGGATATGGTGGCATACTATGGGAAATAGGACACTTGGGAAGGAGGACTGCAAATTTGAGCATAGTCTGGAGAACTTAGTGATTTAGTAAGACCCCGTCTCAAGAAAAACAAAAGTGCTGAGGATGTAACTCAGTACAAAGGTCTTAGGTTCAATCCTAAATGCTGAGGAAAAAAATCATAAAATGGGCTTTTTTTTGTTTTTGTCCAAAAATGACTAAAATATTCCAAAATTGAAACATATTTGTTCATTCATATTTTGACAAAGAGTCTTGCTATGTAGTTCAGGCAAGCCTTGAACTCACTATGTGGCCTAAATTAACCTCAAACTCATGGTGATCCTCCTACCTCAGCCCCTAAATTCTGGGATTACAGGTGTATGCCACCACACCCAGCTTCAGACCTTTAATTTTTATAAGACTCATATGATCAATGTTTAGTTTTCATCATCATCAGCTTTGGTGAGAATGAGAGAGGGAGCTGGAGTGGCCAGTCATAGAAGGGCAGTGAACAGGAAAAGAATTTAAACAAATGGACAAATGGAGAAGTATTATAAAGGTGATACTGAGCTGAAAGAATAGGTAACTGGGAATGCTAGCAAACCTATAGAGCTAAGTTGTGGAATAGAAGCTGGACCAGCAGAGTCTGCCTCCCATGTGTACTCCATAGGATCTTCCTCTACAAGGAAGTTCAGGGTGGTGAGTTCCCTCACTTTGATTCCACTCCTTCTCTGTCTCTTTCTCTTTCTCTTTCTCTTTCTCTTTCTCTTTCTCTTTCTCTTTCTCTTTCTCTTTCTCTTTCTCTTTCTCTTTCTCTCTGTCTCTGTTCTCTTGAGATCTTGTCATCCTCCAGCACACTGTCTTTGGGTCTCTGAAGTGTGATGTATCCTCACCCGGATACTGAGATTGTTACTAGTAAGCCAAAGGTCGAAAGAGACTCCAAATGAATGTAAATTCTCAGTGACTTCCTGCTTTTTCCACCAGGTGGCACTCATATTCAAAAGACTTAAAACAACTAAAACTAAGACTAAGTTGGTAATTTAGCAAAGAAATACTCAATGCAATAAAATAAAATAAATTTTACAAAAAGAAATACTCAATGCAGTGGGCCTGGTGGGACACACTTGTGATCCCAGTACTCAGGAGACAGAGGAAGGATTGCAGCAAGTTCAAGGCCAGACTACACTCCATAATGAACTCAAGACCAGCTTCAATTTCAGAGCAAGAGCCTGTCTAAAAAGAAAAAAAAAAAAAGAAACAAAGTTAATGCTATAACTTGTTATATATAAACCATCACAAATACAAACTCATTAAGAGATAACTGTAAACACATATATCTTAAACCTTGTCAACTAATCAATAGTTGTTTAAAAAATGAAAAGTGGAGTTTCTTATAGTAATGTAGGAATTTTTCAGCAAAGCAGGGGTATGATCAATCTACAAAATCAAGATAGGTCAAACCATGATAGGCATAACAGAAAAATGATTAACTCATTAATCAGTATTGATTGATGAGTTAATCAATCAATGTGAACATTCTTTTAAACCTTAAAATGGGTAAAGATGTAAAAATGGTCTTTATTACCATTGAAGGTCCTGCCAAGTACAAGTACAAAAACTTTTTAATTCAACAAATTGAGGTACACTTATGCATGAAAGGTTTATCAGTAAACATTAAAACAAATGAGAGTTGCTTGAGAGATCTCTGAACTCTGAATATGACATTAAAGGAAACAGCTGTTTCCATTTTTTTAGCAGCTGACAGATTTTCTGCAAAGGAACAGATAGCAAATATTTTTAGGCTTACAAATTATATAATCTCTGTTATATATTTTCTATATGTATATATTATATCATATAATCTCTGGACTGTGCTATAGCAAGTGTAGTGTGAAGTAGATGACCATGAAAAACAGGTATGGCAGTGTTTCAACAGAGTCTTATTTACAAGAGCAGGTGTTTAGGGCCAGGGAGATGGCTCAGTAGGATAAGTGCTTCCCTGGCAAGCACAAGGGCCTGAGTTTAATCCCCAGTTCCACCAAAAAAAAAAAAAAAAAAAAAAAAAAAAAAAAAAAAAAAAAGAAAAGAAAAAAAATTTTTATGGGGCTGGAGAGATGGCTTAGTGGTCTAAAGCACCTACTTAGAACAAGCTTAGCAAAGCACAGGGACCGCGGTTCAATCCCCCAGCACCACATGCCAGTCAGCCCCGCCCCCTGGTGGGCTGAGCTGGCCACACACACACACACACACACACACACAAATAAAATTTTAAAAAAAGAAGAAAAGCTTTAAAAAAAAAAAAAAAGAGCAGGTGTTAGGCAAGATTTGGCTTGTGCGCCAAAGCTTGTCAATCCCTGATTATGAGTGGATGCTGGAGTCCATAGATACTTCCCTTTCTAGGTTTTAGTCATTGACTTGTCAAATAAGGAAATTGGGTTAAATTCATATTTCTCAGGTTTTGTTTTCTTTAATATCTCTCATAAGCTAAGTGATCCAGCGGAGATTGACATTTTGTTTTCTATGTGTAAATTCAAATTTTTTAAAATCCAGCTTGAATAAATTTGTAAGTCTGTAGGACAGAGGTTCATAGACTTGGTGCTGTTGACATTTTAGTCTGGATACTCCTTCCTTTGGAGGGCTAGGGGGAGCTGTTGTGTGTAGAGTAGGATGCTAATTGCAAACATGCAACAATTTGTATGACCAACAGTGTCTCTAGGCATTGCCAGATTTCTCCTGGAATCAGCAAAATCACCCATGGTAGAGAACCACTGCTCTAGGGACTTTCAGAATGTCTAAAAGAATCACAAAAATGCAAATCAGACTGTGTACCTCAGGACAAGTGGGAAAATAATAAACATACTCCTTTAGACACAAAGGCAAAAAAGTCAAAAAGCAAGAGGAAAAGCGAGGTTATAAGAAAGAGGTCAGTTAGACTGACATTCATCCGTTCAAGGGCATGAGAGAGTTGGTAGGAGATTATTATTTAATATCAATTCAGATGAATTATAAATGTTTCTGGATCCAGTGAATCCCAGTAAAGGCAATCAATAAGTGAGCAGATGAAAAGTCAAACTAAAACAAGGAAATACGGGTGAACAGTGTTATTTAATATCGAACAATATTAAGTAACGCTATTTACTTTTTACTTCTATCATTTGAGACCTCGACCAGAAGTTCAGTCTAATGAGTTCATTAGTCTTTATAAGGCGCAGAGGTTTTTGTTTTTCTTTAAATTTTGTTTTGCTTTAAGTGAATAAATCACATGTAGCTTATTTCTACAGTGGAATATTATCTAGTGGAGAAAATGAATTCAGTATGGTTCTTCCAGCTGCAGAGATATATCTTTAAAGCTAGGTTTTCAGTGTTAGTAAAGTTGGTACTTAAAGTACAGATCATTTAGCTTCTTAGGATTGAGCTAGAATTAAAAGCCAAAATCATCTTGATTCAACTAAAATAAACATGTATTTGATTTCCATACATCCTTTTATGCCCATGTTATGTTTTGAAAACCCATCCTGTTTCAATTACAAACTTTTTTTGGGGGGGTGGTCACTCAGGATGCCTTCAGGGCAGCTCTGGTTTGGCTTGAGGATGAGGGGATCAAACCACAGCATCCTGAGTCTGTCTGCTTTGTTTCAGCAGGCACTTAAACACCTGAGCTAATGGGCAGGCCCCCTAAACGTTATTATTCATAGCTGAAAAATTCTGAATATCTAGGTGGCTTTAGAAAAAGTTTTTCTGTTTTTGTTTTTTATTGCTTTCATATTGTTTTCATTCTTACTCTCCTACCAGTGACTTTAACATAGGGTGATATAGACTGTACCTTTGACTTGTTCTGGGATCAGGGATGGGTCTCTTTGTCCAGTTGAGGAAATAGTTTGTTCATTTGTAAGATATGGGAAGATTTCCAAACTCTGGTTTCAGAAAGCCTGAAAGGTTTTTTTGTTTGTTTGTTTTGTTTTTTTGCGGCCTGAAGATGCCTTGAGGGCATTTCTGGTTTGGCATGAGTATCTGGGTTTGAACCACAGCATCTTGAGTGTGAGTGCTTTGTTTAAGCAGGCACTTAAACAACTGAGCTAATGGGCAGGCCCCCAGAAAGCTTGAAAAAGAACCATGTTTTAAGGGCTGGCAAGATAACTCAGTGGACTAAACGCCTGCTTAGGCAAGTGCAGGGACCGGGGTTCGATCCCTCAGCACCACATGCTGCACTGGCTCTACCCCAAGTGTGCTGAGCCGGCCACCAAGACCTGGTGTGGTGGCACACACCTGTAATCCTTGTGCTGGGGAGGATGGAAACAGGAGGATCACTATGAGTCTGAGCTGCATAGTGAGACCGTGTGCAAAAAAAAAAAAAAGGAGGGGACCATGTTTGAAGCCTTGTTTGAACTTCAAGTTTCTGGGTCCCAATTCCAGATTCTGACACATTTTAGTCTCAGAAGGTGACTCCAGTACACAGCCATGTTTAGAACCATTGGAGATGAACTCTGAGGTCCTTTCAGCTCTAAAATGCAGTGATTATATATATATATATATATATATATATATATATATATTTCTTTAAATGTCCTTGATTAGAATGCTTTCTGGAAAATGTTTTTTATCTTATAAGAAATGATGGAGCATAATACATCGTAACACAGCACACTCACATTGATAAAGTATACATAAATTTGGTTTGCTATAAGATGATCAGCTTGTAGCTTGTGATAATCATCATGATCCCCAATATGTGTTAGAAGATTTCCCTTTGAAATCTTTGACTAAAAGGCAGTCATTTTATAGCTTCTATGTTTTCAGCCTTCAATTTAGAGAAGAATTATAGGTTGATATCCTGATTTCCATGTAATCATAAAATGGAATAAAATTAGAAATTTTGTCTGGTTGTTAATTTCTGTTTATTTGTTTTTTCTTTAATTTGCAGAATGCTCTTTTCAGTTGCATTAGCAGAAATGAAAGTAAGTATATTGTCTGTGATTATACAGAGAGCGACACAGTTTACAGAGCCTGATTAGCTGTTAGAAATACTGCCAAGATCTGGCATTGTAATTTAGGCTGTTAATAAGCCATGTGAAAGAGTGTGCACAGCAGGATTCAGTTGAGCTCTTTCCTCTGGGTTGTTCAAGTCATTCATGTATTATTACAGTTCCTACTTCTAATTGCGGATTTCCAGAGCAGACACAAGAGCTAGATGTGCTAGAGGAGGACACTTAACACCGTAATAATAGAATCACTTTCAGATGTTGAGCACATTATATAATGTGCACTTGACAAAGGCTGCCTTTCACGTCATTTAGAAGACATTTATTGAGTATTTGCTTGTTGTGGGGCAGACACATAGCTGTGGGGAACATGACCTATACTCTTGAGAAATCTAGGACATGGTAGATTATGAGATAACACACTGGGACAGTTCAGAAGAAGAGGAATCGCTTCCTGCAAGGGTGCGGAGAGGTGACTTCCTGGAGCCTGTGGCTCAGCTGGGCCTTGCACGGAGACTGTATGTGAACAGTGGAGACTGGAGGAGGGGCACTCCAAGTGAAAGGATAGTGAGAGCACTTAGAGATGGAAAAATAACACTGAGGAACAAATAGTTGTTTAAATTAGTTTGGCAGCAGGCTTATCTTGAAGGGCAATAAGAAATGTCAGCTATCTATACTTTATCTTTTATCCTTTCAAACTGGGGCATAGTTCAAGATTTTCAGTCTTATGTCCTGCTATACTGGTGAGAAAGCCATCCTAGTGAGGTAAGAAGATAGGCATCATGTCCTTTTCTACTTGTTTCTTCTGCCTTCCGCATACCACACTACCGTTACTAATTTATCCTCATTAAGGTTTGCAGTAATAAATGTAGTCATAAATAATTGTTCTTTATGGGATAGGAGATACACCTTACTGGTAGACTGCTTGCTTAGCATGTGCAAGGTACTGAATTTTTTTTCCTGGCACCACAAAAAATTAAAAAATAACTTATGTAACTAAACTCTTTGGAAGTGGATACAATAAGTTTGGTAGTTCTTACAAGTTAAAAACAAATGGCATAATAGGGATGGAACTCTTTCCTGGTCCCGGAAACTCAGGCTTTACCTACATCTATTATTAATTTGCATATGACTTTATCATTGTCATTATTTCTGGAAGTCACCAAAACCCTAATTCTAGTTCCCCAGTATCCATCTCTAATAATTATCCAGGAATTTTTGCCCATCTTTCTCTCAATTTCTTTTGCTGTACATCTGTTGTGTCTTCCTTCAGCCTCCCACAGGCACTTGTGGACCTCTATGAGAATCTCTTAGTCTTCTTTGCTACAATTTCCACATTGCCCTCCCAACTGCTCATCCCCCTCTCCCTATAAACTTTAAATGGCAGCCCATTGCTGGTTTTTAAATACATAAATCTAGTCATTTACTTCAAGTGAGGTTTACTTTTCAATATGGGAGTAGATCATATCCTTTGTTAAAGGTAGAGTATCCCAGTTTAAGCACATTTTTGTAGATGTTCAAACAGTATAGAAATTTTAGGATTTTGTTTCAAGATATACAGTTATACAATTATCAAACTTATGTGTCTGATGTATCTTAGTTTTTACTAGTCCTCATTTATAAATATGAAACATTGGAGTTTTATTTTATTTTGCTATTGTTTGTTTTCTTAGTTTATAAATCTCCACAAATCTAATGTCTAAGGAAGTTGTTTCAGTGGTTCTCAGTGGGATACTCTTAGCACTGTGGGAGGAGGTTTGGCTGCATACGACTATCCTGGAAAAGACAGGAAGGATAGTTAGCAGCCCTAACACCCATGCATTAAATGACAACAATGACATATGTTTTCATATTATTCCAGGGGTGGCATGTGCCTGTGGAGAATCAATGAACTCTAATGTTGAAGGACAGTGATTTTCTTCTCAGTGACCCTTTATTTTATAGCATGATTTTATTTCTCAAATTCAGAAATATACACTATTCCATCTGTATGATGATGTTACTAACAAAAGCTGTTATTACTTGATTGTTGTCTCTTTTTCTCTCCCACAGTGGGCTCAGTGTGCTGCAGTTACGCAGGTCATCACACAAATTGCCGTGAATACTGTCAAGCCATTTTCCGAACAGACTCTTCTCCTGGCCCATCTCAGATCAAAGCAGTGGAAAATTATTGTGCCTCTATTAGTCCGCAATTAATACACTGTGTGAACAATTATACCCAGTCTTATCCAATGAGGAACCCAACAGATAGTAAGTAAAGGAGACATTCATCTCATTTCAATCTTTTGTAAAAGAGTTTATATGAAGAATATGGGGGGTTGGTGAGATAGCTCAGTAGAATAAACACTTGCCTGGCAAGTGCATGGTCCTGAGTTCAATCCCTGGTCTGCAAAAAAAAAAAAAAAAAAAAAGAAGAAGAATATGGTACATTCTTATATACACCTATGGTCTGAGTCACTTGGGAGATACCAAACTTCTTTTGGTGTTTAGATTTGGAAGATGAAAATTTTGTCATAGCAGGTGCCAAGAAAGATGGGAATGTCAAGAATATGAGGAAAGAGGACTGGTGAGATGGCTCAGTGGTCTAAAGCACCTACTTAGAACAAGCTTAGCAAAGCACAGGGACCACAGTTCAATCCCCCAGCACCACATGCCAGCCAGCCCCACCCCCTGGTGGGCTAAGCTGGCCACACACACACACACACATAAATAAAAAAAATTTTTTAATTAAAAAAAAAAGAATATGAGGAAAGAGAAATTCTCTATTTTAAGGGAAACAGAGTTTTTTGATGTAGGTATTTTGGGGAGAAGTTGAATAATGACCATTAAAACAAATTGTCATGTCTTTTGATCTAGAAACAGTATTTGTCAGAATTTAAACAGCAAGAAAAAAAAAAAAGAATTTAAACAGCAAGAAAACTTACTTCTGGCAAGTGCAAGGTCCTGAGTTTGATTCCTGGTACAAAAAAAAAGAAAGAAAACTTGCTCAAATTTGCAGAAATATGTTGCACATATTCCTATGAAGTTGTATAGCATAGAGACAAATTAGAAATAACTCAAACATTCATCAGTAAGATATTGACTAAAATTGATTAAATTATGAAATATTTATATAATAATGACACTTTATTTTTTTTTCTATTTCATAAAGATCTTTTATTGTCTCATTAAAATATCAGATTAGCTTTACAATCCAGAAGCTTGTTTCTGCGGCTGGATTAACTCTTGGATCTTACTCATCTGGCTGCTGAACTGTTCCCTTTTCAGAAACATAGATACCATCCAAAAATTTTCTGATATCCTTGTTTTTGACTGTTGTGGCTTGCTGAATCAAAGCAGCTGAATTTGAAACAAGCTCAATGTCATTTCCTTCAAGGATTAGTTCATCTTTCTGGGCTTGAGATACTGAGCAAGCAACACCTGCCCTCATACGAACTCGGTGAATGTATTTTTCACCCAAGAAATTCCGAATTTCAACGAGAGACCCATTCTCCTGAATAACGACGTTGATGGGGAAGTGAGCATACACAGACCTCATCTTGTAACAGAAGCCCAGTGTAACCCCCTTGATCATGTTCTGTACATGGCTACAGATCGTGCGGACAGTTGCCAACTCCTTTCTGTTTCCCCACCATTTGTCAACTCGGAGCCTCTTCTTTTTCTTCCCAAGGAGACTGAGTTCCACATTGATGTGGTTGAAGTCCCTCCGGAGGGTTCCTCTGGGGCCCTTCACAATAACTGTGCGTCCTTTCAGAGTGATGTCGACATTTTCTGGAATGTCGACTGTCTGATTGCTAAGAATGGTCTTCATTTTTGCAGGAGATGCGGCAAAGCAATAATGACACTTTAGAAACAACAAAAAAGAATACATTTATGTAAAAGAAGTCTAAGATATAGTAAGAAAAAAAGAAAGTTATAGAACCCAAATTACAGTGTGATACATTTTTTTAGCCATAAACCTAATTGTTCTATGTGATATATTTGTATAATGTTTCAGTTTTTACCAACAGCAGTTATTATCTTTATAATTTAAATAATGAAAAGAAATCTTTATTTTTTAATAATTTTTAAATATTATTTAAAAATAATATTATAACAGATTAGTTAACTTGCACAGATATATAGGCCCAATAGTGAACCTATATACCTTACAGAAATCTTTAAGGCCTCAACTTTGTACATCTGTTTTCTTCATCTCTTCCATAGTCAGATTTTAAAGAACTGAGTGATTAACCAAGTTAACAAAAGATTGATCTACAAGTCATGTGCCATTGTTTGACTTATTATATTGAGAAACTGAGAGACTTGTTTTTATAAACTCAAAAGCAGAGTGTCTTATTGAAATCAGAACCCTTTTGACTTTTTTTGTTTTGTTTTGTGGTACTAGGGATTGAACTCAGGACCCTGTACTTGCCAGACAAGCACTTATTCTACTGAGCTATCTCCTCAGGCCCTCTTTTGAGGGGTTGTAATGTAATGTAGCTGAGCAGTGAAAATCAGTGGATAAATGAATCATTTGCCGCAAACACCCTATTGTTGTTTAAAATGGAGCTCTGTATTTCCTGACAGAGGTTATGTGGAGCTAAGGAGTTAATAGCTGGGGGAGAGAGGTGTTGTTTTAACAAGAGCAACAGAGATCTCTAATGTCTATGTTAATGCAGAGGAATATGGAAAAGAAGGTTACAACCTTGAAAAGATTTCTTCAAAAATCTAAGACACCTGATAATACCTCCAAGGACCACTTCTGAATTGTATAGTCTGGTTGAAAGTGTTCTTTTTATTTTCTGCTTCTTTACAGAAATTAAAGGCAGAGGGCTTGGGTTTTAGCTCAGTGTTTGAGCATGTGCTTATTAGTATGTATAAAGCTCTAAGTTTGTCCCCAACACTAAAATGAGAAGCAAACCACAAGCATAAGCAAACCAATCTCTTGTCAGCTTGCTATTGTATTATTTAAATTATAACAGATTAGTTAACTTGCACAGATATATAAAAAGCTTTATTTTGTCTTGGAATATGATAGAACACAGTGTTTTTATTGCTATAAAAATCAATTAGGGCCGGCCAGATAGCTCAGACTAAAGTAACTGCTTAGGCAGGCGCGGGGACTGGCGTTCAATCCCCAGCATGCTGTGCTGGCCCCACACCCAGGGTGCACTGAAACTGGGTGTGGTGGCATACACCTGTCATCCTAGCACTTGGGAGGCTGAAAACTGGACGATCTCTATGAGTCCCATCTGTAGTGAGACCCCATAGATCCTGTACTAAAATATATTTTTAAAAATGAATTATTTTTCCTGTATCAATAACATAACCTCAGGCTACAGAGATAGCTCAGCAGTCTAAATGCCTGCCTAGGAAAGTGCAAGGACCCAGGTTCGATCCCCTGTACGACATAGCCTGCTGGCCCCACCCTGAGCACACAGCGCAGGCCACCAAGACTGGGTGTAGTGATGCATGTTTGTAATCCCAGTGCTGAGAAGGATGAAACAGGAGGATCACCATGAGTCTGAGCTGTGTAGTGAGACCCTGTACCATATATATAAATTTTTTTTTTAAAAAAAACCTTTTAGATATTTGTCACTAGCAGAAAATAAATTCACTTTGACCTATACAGTAATACCTTTTCTAAGAACATCAATACATAAAAACTTCTCTTTTACATGAGAACTTCTTAGATGTAGAATGACTATGCTTTTGTAAGAATAGTGCTAGAGGACCCATGACTGGGCAAAAGGTGAGTTCTGGTGATAGATATTTTGTTCACTTTAGCTCCTCACCTGTTTGCTACATGCAGGGTAATAAAGAGAGTATATAATACCCTATACTGCAGCTAGAGGTATCAAATAGGATTTCCACTGTACTGCCATGTTCTCTTCCGATCAAGGCATGATATAAAACTGCCTTTCATATTCTGAAAATGTAGGTTTATATTGCTGCGACAGAGCTGAAGACCATGCATGTCAAAATGCCTGCAAGAGAATTCTGATGTCAAAGAAAACAGAAATGGAGATTGTTGATGGTCTCATCGAGGGTTGTAAGACCCAACCCTTACCTCAGGATCCTCTTTGGCAGTGTTTTCTTGAAAGCTCACAATCTGTCCACCCTGGAGTCACTGTGCACCCTCCTCCCTCTACTGGCCTTGATGGAGCTAAATTGCATTGTTGTTCTAAAGCAAACACTTCAACATGTAGGTCAGTATCTCATCTTCCTTTATTAAAAATCAGTTTAAAAATGTCATTTTAAGTTTAGCAAATGTGTGGTGTATTCTTTCATTGTGTAGGCTTAGTGTTCAGAAGATGAAAAATCTTTCTTAGAGATGAGATTAGCTTACCTAGT
>NW_004524621.1:10425212-10437508 GCF_000260255.1 Octodon degus | reverse complement strand
CAGAGGCACCACTCTCCATCTCCAGGATGACCAGGGGCTGGTTGGGGTTGCTGTCGATGAGCTGCTTTGTCCTCTCCAACACTCGCTTCTGGAGGTCAGCCTTGCTGGCTTGGTCTAGGTCATCCAGGACCTTCTTTAGGGATTTCAGAGTCTCCCGAAGTTCATCCTTCTTCCACTGGGGAATAACCGCGGTGGCCAGGGCCTCACCAAGGTCAGCAATCTCCTTCTGTACATCCTTGTTTGGTGTGGTCTGGGCATTCACTTTGGACTCCATGGTGGAGAGAGATTTCTTTAAGCTCTCTGCCTTCCTGAGGGCCTTCTGGGCTTCAGCACCTGTGATGGCAATGATCCTGCAGATACCCTTGGCAATAGCTTCTTCTGTCACAATCACAAAAGCTCCTGCATGACTTGAGTTCCGCAGATGCGTTCCTCTGCAGAACTCAGCAGAAGTGAGGGAGCCAGCAGGCCCTGAGGGGTCATCCAACAGCTCGGACACTGGGACCCCAATGGACACAACTCGCACAGGGTCAGGATAGGTCTCATCAAACACAGCCCGCAGGCCCTGGATGGCTTTGGCTGCTGCCAGTGGACAGTCCTGGGTATAGACCGGCTTGGCTGCCTCAATCATCTCATTAGCGATTTCTTCGGCCTTCTTAATCTGTTGGGTGGACATGGCTCCCTTGGCAGTGAAGTCAAATCGAAGGCGGTCAGGAGCGACCAGTGAGCCTTTCTGATCCGCCTCCCCAAGCACTGAGCGCAGGGCAAAGTTGAGAATGTGGGTGGCTGTGTGGTTGCTCATGATGGGTCTCTGCCGGGGCTCATCAATGAACAGCCGGACCTGATCGCCCACTTTCAGGCTGCCATAGATGGTGCCTATGTGTAGCACATACCCTCCTTGCACCTGAGTGTTCTTCACTGTGAACTCAGTTTTGTCCTCGCTGCTGTCGTCCACCTTCACCAGGTAGCCTTCATCGTAGATCTGCCCCCCTTGCTCAGCATAGAAACAAGTCTTGTCCAGCACCACTCCACACTCCTGACCCGTGGACACCTCTTCCACGAACATCTCTCTCCGCAGAGCCTGCACTGTGGCCACTGCACTCTCAAACACGTAGCCACCGCTGGAGTCTGAGTGGTAGCTATACTTCGGAGTCATCCGTGGCCTCTAGGCCCTGTGCCCGCAGCTCTTCGATAGCGTAGATATCCAGCATAATGTGATCTTCCCTGCCTGCGCCCTTGCCCTGAGACTTCAGCTGGGCCAGCTTCCGCTCCTCTTCAAAGCCATCCATGTCTACCACCAGGCCCTTCTCTTCAGCAATGAGTCCAGTGAGATCCACTGGGAACCCATAGGTGTCATAGAGTAACCAAGCAGTGTCACTTGGAATGGTCCTGCAGTCTCCCAGGCTCTGAATTTTCTGGTCCAGGATGCGACGTCCTCTGCTGAGTCTTGAGAAACTGCACTTCTTCATTAATAATGTCCTTCGCCATGTCTGGGTCTTTCTTTAGCTCAGGAAATGCGTCTCCCAGGGACTGCACAACAACGTCGACTAATGTGGCAAAGAAACCCCTGCTGGCGTTGAGTTTCTCGTGGGAGTATCGGACAGCCCGGCGGAGAATCCGTCGCAACACATACCCTCGCCCTGTGTTGTCATGCCGGCCACCGTCAGCCAGGGCCACAGTGATGGTCTGAGCGTGGTCAGCCAGCACTCTGTAGGCCATGTCAATCCCATCAGCATCCTCAGCCCCAACCTTCCCAGTATAGGGACGGGCGCCTGTGCCCTTCTGTGTGGCTTCAAAGTAGGGAACAAAGAGGTCAGTGTCATAGTTGGACATCTTATTCTGTAGCACAGACACCAGTCACTCCAGCCCCATCCTCGTGTCAATGCTTTTCTTGGGAAGAGGTTTCAAAGTGCCATCCGTCTCCCTGTTATACTGGATGAACACAAGGTTCCAGATCTCGAGCACATTGGGATCGTCCTGGTTGACAAGGTGTGCAGCATCTCGGTCACCAATCCAGTCATAGTGAATCTCGCTGCAGGGACCACATGGGCCTGTGTCACCCATCTCCCAGAAGTTATCCTTCATGTTGCCAGGGAGGATTTTGGTGTCATCCAGCCCCAAATTTTGCCAGATGTTTACATTCCAGATCTGGTTCTAAGCCAGCTGCTTCATCCCCTCCAAAGTAAGTAACATAGAGTCTGTCAACTGGAATGCCAAACTCTTGAGTGAGAAGTTCCAGAGCCATCTTACATGCTAATTCCTTGAAGTAATTGCCAAAAGACCAGGAGCCCAGCATCTCAAAGAAAGTGTGGTGATAAACATCTTTGCCCACGTCATCTAGGTCATTGTGCTTGCCCCCAGCCCGGATGCATTTCTGCGTATTGGCAGCTCTGCTCAGCTTTGCCAAAGGGTGAGATGGGTCGATGGTGTTCAGGAAGATGGGTTTGAACTGATTCATGCCTGCATTGGCAAAGAGCAAAGTAGGGTCATCCAATGGGATGGTGGCAGATGAGTGAACATAGGTATGCTCATTTCTTTTGAAGAAATCTATAAACTGTTCCCGGATTACACTTGCTGTTAGAGTTGAGTTCATCTTGAAAGTCACCCCTGAGAACTAACGCAAGTCCCAGCCGCTCTCCCGGACCAGCAGGGGTCTCAAGAAACGTCCGCCTCCTGGGAGACCTCCGTCCCTAACTCCTCCTTTAGTACTCCTATATTGTCATTTGTCTGTTACACTTAAGGGTTAAAAAATTAACAATGAAAATATATAAGATAGAGCTGGTGAGATAGTGCTTGGGAGGCTAAAAGGAGGAGGATCACTACAAGTTGTATAGTGAGACCTTCTACCAAATACATTTTAAAAAAAAAGAATGTGAGTTTCATTCCTTTAGTCTATCTGTATGCTTCTGCTTTTGTTTCAGGGAACTGTGCACTAAACTTTATAGTATGAGCTGGGGCAATACACAGAGCTGGCAAGAATTTGACCGCTTTTGTGAATATAATCCAGTGGAAGTATCCATGTTGACCTGTCTAGCAGATGTCCGGGAACCTTGCCAGCTGGGCTGTAGAAATCTTACTTATTGTACTAACTTTAATAACAGGTAGGAATAAATTATTATACATGGAATAGAAATATTTTATCATTAATTATATGGTTATTAAGTAAATAAAAATACCATTTTACTCTGATTTTTTTCCTGCTGGGTTAAAAGGAAACTATAGCTGGGCATGGTGGTACATGCCTATGATCCCAGAACTCCAGGAGGCTGAGGCAGGATTGAAAGTCCAAGCCTAGCCTAGACAATTTTATAACTTAATAAGACCCTGTCCCAAAATAAGAAAGGAAAAAAGGTCTGGGGACATGGTTCAGTGTGAAGGCCATTAATCCAATCTCCAATACTGCCCCCTCAAAAAAATTTTTTGTGTGTGATTTCATCTTTAAATGTTATCTTCCATCTGCTAAATCATCTCTGGGAAAGGAAGCACTATTACAAAGTTCTTTCTAATCTAAAGATGCCTCAATCTTCTGGAATTTAGAGACTCTTCTCTGCCTTTAGTCCCTTTTTCCTTCTACTCCATCATCACTAGGGAAACAATTCATTGAAGCATAAATAATTGTAAATTGTTAGATCACCCAGATGTACTCCTGAGGACAGAGTGCTTTGAAAGACCTTCATACTGGTTGAGGGTCCTGCTCCATGACTCCTATCTCATACAATAATATTTCTTTACAATTCAAATGAGTTTTTTCCTAAAGAAACTAGCAAGAAAACTAAGGAGCCGAGAACTAAGATATGAACTTATTTCCAGCTAATGGCTGAGAAAAATTGAAGAAAACAGAAAGACAGGCATTCAGAACACAGGCTAGAACTCTTTTTGAGAGAAGCCAGAGAGGGTTGGTTTCTAAAGAAGAGACTAGGCCAGGGAGATGACTCAGTAGAATAAGCGCTTCCCTGGCAAGCGCAAGGGTCTGAGTTCAATCCCTGGTTCCACCAAAAAAAAAGATAACTTAAGGTGCCAGGGAGATGGCTCAGTGGAATAAGCGCTTCCCTGGCAAGCGCAAGGACCTGAGTTCAATCTCTGGTTCTGCCAAAAAAAAAAAAAAAAAAAAAAAAAAGAAGAAGAAGAAAGAAGAGACTAGTGTTATTGAGGCATCTTTAGATCAGAAGAGAACTGCCACCCTGAGATCCAGAGGGCAGAGGGAAGAGACTCATTCAGTTGGGCCAGAAGAAAGTTTGTAATACTATTGTTGTGTGGTATTTACTTTAATAGTTAATACAGTATCCATTTAAAGTATTCAAGTGAGTGCTGGCGAGATAGCTCAGCAGACAAAGTGCCTGCTTAGGCAAGCACAGGGACCAGGGTTTGATCTCTGGCACCACATGGCATCCTGGCCCCACCCCTGGGCGTGCTGAACTGGCCACCAAGACAGGCACAGTGGTGCACACCTGTAATCCCAATGCTGGAAAGGCTGAAACAGGAGAATCGCTATGAATCTGAGCTGTGTAGTGAGACCCTTACCAAATACATAATAAATAAATAAATAAAAATATTCAAGGGTCTGGGAAGTAGCTCAGCAGATATGTGCCAGCTTGGCAAGCACAAGGTCCTGGGTTCTATCCCTAGGACCCTCCCCCCAAAATAAATTATTAGTTTGAGGAACTATTAAATTGAGGAATCAATGAAAATTTATAATATATGGAAATGCTTCAAAATATTCAGTAATTGAACAAAATGCCTCTAAATAATCTGTGAAACAAAGAAGAAATCATAAAAAAAAAAAAACTGGAAAGCACTTCCAGCTGCATGGTAATGAAAACAATATTTCAAAAATTGGTTTTTCTTGTGTATTGAAGATTGCACCTCAGAGTCCTTACACGGAGTTATATCTCCAGCCCTTTTTAAATTTTTCTTTAAAACAGGGTCCCGTTTCATCAGCTTGTCCAAGCTTGGCTTGGACTTGTGGTTGTCCTGCCTGGCTTCCAGAGTTCTGGGATTACAGGTGTGCTCTATCACCAGCAAGAGCTCATTAATGTTAAGAAGGTAGATGAGTCTTGAGACCAAAAAATTTGAAAACCCCTAGAGTAAACAAATTGCCATGTATTTATTGTGTCTGTCTTTTTGAGACAAGGTCTTGCTCTGTAATTCAGGCTGGTCTTGAACTCATCATATAGCCAGGCTGGCCTCAAACTCACAACCATCCCACTGCCTGTCTCCTCAGCATTGTGATTACAGATGTGTGCCACCATGCCCGAACTGTGTGAATTTTCAAATTGCTTCACAAAAATCTTTTAAAAGGGAAACATACATTACTTTTCTCTAGCAAATAATTGCTTATTATCTCTTGTTTTGGAGGATTTGTTTGTTTGTTTGTTTGTTTGTTTGTTTTTTAGGCCAACAGAACTTTTTAGGAGTTGTAATGCTCAGTCAGATCAAGGAGCCATGAATGACATGAAGCTGTGGGAGAAAGGAAGTATAAAGATGCCATTTATCAACATACCTGTTCTTGATATTAAGAAGTGTCAGCCGGAAATGTGGAAGGCAATAGCTTGTTCACTGCAGATTAAACCTTGCCACAGTAAATCTCGGGGAAGTATTATTTGCAAGTAAGCTTCTCTCATTATATATTTTGCAAGTAAAACTCCAGGTTTGATTCTCTACCTGAAGTGTGTCTTTACAATTTTGTCTGCCCATTTTCCTTTTCCTGTCACCTTCCACTTGTCAAATGCTTTCCTACTTTTCCCTCCTCTGCTTGACTTCCTGTTTCCTCCATACCAGCTTGCTCACTGCCTGCTCCTTTTAGCTGCTCTCAAATACCAGACATTCCTTGTGGAGTCTTCTCAGGTTTACCCAGCACATAATAATGTATCCTTAGTTCAGATTCCTGTAGAACTTTAAAATGTGTTTTCTTTTGGGAATTTAGCTCAAGAAGCATTTTCTGAGTGCCTTCAACATGCAACTCTATGCAGCTTTTTGTTTTAATTTTTCTGGTTTGGTTTTGTGATACACAGGATTTGAACATAAAGTCTTCACAGTGAGTTATAGCCCCAGCTCTTCTTATTTGAGAGTGGGCCTTGCTAAATCACTAAGTTGCCTAAATTGGGCTCAAATTTGCAATCCTTGCTTCCCAGAGTGCTGGGATTCCAGGCGTGTACCACCACACTCCATTTATTTTTGTACCTTAAGGTATGTACTTGTTCTATAGTCTGTTAGATTTTTCTCTAAGGAGTTTATTCTTCCTTGTTTCCTTTTACTTTTATCATCTTCCTTTTCTCCTCTCCAAATATTAGCATAATCCTGTCATGCAATAGATATTTGAAAAATATTTGCTGAGTGAGCTCATGCATGCATCCTTAGGGCCTGTTTCTAGTAAGAACGGTTTGCTTAGGAAATCTAGGATAAAGTAAAGATGGGAGCCCTCTGGTGGGTGAAACTGAAAGTATTTAACTGCACAGTAATCTGTCAGCTGTATTCAAGTATTTTTTTTAAAGCTTTTCTAAAACAAAATTAATATTTAGCTTCTAAATTGCTGGTATCTGGTTTAAATATTGCTAGGCATTTGATGATTCATTTCAGATTATTTCAACCTTAAACAAGGCCTAGGCCTGGTTTCTGACATGCTACATAGGAAAGATCCCAAGATAGAACTATTGAGTGACCAGCAGGAGATAACAAGTAGGAAGTAGATTCAGTATAGAAAAAAGTCCCCATTCAAGAATAGAAAATTTTAAAGTACTGGACTTTGCAGTTGTTATATGCCAACACCTTATTATTAATAATTAAAAAGATAATTTAAAAAGAAAAGAGGAAAGAGAACAAAAGCATAAGGTTCATTTTGTTTTTCTTTTGGAAGAAATGAGGTATTTTATTCATTTACATTTCACATTGGGCTATAAGATGCATAGAAAAATTAAACTAAACAAGGTACCATGTTGTGGCAAACTCAAAACACATATTACAAATTGAAGCTTGTGGCTTGTTAGCTTTCATTTTTCACATTAAACATCTTGATGTCTACAAATCTATGTCTTTTAACCTATTCCAACACCTGAACAAAGTTTTAAATGATGTATAAATCAAGAATATTAATATAAAGTTGAAAATAAAAATAAAATTTAGCCAGCTTTAATTGTAAAACCTGAGAGATTTAAATCACAAAATATATGTTCTACTCTTATCACAAATTGTGTGACTTTGAACTTCTCCTCTGTGAGAGTCAGTTTTGAAAGTAAGGATATATGATTTTACTAAGCTCAAATCAGACTAGTCTAATTTCCTTTCAAAGATGGTGAAAAACCACACTGATGATAGGAACAGTAAGTCTAAGTATAAAATTCAAGCAAGGCCTGTGATTTCAGTTAAGAAAACGCATGGGCTGCTTTGAATTTCCTATTAACTGAGGTTCACTGTGAGTCCTTTTCTCTTTCACACTTAGACCTAACCAATTGCAAAACATAACTTACAAGAGCCAGCCACAGTAGTGCATGGCTATAAATCCCAGTACTGACAAAGGCTAAAGCAGGAGAACTGTCACAAGTTCAAGGCTAGCCTGAGCTACAAAGAAAAACCCTGCCTTAAAAAACAAAGGTGGGGTCAAGGAAGAAACTCACTTTTTGGAAAGCTTTAAACACAGAAATGATTTTAACTAAACAATACAAGGTGGTTACTTAAACTTAAACCTGTGTGCATTTTTATTAAGATCAGATTGTGTGGAGATTCTTGAAAAATGTGGAGACCAGGACAAATTTCCTGAAGATCACACAGCAGAAAGTATTTGTGAGCTTCTGTCACCTACAGATGACCTGGAGAATTGTATACCCTTAGATACATACCTCAGTAAGTACTGCTTTTTTTGTTTGATTTTAAATTTCAAATACTTGTCTTACAACCTCTGTCCTCGCTCTCTATCTTTTGAGAACATGTGTTTCAATGCAACCATCTTGCTCACTTTTTTGTTTTGTTTTGTTTTGTTTTGTTTTTTTGGTACCAGAGATTGAACCCAAGCCCTTTGCACTGAGCTACATCCCAGCCCTTCTTTTTAATTTTATCTTGAGACAGGGTCTTGTTAAATCATTAAAATGACCAGACCTGACCACCTCAGTCTCCTGGACTGTTGGGATACAGATGTGTACCATCATACCCAGAATCAGTCACAGACTCTTACTTATTTGGCTTTTTTCACCCGGGAAAATGTTATCATCCTAAAATTTGTAAGCAGAAGTGATAGCCTGAGGAGGTGTGAACTGTTAGCGATCAGGAATTCCAAGCTGTGAATCAGGGGCCAGCATTCCCATATATCATGCTGTCTCCTTGCCACGAGGTAACCAGAAGCTGGAATTCCCCTGAGGGAGTATTCAACTTTTTGTCATCAGAATATCAGTGTACCTGAGCTAGGCTTGGTTGCACTTACCTACCCAAAAGACAGTAAAAAGTGATTGTCTGGGTTAGTACAAAGAAAAGCAATTTATGCCACTACTACAGCTTCTCTGTCACATACACCTCCCAAGAGCTACAGAGCAAGTTGGTATCTCATGGAGGGATTTGGGAATTGAGTTTCTCAGCAGCAATATGATTACCTAATGGAGGCCAAGTATATAACACATAGAACTAAAACTATATACTCAATAGTTAAGGGAGGTGTTTAGGCTGCCAGCAGGGGCATTAGTGTGATGAGCTTGCTGGAAAGGAAGCTGGTAAAGTCAACTCCTATGGTACTTGTTTTCTTTTCTGTATCAGGATTAAATTCAACTGCTAATTACAGAAGTGCAGACGAAACTAAAAGAAATAGTTCAGGGCTGTTATGGTGGCTCCCTAACAGCATGAGGAATCCAGACTCCTTTTTTCTTTCTCCACTTCCTTACTTAAAGGATTCTTACTAACACAACGTGGTTACTAGAGTTCTGTCTGCCATATTATAGTTCCAGATGCAAAAGGAAAGGATCAAAGTGAACAACAACTGCTTAATCTCATTGACCACTCCTGGTTATGTGGAAAACTGGAAAATGTTATCTTTAGCTGTGGGTTTCCATTGCCACCCAGAGTAAAATTGAGAATCTTGCAGTAAGCAGGAAGAGGGAAATAGATGCTGAATTTGTAGTTGGTGTTATCTGTCCCTTTTCTTAAAACCAAAACCTATGTCTCTTAACCTTGCAACCAGTATCAAAAAGGAGAGGATTAGACTGGAATTTAGACCTCTATGAATTTGAGCAAATCATTTCTTTGAGTCTCAGATTTTCCATGTGTGGATTGAATGGGCTGGGTGAGATAATTCCAAGAGTCCTTCTGTCTCTGTTAGAGTCTCACTGTGGCCTAAAATTAAACAAGCAAAATTAATATATTTCCAATCCTAGACTATTATAGCAGTCAGATATATGTGTAGAAGTAAACTTTATTTTAATTTAACTCACCATTCTTGGTTTATTTATTTTTATTATGTAGTAGAAGGAAACTTTTGGGCTGGTGAGATAGCTCAGCAGACTAAGTGTCTGCTTAGGCAAGTGCAGGCACTGGGGTTCAATCCCCTGCACCGCATGCCACTCTGGCTCCACCCCCAGGCTCTCTGAGTTGGCCACAGAAACTGGGCATGGTGGTGCATGCTGTAATCCTAGCACTGGGGAGGCTGAAAACAGGAGGATCGCAACAAGCCCAAACTGTGGAGTGAGACCCTGTACCATATATTGTTTTGTTTTGTTTTGTTTTTTTACCATATATGTTTTTAAAAAATGATAGAAGGAAACTTTCAACAAGAGAAAAATTAAAGAATTTTACTTTAATTTCAGTACTGTTTAAATATCACACATACTTTAAGTGAGATTCTTCCTTAGTGATAATTTCAGAAGTTAAATGTAATCATGGTATGTAGGGTATTTTTTTTTTTTTTTTTTTTTTTTGGCAGAACCGGGGATTGAACTCAAGCCCTTGCACTTGCCAGGCAAGCGCTTAGTCTACTGAGCCATCTCCCCAGCCCCTGTATGGTATTAACATAACAAATTATCATTTATAATAAAGCATGCTAAATTATCCCTCTTAGGCATAAACAACTATTTATCACCATGTCCAAAATATACCTATCACTTTCCATCCATCCTATAACACTTATAGTTACTTTATTTATTTATTTATTTATTTGGATTTTTTCGCTTCTATTTTTTTAGGAGAATAAAAAATAGTAAAAAACAAAAAACAAACAAACAAAAAAAAAAAAACAACCAGTGGGGCCAGTGAGATAGCTCAGCAAACTAAAGCACCTGCTTAGCCAAGCTTAGGCAAGCACAGGGATCACTCTTTGATCCCTGGCACCACCTGCCGCTCCAGTCCCACCCCCACGGCAGGGTAACCCAGCCAGAGGCCAGGCATGGTGGCACACACTCCATGGCTAACTCCACGGCTGGAGAGGCTGAAAGCAGAAGGATCACCATGAGTCTGAGCTGCATAGTGAGACCCTGTAACAACCAAATACATTTAAAAAAAATTAAAAATGATACAGAATTTCACTAAACAAAATGATAAGAATTCAACAGTGGATGTTATGTTGCATATTGTTTTCTTCAAATTAGTTTTTCAGATTATCAGATGTAAGCATGCAAAACTGATTAAAAATTATTTAAAAAATTAAAAAGGAGAGAGAAAAAAAATAAGTATTAACTGCTCCTTTAATAGACCCGCAGAAATCAGTAGTACAATTATCTAAGCCATCCTGTGTATATAGATATATTTGTATCTCACTTTCTTCTTTCTTCTTTTTCTCCTTTCTGTCATCCCAGTTGTTCTTTTCCTTTGAACAGTTTCTTTCCCTTTCACCATATATATTGTACTTTTCAGATTTTATTTACTCTTTCAGGTTCTTATGCTAGAAGACAACACAATGCTTACACATACGGGTCTGATTTATTTTACCTGAGTATGGCCTCTAGTTGCATCCATTTACCTATAAAAACCTCAAGTTTATCTTTTTTATAATTCAGTAATACTCCATTGTATAAAAATGCTGCATCTTTTTTGTCAATTCCTCAGTTGGTGGACATTTGGGCTGGTTCCAAGATTTAACTATGACAAATTTCACTGCTATAATCATGGGTGCACATATGTCACTGTGGTATGATATTTTCAGTTCTTCTGGAAAAATACCCACAAGGTATATAGGTGGGTCAAATGGGACCTCTAATCCTAGTTTTTTTGAGGAGGCTCCATACTGATTTCCACAGTGGTTGTACCAGTCTGCACTCCCACCAATAGTGGAGAAGGGTTCCTTTTTCATTTTATTTATACATATCATATTTATTGTCTATTTCTTCACCAGATATAAATGCTTACATTAAAGGCTTATCTGTTTTGTTCAACAACATACCTTTAGTGTCTGGTATGTTGTAGAGACCAAATAAATAAATAAATGCATGTATTTTTATACTAAATTCACAAATTATGAAAAAATCTAAATGTTTTATTAGCTTATTAGAATCAGGCCTCACTTTATGCCCTGAAGCTCTTCATTTATTGCAGCTATAATTAATTTAGATAACTTACAGACATTTATTACTCTTTCAAGTTGGTTAAACTGATCTGTTTTTGTTTTTTTCTTTTTTCCCCCCAGAGCCCAGTACTTTAGGTAATATTGTAGAAGAAGTAACTCATCCATGTAACCCAAATCCTTGTCCAGCCAGTGAGCTCTGTGAAGTGAACCGGAAAGGGTGTCCATCTGGAGAGCCCTGCCTTCCCTATTCTTGCATTCAAGGTGTGTGTGTGTGTGTGTGTGTGTGTGTGTGTGTGTGTCTTAGTTACTTTCTCATCCCTGAGACACAATACCTGACATCCATAATTTAAAAGAGGAAAGATTTATTTTCACTCACAGTTTGTAGATGTTTCAGTCGATAGTCAGCTGGTTTTAAGGCAGAGCTGTAGATAGCAGAGGGGCATGGCAGTGGGAAACAGAGAGAGAGAAAGAAGAACAAGACAAGGTAAATACTTTTAGCCCCTGCTCACAGTCACCTTCTTCTTTGACCAGATCCTGCTTTCTGACAAGTCACGTACAAACATATCAGTAAGTAAACTACTGATAAGTATCACACCCCAGTATCCAGTCACCTCCCAGGAGCCCCACCTATGAGTACATGAGGCTTTTCGGTGACATCTAGATATACACTATCACAAGGTATGGGACAAATATGGATAGGCGGTGCTAGTGTTTATAGGAGTTATCTTTGGCATACCTGTGATTATAAGGGAATTTGTTTTGTTTTGTGTTTTTTCACTGCTAGGGAGTAAACCCCAGGGCCTTATGCCATGGTAGGCTATATATATAT
>NW_004524621.1:10419174-10424538 GCF_000260255.1 Octodon degus | reverse complement strand
AAAAAAAAAAAGAATGCCACTTTGGGGTTTTTGTTATTGTTTAGTTTGGTTTGGTTTTTTTGAGCAAGGTTCATGTTTTGAGTAGTTCATGCTGTTCTTGAATTCACTGTATAACCCAGGCTGGCTTTGAACTTAAAGTGATCCTCCTGCCTCAGCCTGCTGAGTACTGGGATTACAGGCCTGGTCTACCATGCCCAGCTGTTTTGTTTTGGTTGTTTTTGAGATAAGGTCTCTGTATAGGCCCCTCCTGTCTCAGCCTCCTGAGTAATAGGATTATAGATGTTCATCACTATACCTGGCAAAAAACCACTTTTGAAGATTCACTTCCATTCCACCTGTGTATTTTGTTTTCCCACCTCTACTCCCATCTTCATAGTAGTTTTTTACTTTAGATTTACTCTTATTGAAAGTAAGTGTGGGGGCTGGGGAGATGGCTCAGTAGAATAAGCACTTGCCTGGCAAGCACAAGGACCTGAGTTCAACCCCTGGTTCTGCCAAAAAAAAAAAAAAAAAAAGAAAGTAAGTGTGCTCTTAGCTAAAAAGAGCTTGAAATTTTTCTATTCTAGGGTAAGTCAGGTATTTGTTTCTTAGTCCATAGTCTACTTGTCTAAAATAGGAAGAACCAGGTTTGGTGGCATATGACTGTAGTCCCAGCACTTGGGAGGCTAAAGGAGGAGGATCATCATAAGTTCGAGGCCAGGCTGGGCTACATAGCAAGACCCTGTCTCAAAATAAAGTAAAACAAAGGAAGCTATGTTTCTTATATTCCAGAAAAATCTAAGGATAGACAAGTATATTCCTTATATACACATTTATTGACCAAATGCCTATTCTGTACAAAAGAGCATGTTAGTGTCTTATTGAGCTGAAGCTGAGAGGGTAAGATTGTGCTTTATTTTATATGGTCAATGGAAGAGAATTTAAGCCATAGAAAGTTACAGTGCACTGTGGGAGCTAGTTATTTCTTCCAGGGCATCAAGAAGGTTTTCAACCAAAAGATGCCACTGGGCCTGGCCCTGGAAAGACAAACAAAGGTCCACAGGAGGAAAGAAATATTTGATGCAGTGGAGCAATCAGAAACATTATTAGAGAATATGCAGTGGCATACTGTGACTTGCATATTATGGTCCTGGAAGAATGTGGTGGGAGGTGACTACAAAGATATAAGTATCTCAGATGTAATGCCCCACCACATATATTCAGAAGTCGTCTTTAAAAATTTTTCATTTTAAACTGTGTGAGGTGGCATGGGCCTATGATCCTAGCATTCTGGAAGGCTGAGACAGGAGGATTGCTAAAGTTAGAGGATTGCATAGGTCTGAGCCCAACTTAATGACTTAACAAGACTCTGTGTCAAAATAATAATAATTATTATCAAAATAATAATAATAATAATTATTATTATTATTATAATGCTTGGGATATAACTCAGTGAAAAAGGTCCTGGGTTCAATCCCCAATATTGCCTATATATGCCATTTTAAAACTTTGAGCTGGGTGTGGTATCATAGGCCTATAATTCTATCACACAAGAGACTGAGGTGGTTGGATTGCCAAGTTCAAGGCCAGCCTGGACTACATAGTGAGACCCTGTCTCAAAAGACAAATAAGTAAAACTTTTTAAACTATGAAATTTTTAGTTTATGTTTTATTTTTTAACACATAATATTTGTTTTCTTTCTCTTTCTCTGAGGTCATGGAACGTTCTTTAATATCGACTGCAATGTCTGTTCTTGTTTTGCTGGCAACTTGGTATGTTCTACCCGCCTCTGCCTCAGTGAACACAGTTCAGAAGATGACCGTCGTACTTTCACAGGTGACCACGGGCACCCAGAGGCTGTTGTTGGGGGGCTTTCGTTGAGGGCCGAAGCAAAACCCTGCATATCAGTTTTCCTTTCAAGGCAGCCCCTCTGGTCTTGCTTTAACTGCAGATTTACACAGTAAGATCAATATAGAATTAGAGCACAGGATTCTTCCCTTGTCTGAATTTCAGTTTCTTCCTGTAGGAATTGAAGACTATCGTTAAATGATTTCTTAGGGCCCTTTCAGCATGATTAGTCTAGGATTCCATGAGTTAAAAAGAACAGAGCCAGTGATTGGCATGGTTTCAGTTGAATGAGATTTTCTCACCTGGTAAACACCACTACTGATGCTCAATAAGCAGTCCAGCCGGCAGTGGAGCCCTGGCTCCTGGTTCCTGACGTCCATTGTTGTAGTCTATAGTATCTATGTATTCTCTAAATTTGTTCTCACCACAGTCTTTATCAATTTACCTTATTTTCCTGGTTCACTTAGGCTTCCACAGACACTAACATCTGGAATATTCCTTTCTTGACTTTACCATGCTGAGCATTGGTGTTGTACTCATCCCAGCCCCAAAAGGTATAAAACCTGTGAAATGAGATGTTTCCTTCTGCAAACAGCAGTTGCCAGCACAGCAGCAGCCTATTTGACTGGTGTCTCTTGGTATTTGCTTTGTTTTATTTTGTTTTGTTTTTGTACTTAGGGAAGGGTCCACAAGGTGTTCAGGGTCTCACTACTCAGTCAGACTCAAAGTGATCCATCTGTTTTCAGCCTCCCAAGTGCTGGGATTACAGGCCCACGCCATCACGCCCAGTCTCAATTGCTGTCTCAGCACACCCTGGGAGGCGGGACCAGCACGGCAGGCCCAGGGATCAAACCCCTGGCCCTAATCCACTGAGCTATTTGGCTGGCCCGGTATTTGCTTTATTCTAGATTGGAAATACCTTTGGTTCATCAGGTAAAAAGGCTCTAGGTAGTTACCTAGTCTCCCGTCTCTTGTTTCTGCAAGAGATCTTTCCTTGGAGTTAGTAGTACACATGGAGAGTGGTGGGGTTGGATGAGGAGGACATAAACAGGATCTACCAACCCTCTACCTCCATCCTTTTGGAAGTAATAAGGAAACTAAAAATGAGACGTCAACAGCAAACTGATTTGGAAGTAGAAACAGGACCAACTCTACCCCATTCTCTTTACCCAGTGAGGACCAGCCTTCACTGCTTTATTATCACCGCCACCATCATCATGTTTTGTTATCCTTTGGATTCTTTGCTCTGATGAGAATAATTCAATTCTATTAGAGAAAACAAAGAGATGTAGGGATGAAGAGTGAGCCAAAGATTTACAAAGAAAAATTTTATTTACTTATTTATTTATTTTTATGTATTTGGTACAGGGTTTTACTGTACCGTTCAGACTCATAGTGATCCTCCTGTTTTCAGCCTCCCCAGTGCTGGGATTATAGGCATGGACCACCATCATACCCAGTTTTGGTGGCTGACTCAGTGTTTATAGGGTGGGGCTGGAGTGGCATGTGGTTCCAGGGTTTATTTTTAGTATCTAGATGCTTTGGGGAGATGAACTTTAGAGATAATAAGACCTCATTCCCTCGTATGTGGCCTTTCCTGTCTTGGGATAAATTAAGTCAATGACTACTTAACTGACTCTAAGGAGATTTTACTGGTCCCAAGCTGTACCACATGTGTGACTCTGTCCCATTCCAAATATGTCTCTGAAAGAGACAGACATAAAACTTTTCTTTCTTTTCTTTTTCTCTTTTTATGGGGGGTGGTGGTGGTGGTGATACTAGGAATTCAATCCAGGGCCTTCACATTGAACAATATCTCCAGCCCATTTTTTTGTTTTGTTTTTGTGACAAGGTCTCACTGAGTCACCAAGTTGTCCAGGCTGAACTCAAACTTTCCACCCTCCTGCCTCTCTCTTGCAGTCCCACTATATCCATCTGGCCATAAAACTGCAAATCACAGAATTATAATAATTTGGGCTGAGGTCATATCTAAATGGTAGAACACTTTCCTAACACATGTAAGGCTCTGGGTTCAACTCCCAGACCTGCAACAAAAAAGAAAAATTATAGTAATTTCCCAAATTACCTTCTTGTTCTTCTCTCTTACTAAGGAGATGAGAGTGAAAGGAACTTATATGGGGAACCTAAAACCTTTGTGTTGTCTTATTTTGGTATTTAATGGTCAAGAAATCCCTGATTCCAAAGCCAGGCATTTTGACATACCTGTAGTCCCAGCTACTTGGGAGGCTGCAGCAAAGATCTCAAGTTTGAGGTCAGCTTGGGAACACAGCAAGATGCTGCCTCAAGAGAAAAAAAGAAAAATCCCCTTGCCAGACTTTATACATCTAAACTCTAGATTTTATAGATTGGGAGAAACATGCTTTTCTTGTCCTACCTATAGGAGTCTGTACCTGGCATCAAAGTCTAGAGGCTCTCAGTTAGCTGGCAATAAATAGCCATGGAGAGTGGTGGGGTTGGGTGGTGCTTTAATCCACTGAGCTATTTGGCTGGCCCGGTGTTTGCTTTATTCTAGATTGGAAATACCTTTGGTTCATCAGGTTAAAAGGCTCTAGGTAGTTACCTAGTCTCCCATCTTAAAGCCATCTTACAAAAATGGCTTTTCAGAGCCTTGCTGCTTTAAAAAACCCTGTCCAAGTATGCAAGTTTTTTCCATTAATTTACAACTCTAAAGCGATCACTACTTGATTTTCCTTTTTTCAAAAGTTTTATTAGTCTTTCACCTGGAACTTCCATCTTCCAGTAATTTTCCAAAATGACTAACACAAAGAACAAGAGGAGAAGAACCTGGTGTATGTTCTCCAGGCCTTTTAGAAAACATGGGGTTGTTCCTTTGGCCACATACATACAAATCTACAAAAAGGGTGATATCGTAGACATCAAGGGAATGAGTACTGTGCAAAAAGGAATGCCTTACAAATGTTACCATGGCAAAATGGCAAGAGTCTACAACGTTACCCAGCATGCTGTTGGCATTGTTTTAAACAAGCAAGTTAAGGGCAAGATACATGCCAAGAGGATTAATGTGTGTATTGAGCATATTAAACACTCAAAAAGTTATGATAGCTTCCTAAAATGTGTCAAGGAAAGTGATCAGAAAAAGAAGGAAGCCAAAGAGAAAGGTACTTGAATTCAGCTGAAGCACCAGCCTGCCCCACCCAGAGAAGCACACTTTGTGAGGACTAATGGGAAGGAACCTGAGTTGTTGGAACCTATTCTCCATGAATTCATGGCATAAACTGGGGATGTTGCTCTGCCATTTAGCACCTAATTGGCAGCTTAAGTGTTCTAGATCCTACATAAAAATAAAATGATTCTTAATAAAATTATGGCAAAAAAATAAAATAAAATAAAATAAAATGATCCTGTGTTTTAAGGTTGGTTTTCTTAGTTGAACAGGTATGTGGTGACTTCTTACCTCAGAAATATTTGTAGCAGATTTTCACTGTACCTAGTAATTGTATCTAGCCTTTACTTGTAAGTGTTTTTCTTGCTGAAAGATATTGCTAAGGTATTGT
>NW_004524621.1:10402902-10419074 GCF_000260255.1 Octodon degus | reverse complement strand
TATTTATATTGGCTTGAAGATCCTGTAAGTCACCATGGGGAAAAGATGTATCAAAAATAAATGGAAGTCACTTGAAAAACAAATATAAGTCCATTTCAGTTAAAGAAATTGTTTAGAGCACCAAAAAAAAAAAAAAAAAAGTTTTATTAGACAGAATTGAAGAGATATACATTCAGAGAAAATAGTGTGTGCCCTATATGTGACTGTTAATGGCTGCCTTTGTAAGACCCAGGGAGGAGAGAGGAAGCATATGCACACATATTTTTGAGTGTGTTTCCTCCTTTCAGGTCTGCCTTGTAACTGTGCCGATGAGTTTGTCCCTGTGTGTGCACAGAATGGACGCACTTATCCCAGTGTCTGCATTGCCCGCTGTGTGGGGCTCCAGGACCGTCAGTTTGAGTTTGGGTCATGCATTTCAAAGGATCCTTGTAATCCTAACCCCTGCCAAAAAAATCAAAGGTAAGTCAAAAGGCTGCTTACTTTTTTCTTTTTGTCAAGTAAAGATCAGAATTTATAAGGCAGATGCTATGCATGTGCCAAACAGTGAACACATAAAGGTGAGTTCAGAAACACTTTCTGCCCCAAAGCCTGTGGAACCTAGAGAGAAAGAGAGCCCATGCAAAGCTGCTTGACCATGTGGTGGAGAGCCCAGATGTGAGCAGTTAATGCAGCCTTGGAAGGAACGATCTCTGGAGGGTGCAACACTCAGCTGAACGTGGAAAGATGGGCAGAAGACTCCAGGAAGAGTTACTGGAGGAAAGCTGGCCCAGGGGAAAGTGGACAGCTACAGCCAGAGTTGTGGCTGCTAGAAATGATGAGATAGTATAGGGACTGCTGAGAGTTCTGTAGTTGTGGGAGATTGAAACCGAGTAACATAAGGAGAGGGAGCAGGTAAGACAAGAGAAATGGGTGCAGTCTTACTAGGTCTTTATGCTAGTCAAGGGAAATTATCTCCTACTTACATGCCTCCATTTTAGTAATAGGGCATGAGAAACCTCAGGAAATGCAACTTTGGTGTTATTGGAAGCTGTCTAGTTTTAGGTGCACTTCTCTGCAGTGTCCTCACTGAGCCCCAAAGACAGTTACCCTGATCTTGGTGGATTTCTGCGTGTGGTGGCCAAGGACAAGAGTGTGGCTGACATTTCAGTCTTCTGGAACTAGAGTTTCCACTGGTTGCCTGAGAGACCTGAGCAGGCCACATTCCAGTGCCCTAGTCCTTTCCTTGTGAGGGATTTTGTGAACAGTCAACAGGCAGTTGCTTCTTAAATTTGAAATCATGATGCAGGCCAGGCATTGTGGCACATGCCTGTAATCCCAGCACATGGGAGGCTGAGGCAAGAGGATTGCTTTGAGTTCAAGGATGGCCTGCACTGGAAAGTGAGTTCAAGGCCATGCTGAACTGTGTAGTGAGACTCTGTCTCAAAAGAAAAGAAAACCTGCTGCAGTGTGGAGGGAGGAGAGGATTTTCTCATATGTAAATGAGATGGCAAAAAATTTGTGGCCCATCTGCCAAAGATTATACAAGGAAAAGTAAGCTTTTACTATGAAAAGAAGGCACAATATCATGCAGAAGAAATAAGCTAGAAAGTTAATACTGTGTTAGTCGTAGAATTGGGCTATTTCAGTGTTTTCTTTTTCTACTGACTAAACTTTCGAAGTAGTTTATTACTATTATATTAAAACAATGAAAAGAAATCTCAAAGTAAAAAAAAAATTACATATGATACAAAGCCAAAATAAAGGAAAAGACTAGAAAATTCAGCTAAATAAAAATCAAAATCTTCACTAAGAAGAATGTATGCAGTGTGTTAATTATTGAAACTGTCCTACTGATTTGATTTGAAAAAAAAATCAAAATGTTCTGTATAGTAACAGACAAATAAACTGGGAAGAATAACACAAGGACTATTTTCCTCATAAAAAGCCCCTAGAAATCACTATGAATTACATAAACCTTAGTAAAAAGGGTCAAAGATCAGTAACAATAGAAAAATGAACTTAGATGCCATGCCAGCCCCACCCCCGGGTGTGCTGAGCCAGTGATGGAGTCCAGGCATGGTGGCATGTGCCTATAATCCCAGCGCTTGGGAGGCAAAAATCAGGAGAATCACTACGAGTCTGGTCTGTGTAGTGAGACCCTGTACAAAAAAGAAAGAAAGAAAAGAATAAAAAGAAAGAAAAATGAGCTTGGAAGCAAATACTTGAAAGATGGCCCTGGTTCTAAACAATTGAAGAAAATGCTTTATATGTTAGGTAAGTAACTCTAGATATTTTATATAAATTCTTATATGTCATTACTTTCACATAGAAAATAAAATGAGGGCTGGGGAGATAGCTCAGTGGAATAAGCACTTGCCTGGCAAGCACAAGGTCCTGAGTTCAATCCCCAGTACCACCAAAAAAACAAAAAAACAAAAAACAAAAAAAGAAAGAAAGAAAGAAAAGAAAAGAAAATGAAATCCATTTTATTTCATCACAACAAACTGCTAGGAAGACTCAGAAATGTAATCTAAATGTATGTCTCAGGAAGAAACTAAATGAATTTGCCTGGTGTGGTGGTGCATGTTTGTAATCACAGCACTTGGGAGAGTGAGACAGGAACTCTTGAGTTCAAGGTCAGCCTGGGTAAGAAGCGAGGCCTTATCTCAGAAAATAAAAGAAAAAACAGAGATGAACATATGGACATAGAGCTCTAACACTTAGCTTTCTTCATACTAAGAACAAGCCTTTCTTAATATAAATTAAAGCTACAATTGTGTGTCATTTTCCATCAATTCAGATTGGTAAAGACAAAAAGTTTGATAACACAACATAAGGAAACAGGTACCATCATATACAAGAGTCTTGGGGAAGATTGGTACATACTCTTTATTTTGAATATATGTGCCCTGAGAGCCTGATAGCAGCTGGTCCTCTCCTGCCTATGACCTCCTCTTCACCTTTCCTGATGTGTGTCCTTGGCTCCAGTCTCACACTGATGATTACAAAGCTGACTTATTGGAGCTTTCTTGGCCCCACCTAAGAACTTTGGCAGACTCTGGGAAGCCTGTGGGACTCTGGGAATCTCTAACCTTCCTTAGCCCCCCAGTGCACATGTATGGAGCTTCTGCTGGTGCCAGTCCAAACTTTTAAGAACTTAGGAGAACTCTGAATGGCCTGCAGGATACAGAAGAGTTGCAATCTGTGGGCCCAGCGCAAGCAGTCTCAGAGCTTTCTTGGAGCCATTTAACAACTCCGGCAGACTCTGAGCAGCCTACAGGACTCTATCTGGTGATTACGGGGAGCTTCAAAAATGCCAAAATGGAGGAGCAAAAGGCAGTGTCAATCATCTAGCCCACCCTGAACAAATCCAGGAGACAAAGACATACAAGAACTTGGAAATCACACACCTGAAATCTCTGAAATGGTAGCAACTGAAGTAAAGAAATAGGTCCATCAGGCTATAAAAGAAATAAGAGCAGAAATAATCTCTCAGGTCCAAAAAGAAAGGACAACAATCGTGAAAGAATTGCTCAGTACAGCTAAAGAAGACATAGATAGAAAAATAGAAAAGGATAGAAAAATGATGGAAACACTGAAAGAACAATAAAGACTTAGAATGTATCAAACAGATATCCAGGATATTAAGAACTCCATCGAAAGCTGGCAGAATTGCTTGAATGAAACTGAAGATAGACATTGAGACCCTGAAGACAGTGTTGCAGCTAATGAGTGTGAAATAAAAGATCTCTTAGAACTAACAAGGACCAGCAAAGAACAATTCAGCAGCTACAATACAATGCAAAGAAAAATAATACAAGAATTATAGGTGTCAGTGAAGCAGTGGGAGACAGCACAAATGACATCATAAAAAGACTATTTGCAGAAGTATTAGCAGAAAATTTTCTAAACATGAGAAAAGAACCTGACATACAGATAAACAGATATATAACTCTGCATGGCCATAATCACAGTAAATCTACACCTAACTACATAATAATCAAGATCTCAGAAATTCAGCAAAAGAATAGAATATTAAAAGCTGCTGGAGAGAAGAAACAGATCTCCTACAATGAAAAGCCCATCAGAATCACAGCAGATTTCTCAACACAAACCATCAAATCAAGAAGAGCTTGGAGTAAAGTATTTCAGGTCCTGAGAGAAAATAACTTCCAACCCAGATAGATGTACCTTGCAATACTATCAATTCAATGGCAAAATAAGATCCTTCCATGACAAAGAACAATTAAAGAAATTTATGACTACCAAACCGTCCTACAGAGAGTATGACAGATATTCTACAAAGAGACAGAAGTGATCACAGTTTCAAGAACAACAAAAAGGAACCACCAATCAGAGCAAGTAATTAAAAAGAAGGGAAAATTCCAGAACCTATAGCAGGAAAATAACAAGACAAATATAAGCCAATATGTATCAGTTATAGCCATCAATGTAAATAGCTTCAGTTCACTAATCAAAAGAAACAGACCAGCAGACTGGATTAAGAAACAAAATCCAACAATGTGCTTCATACAAGAAACACATTCAACTCAAAAGGAAATTGGCAGACTAAGTCAAAAGGATGGAAAATAATCCTCCATTCCTCAGGAAATGAGAAAAAATCATGAGTAGCTATCCTGGTTGCCAACAATATCAACTTCAAACCAAAAATCATTCAAAGAGATAAAGAAGGTCATTACATACTTGTTAAGGGAAAACTGCAAGAGGAAGAGATAAAAATTATAAATATATATGCACCCAATGTAGGAACACCCTCCTACATAAGACAGATTTTATCAGACATGAAAAATCAAATGTACAATAAATAATACAGTAGCAATGGGGGACTTTAACATGCCACTGTCACAAAGAGATAGATCAACTAGGCAAAAAATTAGCAAATAAATAATAGAACTAATCCAAACTTGTGAAGAAATTGACTTGGTGGACCTTTATAGAGTGTTTCACCCAGCAACAGCAGAATACATATTCTTCTCAAATGCACATGGGACATTCTCCAAAATAGACCATGTACTAGCACACAAAGCATTCTTAAGTAAATGCAAAGGAATTTAAATTATCCCATGCATACTATCTGATCACAGTGCCATAAAACTGGAAATTATTGACATAAAAATTATAGCACCATAAAAATGTGGAAATAATAACCTCCTTAAACAACCAGTGGGTCACAGATGAAACTAAAGAAGAAATTTAAGGGGGGCCTGCCCCTTAGCTCAGTTCTTTAAGTGGCTGCTTCAACAAAGCAGTTAGGCTCAGGTTGTTGTGGTTCAATCCCCACAACTCAAGCCAGCCAAACCTGCCCTGAAGGCATTTGGAGAAAAAAAAAAAGAAGAAATTTAAAAATATTTACAATCTTGGGGCAGGGATGGGGAGATGGCTCAGTGGAATAAGTGCTTCCCTGGCCAGCACAAGGGCCTGAGTTCAATTCCTGGTTGCACCAAAAAAGAAAAAATATTGTACAATCTAATGAAAATGCAGATACAACTTATTGAAACCTGAGGGATGCAATGAATGCTATCTTATTTTTTTCCCATAATTTTACTGAGAAATACATAGCAATGAGACAGTTTCAAATAGAATTGGTAGGACAGTTCCAATAATTAACACATTGCTTACTGCCCTCCTAGTGGTTATTTGTGGTACAAGATGCAGACATGATATTCTATTTACAAACACTATTAGAACAAATCCCTCTATTCCTTGAATTAATAGAATGTAGCTATATATCTATCCTAACCATTTTGAATGCACATATACAAAATGGTCATTCATCTATATCCCCTTTTTTTGTTTAGTTCCATCATTTAAATATTATAGGTGTGTGAACTCAGCAAAATATTCCAAAATAGTCCAGTAGTCCATAATAGTATTGGGTCTTCCACTTGACTGGCAATGTCAGAAGTTGTTGACCTGAGTCCCCTACAGCTTAACATAACAATATGGCTTTATTTCTTGTACTTCATTTTTATACTTTTCTTCTGGATGGTTAAGACCAAGATAAAGCAAGACTTATGTAACAAGGATTGTAGCTTTTGGAATTGAAAGCTATCTTAAAAGGAAAATTTATAGCTATAAATTTGCACATTAGAAAAACAGAACAAAGTCCAAATAAATGATCTTATGCTATGCCTCAAACTCCTAGAAAAAGAAGAGCAAAACAAGCCCAGAGCCCAAAGAAGGCAGAAAATTATAAAGATTAGAGCAGAAATTAATGCATTGGGAATGAAGAAAACAACATAAAGAATAAATGAATCAAAGAGTTGGTTCTTTGAAAGAATAAATAAAATTGAGGGCTGGTGAGTTGGCTCAGTGGTCTAAAGCACCTACTTAGAACAAGCTTAGCAAAGCACAGGAACCGCGGCTCAATCCCCCAGCACCACATGCCAGCTAGCCCCACCCCCTGGTGGGCTGATCTGGCCACATACACACACACACACACACACACACACACACACACACACACACACAAATAAATAAAATTTTTTTTAAAAAAGAATAAATAAAATTGATAAACTCCTAGCCAACCTAATCAAAAAAGGAAAGAAAAAATCCAAATTCATTCAGTAAAGAAGGAAAAGGGCTAAATCACTACTGACCCTAGAGAAATTCAGAAAATCATGAATATCTACTTCCAAAATCTTTACTCTCGCAGGATGGAAAACACAGAGGAAATGGACAATTTCCTAGATACATATGAAATGCCAAAGCTGAGTCAAGAACATATGTGAACTCTGGATAACCCAATAATGAGAAACAAAATTGAAAATTTAATTGAAAGAAAAAAACCTATCAACAAAGAAAATCCCAGGTCCTAGATTCACAGCAGAATTCTACAAGAAGTTTAGCGAAGATTTAATGCCAACTTTTCTCAAACTCTTTAATGAAATTGAAAGGATAGCAATTCTTCCAAACTCATTCCTGAAGGCAAGTATTACTCTGATTCCAAAACCAGAAAAAGTTCCAACTAAAAAAGAGAACTACAGGCCAATCTCGCTAATGAATATAGATGCAAAAATCCTCAAAAAAATTCTCACAAACAGAATACAGCAAATCACCAAAAGGATTATATATTATGATCAAGTGGGATTCATCCCAGGAATTCAGGGATGGTTCAACATATGCAAATCCATAAATGTAATACATCACATCAGTAGACCCAAGAACAAAAGCCACATAAGCATTTCAATAGATGCAGAAAAAGCTTTTGACAAAGTCCAACTCTCATTCATGATAAAACTCTACAGAGAACTGGAACAGATGGTCTATAGCTCAACTTGATAAAAAACCATCTATGAGAAACCAACAGCCAACATCATACTAAATGGGCAAAAACTGAAGGCCTTCACTTTAACATCAGGAATAAGACAAAGATATCCACTGTCTCCATTCCTATTCAATATAGTTTTGGAAATATTAACTAGAGCAATTAGACAAGAGAGAGAAGTAAAAGGAATAAGGATTGGAAAAGATATGAAATTATCATTATTTGCAGATGACATGATACTTTACATAGAAGACCCCAAAAACTCCACCAAGAGTCTTGTAGATTTAATCACCAAATTCAACAATGTAGCAGAATACAAAGTCAACACTCAATAATTAGTAGCATGTTTGGGGGCCGGGGAGATGGCTCAGTGGAATAAGCGCTTCCCTGGCAAGTGCAAGGGCCTGAGTTCAATCCCCAGTTCCGCCAAAAAAATAATTAGTAGCATGTTTGTACACAAAGAATGAACACAGTGAGAGATAAATTAGGAAACCATGCCTTTCACAGTAACATCCAAAAATATGAAATACTTAGAAATCAATCTCACAAAGGTTGTAAAGGATTTATACAGTGAAAATTATGGTACCCTGAGCAAAGAGATTGAAGAGGACTTGAGAAAATGGAAAAATATTCTATGCTTCTGGATAGGAGGAAGCAACATTGTGAAAATGGCCATACTTTTAAAATTGTTATACAAATTCAAAGAAATCCTGATGAAAATACCATTAGTATACCTCATAGAGATAGAGAAAACTGTCCTCAAATTCATTTTGAACCAGAAGAGATCCAGAATATCAAAAGCAATCCTGCAAAACAAAGGAAATTATACTATAAAGTGACTATGATAAAATCAGCATGATACTGGCATAGAGACAGACCTGAGGATCAGTGGAACAGATTAGAAGATGCAGACACAACTGCAAACACACTCAGCCACCTTATCTTTGATAAAGGGGCCAAACAGGCTCACTGGAAGAAAACCTCTTTAATAAATAGTACTGGAAAAACTGGCTTTCCACATGCTGAAGGCTAAAACTAGGCACATGCCTATCACAAAGCTGCAATCAAAATGGATCAAAGATTTAAATATTAAAACAGAAACACTAAATCTTCTGAAGGAAAATTGTAGGTAGGAATCTTAAAAGACATACGGGTAGATAGAGTTCATGGGGGGGAAAAAGTGCATGAGAAATACTTCAAAGTATTAACAACTGGGATCTCATCTTTTTGAAAAGTTTCTGCATTTCAAATCTCCAACAGAGTAAAAAGCAAGCCAGCAAACTGGGAAAAAATTACAGCCAACTATCCCTCAGACAAAGGCCTTCTCTCTAGAACATACAAAAGATTAAAAAAAGAATCAGCCTCCCCAAATTCAAAGACCCAATCCAAAAGTGTATATTCTGAGATGATATACACTACTCAGATGAAGAAATACAAATGGCAAGTAAATATATGAAAAAATGTTCAACTTCACTTGTCATTCAAGAAATGCAAATTAAAACAACACTGAGATTCTATTTCACCCCAGAAAGAATGGCCAACATCAAGAAGTCAGCCAATAACAAATGCTAGAGAGGCCATGAAGGAAAAGGAACCCTTCTGCACTGCTGGTGAGAGTGCAGAATGGTACAACCACTATGGAAATCAGTGTGGAGATTCCTTGAAAAGCCAGGATTGGAGATCCCATTCAAGCCAGCTATTCCCCTCCTGAGTATTTTTCCAGAAGAAATGAAAATCTCATACCACAGTGATATATGTGCAGCCATGGTTATGGCAGCACAATTTGTTATAGCTAAATCCTGGAAACAATCTATATGCCCATCCACTGAAGAATGGATAAGGAAGATGTGGTATTTTTACACAATGGCATATTATTCAGCTATAAAACAGGATAAATTTGAGTCTTTTGTCAGTAAATGGATGCAACTAGAGAGCATACTCTTAAGTGAAATAAATCAGACCCACATGTGCAAACATCCTATTGTCTCCTTAATGTGAGAACCTGAAAGAGAAAAATGGAATCTGAAGGATATAATAGACACTGGTAAAAGGGAATGAATGAACTTACTCAAAAGGAAAGAGTTACTTAGTTGGGAAGAAGGAAAGGAGAGGGAGTGAGGGATATATGAAAGAAATATATCTATGTATGTAAGCAGGATGCTTTCAACAATTGTACTGTGCATTTCTGCTGGATTATGGAAAGAAGCAGTCAATGCTTTAATTAATTTGTCTCCTTTTTCAATTGTTTGTAGTTTTTCTCTTCTTAATTTCTTATACCTTTTTTCTTTCTTCCAATTTTACATGCATATATCTGATAATATGAAAAACTGGTTGATAGACACTACATATTACAACAAATACTACGAAATTCATATATGTTAAATGAAAATCTTGTGTCACTTGTAATTTTTTTCTGTTTTAATTTTATTTTTTACTCTCTTTAAAAACAAAAAATAAATAAATAAATATACATACCCTTTGGATAGCACATAGAAATTCTCACAAAATATCTCTGGGAAGATAATAAGCTGATAAAGAGTAGTTGTCTCTAATGAAGGGAACCTCGGTGGCTGGGATGTAAGAGTAGGACAGAGACTAACTTTTCACTGTCTACCATTTTGTACCTTTTCAGCTTCATGATGAGCTTGTATTATCTGTTGAACAGTAATTGCTTGAAAAGAAAGATTGACACATGTGGTGGCACATGCCTATGATCCCAGAACTTGGGAGGCTAACAGAGGAGAATCTCCATGAGTTCAGGCCAGGCTGGGATGCATACTGAGTTCAAGGCCAGCTTGAACTACATAGGGAGACCCACTCTCAAAATAAGCAAATAGAAAAGAGATTATATTCCCTCATCAAGTCCATGCTGCTGTACTGGACATTTTCCCAGTGATAGGACACAAGACAGACCACACCTGCCCTGATCATTGCACTTGCCCCTCAGATTCTCAGTGTTTTCCTGTGATTCCCCCTGTTTTTATGTATTCAAGTTGACCATTTTTCCTCCTTACATTGCCATATTTCTCCAGATGTTTTCACACCTTCCCTGTTAGGTGATAAAGAAGTTCTAAATACTCTTTTCCATCTTTCCTCTTCAGACCCCTTAAATTTCCACGAAAACCTAAGCGCATTCCAACATCAAGTCAGATGAACAAAGGCAGCCACACATAGTGGTCATGACTTCAGTACAGGCTTATCTCTAAAAGAATTCCCTGTGAAATTAACATAACACTAGCTACTATATACCTCCTCTTTTGTTTTATAGATGAATATTTGTATATTATTTCAAAAACCCAGTAAAAGATAACATTTTCATAGGTCTTATAGAAAGTTTTATATACCCTTTATAAAATTTAGGAGGGCAGAAAAAATCTGGAGCAGAGTGCTATCACCTTAAACTCTCTGAAGGTGTCATGGACTGAGAAGAAAGCAAGATTTAGAGCTTACTAGGAAGGATCTGTAGGGGCAACATTCTTTCAGTGGACCTAGCCAGGTTTGTTGTTGTTGTTTGTTTTCATAACTGGGGATTGAACTCAGGCTATTGTGCTTGCCAGGCAAGCACTTATTCTACTGAGCCATCTCCCCAGCCCCAGACCCAGCCAGTCTTGTTGCCACAGAAACTTTGTATGTTATGAAGCCTTTTCTTCAGACACATTAGCCAAAGTGAAACTCAGTCCCTGAAAATGTTGCACGTGTTACTATGAGATCTCCAGGCTCAGAGCCCAACCCATGTGTTGGCCCTAGCACAGGATGGCTGTTCTGTGTGTGCATCCTTATTTCCTGCTCTCAGAGTTGCCTGCAGTTTGTTTCTCCAAAACCTCACCCTTGAGCACACCCTGTGTTTATGGCTGCTCTTGTGGCCTGGCCTGCCAGGCAGCTCTATTTGATGGCAGGCTCCTGTTAGGATACCTGCTCCCCATGCTTTTCCCAGTTCTCAGTCTGTATCATTTCCTGCCTCATAACCTACCATATAGGCATATTCTCTCTCTCTCTCTCTCTCTCTCTCTCTCTCTCTCTCTCTCTCTCTCTCTCCCCTAGGGACACTTGACTTTTCCTCAGCATAAGCTCTGGGAACAGGACTATTTCAGTAGATCTCCTCTTTGTCTTGCCCACCACCTCCTGGCCTGATCTAGGGTTTTGCCAGCCCCACCACAATCACACCCTACATCTGGCTTATGGTGCTGCATTCTTGCTTTTCAGATGTGTATCCAAACCCCAAGTCTGCCTGACGACTTTTGATAAATTTGGTTGTAGCCAATATGAGTGTGTGCCAAGACAGCTGTCCTGTGACCAGGTCCGAGATCCTGTGTGCGACACAGACCACATGGAGCACAACAATCTCTGCACTTTATACCAGAGAGGAAAAAGCCTCTCTTACAGAGGTCCATGCCAGGTATGTTGTCTGCCTGACCAAACAAGGTGTACTAGGCCCAGAATTGGTGCTCCCTGACAGATGAGTCAGTAATAGACAACTCGAGGGTTTTTCTGTGAATGCTTTAAAGTCTGAAGAAGCCAGTCCTTCAATAAAAAAGGAGCAACTCAATTCTGGAAGGCTGTCTGGCTAGATACAAGCAGCCCACTCTTAGGAAAAGAACTAATACCATTTTTCCCTCCCATCATTCTACGGGTCCCCACTAGAAACAAACCAGACACACCAAAGGAGTGTGAATTAAAATGAGCAAAGAGTTTTCCCACTCTTCCCACCACTATCTGGCCTCCTACAGTACTAAAAAGTTATTAAAAATTTTCCTCTTTATATTTTAAGTCAATTTGCCTCTCAATCTTTTAGAATTGTGGAATCTGCATTTCTGTTAAGTAAATACACCCAAGGAAACTCCTTAGAGGTTTTCCACCTACACTGCCACTGATTTTGTGCAGCCCTCTCCTAAGGGATTCCCATCTTTGGGCCCCACATGCCCTGCCCACAAGCCCCTAGCACCTGATGAAATTGCTTCTTATCCCCAAATCTTCATGGTTAGGAAGTTCCCATCAGCTTGTCTACCAAGCCTATTGTCTTTCAAAGTTGTGTTCCATTTGCACTGAAACCATCTACTCTGAATTTTCGGTCTTCTCTTCTTACTTGTTTCCTCTTTCAGACTTAGATTTTTCTGCTATATTTCTGGCACACTAGATGAGGCCAGGATTGGTCTGCCCGCTGGTCTCTCCACTCTTCCCTCTTCTTCCATGTCCAGCCTGGAAGGATAAAGCCTCTGCATCTGGAGGAAGATCAGTCTTGTTTGCTTCAAGCAGATGTTCTAGGATATTAAGACATCTGGGCAGAGGAAGGAGATGATAAGAGGGGGTATTTTTACTCTGTAGTGGTTCATATGGAATGAGCACCTACGGCCCAGCGAGGCTAAGGAAAAAACATAATCTTTTCAGTTCATCTTGAGACAACCTTCTTGCCTCCCACTCCCCACTTAGCCCACCTCAAGAGCTTACAAGAGTCCCCACACTTTATACCTGTGTCTTTTCATTTTGGAAAGAAGGAAAGTATGCTCTTTTTTTTCCACTAGGGAAGGTTTATCAGAGTTTTCCAGCCTGAATGTAATTTGTTTCCCTCAGCCTTTCTGCACAGCCACAGAGCCTGTGTGCGGGCACAATGGTGAGACCTACAGGAGTGTGTGCGCTGCCTACTCTGACCGTGTGGCTGTTGACTACTATGGGCCCTGCCAGGCTATTGGGGTCCTCTCGGAATACAGCTCTGTGGCTGAGTGTGCTGCTGTGAAGTGTCCGTCGCTCTTGGCCACTGGGTGTAAACCCATCATCCCACCCGGTAGGCTACCCATACGTAGGGTGGGCAGGAGTGCTGTTCTAAAAGTCATATCCAACATCAGAGATTGAGTTACTAGTTTAACTAGTTGAGTTGATTAGTTTAATTTTTTTTAAAAACTCTTGAGACCTTTATGCTGATTAGCCATATCACAATTGGGTTGACCTCAAAAAGCTATGGTAAATAATTAAATAAATAAAAACCCTATGGTATCATCTGGGCTGTCATTTGGTTTGTTTTTGCTTTGCTTTGAGACAGGGTCTCACCCTACAGGTCAGGCTGGCCTTATACTCACTGTGTAACCCAGGGTGCCCTTGAACTTGCAACAGTCCTCCTGTCTCACCTTCCTCAGCACTGGGTTTACAGGCATGCACCACCATGCCCAGCTTTGGTCTGGTTTTTAAAAAAATATGACAACACACCCTCAAGCAAAATTGTATACCGAACTCCAGTATATTAACAGATAAGGTAGCATTTCATTACTAAAATCGGGGTTATTAGTTTAAATGAATATTTTTCATAATGTCTATTTTTAAAATAAACTAGTAATGAATAATAAAAACAGTGGGGGGCCAGGGAGATGGCTCAGTGGAATAAGAGCTTTCCTGGCAAGCACAAGGGCCTGAGTTCAATCCCTGGTTCTGCAAAAAAAAAAAAAAAAAAAGCCCAACAGAATAATCAAAACAGTGATCAATACTTTCTTTTTTTTTTCCATAATTTTATTGAGAAACAAATAGCAATGAGACAGTTTCAAACCAAATTGGTAGGACAGTTTCAATAATTAACACATTGCATACATTCTTCCTAGTGGTTAATTGCTATAAAAGATGCAGACATGATATCCCATTTACAAACACCATTAGAACAAATCCCTCTATTCATTAAGAGAATGTAACTATATATCTATCCTAACCACTTTGATACACATATACAAAATGGACATTCAACTGTATCCCCTTTTTTGTTAAGTTCCATCATTTGAATATTATAGATGTGTAAACTCAGCAAAATATTCTAAAGGAGTTCAGTAGTCCATAATAGTATTAGGTCTTCCACTTGACTGGCAATGTCAGAAATTGTTGACCTGAGTCCCCTACAGCTCAACATAACAGCATGGCTTTACTTCTTATATTTCGTTTTTATAGTTTTCTGCTGGATGGTTAAGACCAAGCTAAAGCAGGACCTATGCAACAAGAGTTGTAGCTTTTGGGTCTGATAAGGTCAGTGAAATCCCCTCAGGATTTATCCTGAGTTCCTATACCTCAGATTGTAGAACCTTTGTCGGTGTCAGCCATGTGGATGAGTCACGGCCATTGCTTGGCCAATGTGCTCTCTGTGAAAGCCTGAGAGAATGTTTTCTCTCCATGTGACTCTCCTTAGGCACACTCTACATCATCAAAACCTTTCCTCTTTGGCCCCATAATCTCCTTGATCAGAAAATTTGGGACACTACCGAGTTACATGTCGTTACAGTACAAGTTCTCATATGTCGTGAGTCTTAATTGACCTTGGAAGGCTAGGGCCAAAATGTTGGCTTTCCTTGCGGCCCTCCTTTTTCTCTAATTTTGGTCTGCAAACTTAGGTTGTTAACCCTCCAGAAGACAAGCTTATTGTTATTACCATACAACCTAGGCTGTTAAGCTTAACCTCACTATCTGTCTGAATATCAAACATCTTAGGCATAACATGGAATAGGTATTTTTCATCAAGTATTGATATGTTGAACTTAAGTCCCTACAGAATATGATGAAAAAACATTTAAAAATTTGAATATATTTTTAAAAATAGGCATAAAGAATTATATGCTTCTTATGTTTACACATAAGTCAAAAAATCTAACCATATACAACCTTGAAGCAGGACAGTCCCACAATATTCTTTTTCCTTCATTCTTCATCTTCATCTCTTGCCTTCATTCACCACTCCCTTCTTTTTGAACAATCATCTACCCAAGAGACAGCACAGCAGCAACTGGCTTTCTTTTTTTTAATTACAAAAATATTTTATGTATTTATTTATTTATTTATGTATTTGATACAGTTTCTCTCTACACAGGTTTTAATCATAGTGATCCACCTTTCTCAGCCTCCCCAGAACTGGGATTATAGGTATGTGCCACCACGCCCGGTTTTGGTGGCCAGCACAGTGCAGGGCTGGCATGGCATGCAGTACCTGGGATTGAACCTGGGCCCATGCACTTGATAGGCAGGTGTTTAGACCACTGAGCTATCTCCCCAGCCCCGGGTCTTTGTTTATCAATAATATAAGGGAACTGGTGCTTTAGGGGTCCCATGAGTGTTTGCTTCACCTTTAATTTTCAAAATTATCTTATATTGCTTTAAAAACTGCAACAAGATATAGCATAATCAAATATAGTGTTATACCATATTTTTTCAGGGAGGTTATTTTGGGACAGGGTCTCACTGTGCACTGCAGGCTGGCCTCAAATTCATGGTGATTCTCTTGCCTCAGCCTTCTGACAAATGCTGCAATTATAGCCCCTTGCCTAGCTACTATACTACGTTTTAACACATCAGAGGTCATTCATCAACCCATTAGCAGTGACCTCTCCACATGGGCTCTCATTTGATTTTGCTTTATCGTGTCTGTTGCCTCCATACCTTATGGGTTTGCACAGACTTGTGTTACCTTTCATGGCCTTGAGGAAGAAAAGGCTCACTGCTGTGGCCCTCATACCTGAAAAACTTTCTGGCCTTTAGAGGAAGCTCAGCAAACACTTGCTGAACTGATAGAGGAATGAACCCAGTAGACTCCAGAGTAGCCTGCTCTGTGCAGACTTGGATTAAAGTCCTTTCTGCTACTCTGTTTAACTGAAGAGTTTGAGATTGTAAGGTAGGGTAAGCTATTTATCAAAACTAAATGCTTTTTGCCATCTGTATGAAACAAGACTTTCTTGAGTCTATGTACCTAAACCAATTCAGTTAAATGCCAAAGCCAAGCTATGACAGTAACTTTCTTCTGTTTTTCTCAATTTTGAAAGTATTGAAGGCAAGAGACAGGAAAAGGAATATTGTGGGACTGTCCTGCTTCAAGGTTGTATATGGTTAGATTTTTTGACTTATGTGTAAACATAAGAAGCATATAATTCTTTATGCCTATTTTTAAAAA
>NW_004524621.1:10391137-10401987 GCF_000260255.1 Octodon degus | reverse complement strand
AACTGTCCTACCAATTTGGTTTGAAACTGTCTCATTGCTATTTGTTTCTCAATAAAATTATGGAAAAAAATTTAAAAAAGAAAAACAGGGCCTGGGAGATTGCTCAATGGAATAAGTGCTTCCCTGGCAAGCACACAGGTGTGAGTTCAATCCCTGGTTCCACCAAAAAAAAAAAAAGGAAAACAAAAACCCAGTAAAAGCATGTGCCAGGACCCCACAGTGAGTTGGGAGGCCAGCGAGATCAGGTCCAGTACGCCTGAGGGCCACTACCTCTGTTCACTGTTACTCTACAGCAGCTTCACCCCATGCCGTGCTGGAGCGCGCTGACAGGGATGAGGGAAGGACTTCACAAATGCACTGATTATAAGATCCTAGGTACAGACATCAGGAGAACAGCTGAGGGCAGAAGGAAGTGATGATCACTAGCCATTTTGAATTCCTTATTTAATTCTGAACACACTCAAATGTTTTTGTTACAGGTGCTTGTTGCCCACTGTGTGCTGGGATGTTAAGAGTTTTATTTGACAGAGAAAAACTGGACATTATTGCTAAGGTAAATTGCCTGATGTTCCTAACCACTGAAATCTTATTGCTAAACCTCTTAGGAATCCTGAAAAGCAGATTGTCCACATTTATAGATGAAGAAATTAATTCTCAGAAAAGCAATTTGCTAGCCATGTATGATGGCACATACCTGTAGTCCAAGCTGCTTGGGATGCTCTTTTGTTTACTTTTCTCTGATTGCTAAGACAAAATACCTGACACCCAGAATTAAGGAAGGAAAGGTTTATTTAGCTTACAATTTGTGGAGGTTTCAGTTCGTACTCAGCTGGCTCCCAGGGAGAATGGCACATGGCAGAGGGCAGCAGTTCATGGCAGCAGAAAACAGAAAAAAAGAAAAAAACAAAAAAACAAAAAAAAAAAAACAAGAACAGTGAGGGAGGAGCAGTAAAGAGAAGCCTCTCTCCCTCCCTTATATTAAATTCAGGCTACCTGCCCCAGGGGGTAGGTGGTGCACTCGCACCCATAATCCCAGCATTGAATCATGAGTCAATCAAAAATTCTAGAAGCCTGCCCCATGACTGCACAAGTTTTGGGGGACATCTAGATACAAACCATAACAGAGACTGAGGCAGGAGGGTCACAAGTGGAAGGCCAGCCTGGGCAATTTAGCAAGATTTTATCTCAAAATAAAATCTAAAGTATAATGTTCCTTGGAGGGAGGACTGCTTGCCCTGTAGCTCCTTATCTGTAGAACTAGGTTTCACACACATGTAGCTGGTTGACTCCCAACTTCTGCTTCCTGTTGTACCTTGGCTGTGAGTCAGTCAGCTTGAGCCTGGTGGCAGAGAGTAGCAGATGCCCAGATGTTTATAAGGATCCCTGCCCTCACACTGGCCCAGTTTGTATCACAGTCCCAGTTATAAAAGCTCTTCTGGTGAATGTTATTTTGACTGCAAACCCCATAGACTGGCAGAACTGCCTAGTATAGAACCTGCAGACTTAGGACTTGGCCCAGCAGAGCCTTGTTAGGGCAGGTACAGCAAGGTAACAAAGGCTGTTAAAGGGAATTCTCCTTTTCAGGTAACAGAAATCTTCTCTTCCTCTAGGTAACAAACAAAAAGCCAATAACAGTTCTGGACATACTTGAGAAAATCCGCATGCATGTGTCTGTCCCACAGTGTGATGTATTTGGATACTTCAGCATTGAGTCTGAAATTGTGATCTTGATCATTCCTGTTGACCACTACCCAAAAGCTTTGCAGGTAGGACTCAGCATACACTGTGAAGCCATCAAGTTTGGTGGACTTGAGAGAGAGGCGCAAACCTGGACTGGGGAAGAGTTGTGGGTGCTGGGTGAGAAGTGGGAGAACTTGGGAAGACTCGAAAGGTGTGAGAGGAAAGCAAAGCAGTCTCTGAAGGAGACTGAGCATTTTCCAGCCAGCCAAGGCTGAGGCACATTTAATGTTGCAGTGCAAAAGAATAGGAGAGGGGGAGAGGAAGTTCCAGTGATGGTATACAGAGGTGAAAGGGACCTAAGAAGTGATTAGATCCAATCCACCCATTGTGCAGACAAGGCAGCCAAGTCCTAAAGAAGAAGAGACTGGAACAGGTCATGCAAAGCCAGTTACAAAACCAGAGTGGACTCTGCTCTCCTTTGGGCCATGCACCCACTGTGGAGCAAGGTCCTTTGGTTTGGTCTTGCGGGCTCTGACTTCTTCTCACAGTGTAGCAGCATGTAGAACCTCATTCTAGTAGGCCGAAGTTTTACTAAAGTAGTGAGAGCTCAAGTGAAGGGGATGAGAGAATGTAGGCAGTTTGTGGTTCACACTCATGTTTACAGAGACATTGAAAGTACATTCCCTAGGGCTATAATTAAGTATGGAAAGATGATGTCTAAATGTGGGTTAGCAGCTGCGCATGGTGACACATGCCTGAAATCCCATCTACCTGGGAGGCTAAGGCAAGAATCTGTCAGGTGTGAGACCACATAGACCCTAATCCTCACCAAAAAAAGACTTTTTTTGTCTTACGATATAGTCCAGTGATAGAACATGTCACACCTAGCATGAGTAAGGCCCTGGGTTTGATCTCTCGCACCACACATAAAAACCAAATAAATTAAATGTAAATAAACACTGGACAGTATTGTAAAAAAAAAAAAAAAATGAAAGCAGTTGACTGATTATCACAGGGGCATTGTGGATCATTTCTTTTCTGATTTCATTTCCATTAATGTTATTATATGAATGTAATAAATTAAGACTATAATAAAATGTTACTCTGCATAAGAAGAGAAAGCAGACTTTCTCCGGGGCTATACTTCTTTGGGAATATAGGTAGAATTTGCCTGACTTGACTTGTTTATAGATTCATGGCTTTGTATTAAAAGGATCTTATGTTTTCCTCCCAGATTGAGGCCTGCAATAAGGAAGCAGAGAAGATTGAATCCCTTATCAACTCAGACAGCCCCACCCTGGCATCCCATGTCCCTCTCTCTGCCCTCATCATTTCCCAAGTGCAAGTGTCCAGCAGCCTGCCATCCACAGGCACTGGGCTCAGGCCTCCCTGCTGGCCTCTGCTCCTCCCCCTCCTCCTCAGCCTGGACTTCGCCTCGCTCTTGCTCCAGATGTAGCCCTGATGCCCACACAGGGTGCAAAGTGTTCCCCAACCCAACTCTTCTACCTTGTGAGCGACATTCAAGACTGCTGGTTGGTAGTCGAATTGTGGCCAAGCAAAAGCACATGTCACCTCTTTTCACCGCACAGTATTTTTTTTTTTTTGATTGCCAATATTGGTAATAACATTTTTGTCTCATTTTACAAATACCAATGTTCTCACAAGTGCTAAGGAAAGAAAGTGCCTCTTTGTAGTGATCTCTGCCTCATGATTTTTGTTTTGCTCAGTGGCTAGGCCCCCCGCTCTAAAGCAAAGTTACTATCACTAATAAATGATCACTATGTAGAAGGAACACGCACTCTACTATTGGGTTCATATCACAAAAACTTCACTTCAGAGTCCCTTAAGTATTAAGCTTATCTTTATGTTTATATACAGATACCTCTGTATCCAGAGGCAGGTGACTGGTGAACAGCCACTGCTATTAGATAGCATGAAGTAAAAGTAAAGCTTCTGTGAAATTACTATGTAAATCATCAGGCAGATTTAAGTTAATCGACAGAAATGTAATTCAGGACCCCAGCTACTGTGTTAAGCAAGAGGAAGCTGACACTCGTTTCATGTGTTGTAAGTGACAAGTCTCAGCAGTCACTGATTTGTGCCTATGTTTTCTATAAAAGGGAAAGATTACGTTGCATCAAAGCATTTTTCATCATGCAATTTTATATTAAAAGCAGATATATATTGTTTGGTATTCATGTAGTTACATTTAGAGTTTTAAAACATCTTTAAACCAATTGCTGCTACTTTATATAATTGCCAAAAAGTTAAATAATTAGTAGTTCCTGTAAATAATACATGATTTTTCTATTTTATTATGAAGGTGAATAGCCATATTTGTAAAATGACAATCATGTGTTAACCCATTACTTTCCGTTCACGAAGACACATTTGCTTTTTGTGATGTGCACAATGTAGATAAATGTTCTGTCTTTCTATTTTGATATAGAAGTATAAAGAATTGTGGTTTATATATTTAAAAATATCAAGCTGAGTATTTTAATGTCTGCATGTTGTCTGAGAAATTGGATACTTTGAATGTTTCAGTTTGAAATAAGCTATTCAGTGTAATACTTCTTGTTTGTATGCACCTAAACTTAGTTTTTATATGAAGTGCTTTTTCAGTATTATATGTACCCTCTGAAATATATAGGAATATGCTTTTATACCAAAATGTTTTGAAAAGTGGGCACTTAAGGCTTTCAGAGTATTTCAGTATTTCTGATGTCTGTTGCAATTCCTTGTGTATAAATGTCTTCAATGCAATATACTAGAAAACTTTCCTATTTTAATAGAAATAATTTGTATATGATCAAGTGTATTTCCAAGCAATGTGAACATTTAAAATGAAATAATTGATCACCCTTGGTTTGAGCTGTGTCCTTTGATCTCTGATAAATCTCTGAAGTGGGCCAGGGAGATGGCTCAGTAGAATAAGCGCTTCCCTGGCAAGCGCAAGGGCCCGAGTTCAATCCCTGGTTCCACCAAAAAAAAAAAAAAAAAATCTCTGAAGTGGTGGAGCCAAGGGCCCTGGGGAGCAGGAGAGCCAGGTGAGAGCAGACTCGGGCATGGCCAGAGGGCAGGCAGTGGCACAAAGTCAGGTGCACAGGCCCCAGCTTCCGTCAGGCATTCGGAACAGAAAGAGTGCCAAGTTGTGCCTCTGAGGCCCAAGAACAGGCTAGGTCAGCAGTGTCAAACCTCTAGCATGCCTGCCACAGCTGGCTGTTTGTATCACTGAAAGCTCTAAAAGGTTTTGCTGTCACTGGACTAGTTAGGTCTACTTCCTATTCATCTAGTGTCCAGCTCCAGGGCACATGCAGGCAGAGTGGACACAGAAGTGTGAGGATGAAGGGCCTATCATAGAAGAGGTTTTATCAGTCAGAAATTAGGCTTCTAGGGACCGGGGAGCTGGCTCAGTGGAATAAGCACTTGCCTGGGAAGCGCAGTGGCCTGAGTTCAATCCCCGGTTCTGCAAAAAAAAGAAAAGAAAAAAAAAGAAATTAGGCTTCTGTACTGTTCCCTCCCTGCAATACAACATGGGTCAGCTGCAGTTCCTCCCCTTATCCTTCACTCCAGGATCCATTCCAGTGTCCTCACAGAAAAGACAGAGAAGCACAGACTGCCTCCGAAGGCTCCACTCAGTTGTTTAAAGCGCCTGCTTGGGCGAACTCAGTCAGGTGCAGGGGACCGCAGTTCCATCTCCAGCTCCACATGCCACACCAGACCTGCCCTTAAGGCAGCCTGAGCCATCCAAAAAAAAAAAAATCTTTCTCAAGAAGTGATGATAGGGGCCGGGGAGATGGCTCAGTGGAATAAGCACTTCCCCGGCAAGTGCAAGGGCCTGAGTTCAATCCCCAGTTCTGCAAAAAAAAAAAAAAAAAAAAGTGATGAGGAATCTTGTACAACAAATAACCACTAGGAAGGCAGTATGCAATGTGTTAATTATTGGAACTGTCCTACCAATTTGATTTGAAACTGTCTCATTGCTATTTGTTTCTCAATAAAATTAGGAAAAAAAAAAAAGAAGTGATGATGTCACTTCACTTACTGGCCAAACCCAGTCACAAGACTGCTCCAAAGTTCAAAGGCTGGGGATATAAACTCTTCTGTGGTGCTGTGCATTATGAACAGGGAAAATGGCAGTTTGAATAACACAGTCTACCCCAGAGGGGCTTCTTTATCAGACTCTAGCCAGGACTGACTTGATCTTTTATAGCAAAGCAGGAGACAGGGTATGCCAAGGGAGAGAGAGATCTAACGGTTGGTCCTGGTCTGGGCACACAATCAGGAAAGTTGCAAAGATGGTAACAGGAGAAAGTAGCTCAGACCAGTTCAGGGAGATACTGCTCCTACAGTGCCGGCTGCCTCCGGGAACGCCCAGGCCCCCTCACAGACCATCTAAAGGCTACCCCAGGACCCAGGCGGGTGGTTGCTCTCTAGCAGGGAACTCCTGGAAATCCAGGAGAGAGCAGCTTTTGAAGAAGCAGACAGTTTAGAAGAAGTTATTGCATGAAAGTGAGAGTTCAGTCTTCTACAGACATAATTAATTAAACCAAGATACTCAAAAAATACTTGAAACCAGCTGTGGTGGTCTACACGTGTAATCTCGGCACAACGGGAGGATGAGGCAGGAGAATCACAAATTCAAGCCCAGCCTGGGCAATTTAATGAGTTAGTGAGACCCTTCTCAAAACCAAAGAAGGCCTGCGAATATAGCTCAGTATGAAATGGCTCCCTGTCCAATGTACACAGACTAACTGAAAATGGACTCCCAGAGGTTCACGGTGTTGGCCGGGGTTCACAACCACTCCTGCGGCAGAGGCAGAAATCAGGAAGTTCCAGGTGACGTTACACTTGGTGCACACCTATAATCCCAGCACTTGGGAGGCTGAGGCAAGAGGATCACCATGAATTGGAGGCCAGGCTGCACTACGTAGCAAGACCCTAGCTAAGTAGATAAATAAATAGCAGATGTAATGGGTTTCCGATGAGAATGAATTCTGTTCCTAGAAGATACCTGCTAGATGCGTCCTCTAGGCATATCACTGTCCCTACCAGGCCATTGTTCCCTGACCCACCGGTGACCTTCATCAGTCTCCTGATCAGGCCGGCACACACACAGTGGTGCAGTACACAAAGGCCAGCACATCCACAAACAACCTGTGAAATGCAAATTCAGAAAGACAGAAAAATGAAATCTCAAAAGTGACTGATATGCTGGATGCGGTGGTGCACGTCTATAATCCCAGCACTCCAAGGCTGAGGCAGGAAGATTGCTGTGAGTTCCAGGCCAACCTGAATCAATAGCAAGACCTTGTCTCAAAACAAGCAAACATACAAACAAAAAGTGACTGGCCCTAGAATAATTCTCACACCCATAGGGAAAAGGGCAACAAAGCTCAGGAATGACTATGAGTGAGGAGCAGGCAACTTGGGAAAGATTATGCTATCTTCCTGCATACACAGCTCCAGGCCTGCAGTGGTGTGAGTGTTTGCATCCACAAATCCTACTCTGAAATCCTACTACTACTCCTGAACCACAGGGTCAGCATGCAGTGAGCAGAACTGCACCACCAATCTGCTGTGCAGGGCTTGGGTGCCGGGCTAGAGAGACATCCAGAGCCTCTGGCCAGCCGCACAAGCAGCCTGGATGGCCACAGTGTGCACAGGATGGCATGAGTCACACCTCCCCGGCTGGGCCTGCCATTGAGCAGTGCTACCTTCCCCACAGTCCTGACAGGAAGCACAAATTGAACTCTAGGTTTCTAGCTCCAGCGTGGGAAACTTAACCCACCAGGACACAAAACCCGTAGAAGAAATATTATTTTCCTTCACTTGTTTTAGTGTTTCTCCAGCACCAAGCTAGTGGGAGTGAAGCACCCCCAAAATTCCCACAGGGGTGCTCTATTTCCCAAAGGGTGGGTGCCAGGTTGGGCAGAGTGAAATAAAGTCACCTGAGGCCAGACTGACAAGGGTGGGTCTGTGCAGACATGTACGAGGAGACAAGAACCATAAAATTAACAGCCTCATCTGGCCAGCGAACCTTCTAGTTTACATAGTGCTTGATGTACAGAGAGCAAATGTCAGCTCTGAGTCCAAGCCACATTCTCAGCCTGGGGAACCAAGCTGAGAGGGAGGGAGAGGCAGGCGGCCTCTCTCTGGGGCTTGCTAACACACTGCCCGGGCCACTGCTCTTCTAGTTGTCCAAAATAGACTACTACGCTGACTTTTCTATAAAAACTCTATATGCACTCTCTCAAACACCTGGTAATGTAAAGGAAAAAGCCTCCCCCTTCTCTCAGCTTCTACCAAACACGCAGCCTTCGGTCTCTCCATGTGTCTCTGAGTATAACTGGGACAGGGTCTCTCCGCTGTCCACCATGCCAGGGGCTACCTCACTGCCCTGTGAGCAGAAGTTCAGGGAAATGTGGTTTTGTGTTGGGATGTCACCTGCTGGTGGCTCCTTTCCCTCCTAACAGTTCCAGTTAAGGAAGCCCCCTTAGGCAGGGCCCAGCAGGTAATCAGATGCTGCTCTTATTCAAAGGACCCCTGCCCCTGCCTTCCCCACACCAAGCTCCACGAGCTCTGCTGCACATGCGAGCAGTCACTGTACCAAAGAGTCATTTACGCTGGTCAGGGTCCCTGCAAGAAAACAGATGACCCGCATTAATTAGAACTAATCTCAGGAAGTTTAATAAAGGGCTTGTCTACCCAGGTGGACAGGTATATGGAGCCCACAGGGGATGGACAGCACACTGGGCTGTACCAGTGGGGCTGGGAGTTTCCGGAGCTCGGTGGGTAAGGCAGTTAGAACCCAAGAAGACCCCGTTGCCATCATGAAGCAGGCCGGTCCCTGTCCCTGGGCCTTCTGTAGAATCCAGTGGGAAACAGGGAGGACAAGGGAGCCTTCAGAGGTGGCTGTACAGCTCAGCTTTCAGGCAGGGTCAATTTATGGAAGCAAATGGAGAAAGAAGAGGAAGAGATGCAGCACAAGAGTCTAAGACAATGCCAGGCACAGGACCAGAAGGTGTGACTGTGTTCATTGCACTGCAATGCCCATGCTGAGAGGCCACAGAGCCTGTCCCTTGCAGATCTCACTGTCTCCTAAGGCCCCCATCTTCTGCCCCTACCCTTTCTTCACATGTCCCAGGGGCTCCACCCAGCTCCCTGAACATTCCCCACTCCCCTGCAGCCAGGGAGTGCCAGCCCTCTGTCCTCTGAATCACACGAAGGCTGGCACCAAGGCCACGTCACTCAAGACTAGAGCAGAAATCTACACTCATTCAGACGGCTGCAGGAACTTCCTTGTGCCCAGGTTGGCTGGCTCTGAAGTGGAGGTCTGCAGGAGTAGGGGGAGGGCGGCTGTTCTCCATCAGCAAGGAGCTGCCCAGGAGAGCACACCTCGGCACAGGGAGTGTTCATTTTCTCCCTATAGCAATGCAGTCTGTAGGAAGGAAAAGTCATAGTGAAATGAATTTGGTTGTGAGTCTAGATAGGATGATTTTAAAAGATGTTGCTATTATCAATGTTTTCCTGCGACCTAATCCAACTGGTTAGTGATGCTATGTAAAACAGCTATTTTCTTATTTTTTTCTGACTGTGGTGTTGCATGCCTGTAATGCCAGCATTTCAGAGGCTGAGGCAGGAGGATCTCTGCAAGTTCAAGGCCAGCCTGGCCCACATAGTGAGTTCAAGGCCAGCCTGAACTATATAGTGAGATGCTGTCTCAAAAGCAACAATAATAACAAAGCTATGATTATTGATTTTTTTATTATTATTGATTTTTAAAAATACTTTTCTTGAGCTTGGCTCTCCCTTTAAAATTTTCCATTAGTTTACTCAATTGTTGTACGTTTTTCCAGGGAGAAGCTATAATGCAAGTGTGGCTCCTCCATCTCTAGTACCCTGTCTCTCTTTGTTCTGATACCTGCTAGAACTTCCGGAAAATTATTAAATGACAGCAAGAGACCATCTGGGTTTTAATGAGTGTCTGTAGTTTGTTTTTTTTAACCAGTAAGTATAACATATTTGAATTAAGCACAGCAATAACATCAGTAGGATTATTAGTATTATTATTTACATCTAATTTCAAGGGTAAATAGGCTTTATCCTGCTGAAAGGAAATCTGAATTTTTGCTTTGTCTTGTTTTTTGCAGTGTGGGCTATTGAACCCAGGGCCTCCTGCATGGTAGGCTAAGCTACGCACTCAGCCCTGGAGTTCTTTTAAAACTCAGGAATAGGGGCCGGGGAGATGCCTCAGTGGAATAAGCACTTCCCTGGCAAGCATAAGGGCCTGAGTTTAATGCCCGGTTCCACAAAAAAAAACAAAAACAAAAAACAACTTAAGAATAGATACTGAACTGTACCAAATATACTTCTAGCATCATTTATGTAATAATTTTCCTCTGACATTAACTTTATAAATTATCAATATATTCTTGATATTAAGGCATCCTTTTTATTTGAAACAAATTTTATTTGGTCATGATACATTATTTTATTAATATACTGCTTTATTAAAGTTGCTGACTTCAAATTTTGGTGTTAATACTCATAAATGATATAACACAGCAGCTTTTTTTGTCTTACTTTTCAGTTTTTGTAGTCAGGATCTATGTAGTTCCAGTAAACCAATAAAATAGACTTTCTATGCCTTAGAACATGTAAATACAGTTGGCCCTCCGTAGCCACAGGCTGTAGACTCACTAATTGTAGATCACAATAGTCAGAAAAAAACTGCAACTATACTAAACATAGACAGATTTTTCCTTGTCCTTATTCATTAAGTGATAAAGAGATACAATGTAACAACCATTTATGTCATTTATACTGAACTGAATATTACATAAAGTAGAAGTAATCTAGAGACAGTTTAATGGATATAGGAGGATGTGCTAGGTTATAGGCAAATACCGAGTCATTTTGTGTAAGGGACTTGAGCATTTGCAGATGGTGGCATCAGGGAGGGGCTTCCTGGAGCCAGTGCCCTGCAGTCCCTGTTAGAACCCATGAGCATCTTTCCATCAAGGGTCTGGCAGAACCTGCCTGCGAAGCCATCTGGGCCTGGCTCTGTGAGGGCAAGCAGTCTTTCTGTCTTTCTTTCCTTTTCCCTTCTCTCCCCTCCCTTTCTTCTCTCTCTCTCTCTCTCTCTCTCTCTCTCTCTCTCTCTC
>NW_004524621.1:10357139-10390552 GCF_000260255.1 Octodon degus | reverse complement strand
AGTGATCCTCCTGTCTCAGCGCCCCCAGTGCTGGGATTACAAGCATGTGCCATCACATCTGGTTTTGGTGGCCGGCTTGGTGTGGGGCCAGCACAGCATGTGGTACCAGGGATCAAATCAAGATCCTTGAGCTTGCCAGGCAGTCGCTTAGACGGCTGAGCTATCTCCCCAGCCCTCTTTTTCATTTTTTGAGACAGGATCTGTGTAGTTGGAGCTGGCCTCAAACTCAAGATCCTTTTGTCTCAGCCTCCCAAGTGCTAGGATTATATCTAGATGCGTGCCACCACTTGTAGCTTTCTCTCTCTTCTAACATGTAATTTTGTTTTATCTATACCAATTTATTCCATCAACTTTTAAACATTGTATCATGGAAATGTTCTCACTTATGGATGATTTGAAAATGAAAATCCATGTACTCACCATCTAGATAATGCAGTGCTATGTATTCATTTGCTTCTATCTACTCCTAGTGATACAGGGAGAAAAACTGGTCTCGGGTGGGTGACCTCCAAATGATATAGGGAACCTCCAAACGACAGGGAGAAATGATCTCCTGACCTGACCTGCACGAGTTCGTGTTCTCTAAAACCAAAGAATGAATTTTAGGAACAAACGGAGGTTATGAGCAGAATATATTTATTGAGAAAAAGAAAACTCCTGTCTAGAAGAGAAACAGGAGGGGGACCCGAGTGGGTAGTTCCCTGGAAGTTGTCTCTTCCAGGGACTTTTATAGTGTAAAACCATGCAGGGCTAAGGTGGAGAAAGGGGAATTTGCTTAAGTGGATGTGGGGTGGGACAAAACTATGGTCAACCAATGGCATTATAAGCACCATTGCTCAAGTAAAATTGATTAGGTCCGGGACCAAATGGGGAAGGGAGTCACAAAGCAAGGGGGCATGAATGTAAAATGGGAGCCATCAGATAAGGATTCTTTTTGCTTTCTCAGGGTAATGATCAATCCAGGATACTAATCTTTAGGGAGGTTAGCTTTTATTTGGTCTTTAGGTCTGGCTCACAGCAGGAGCATCTGTCCCTCCCACAGTTGCAAGGTGCCTAGTCTTTGTTGTCTCCTTTGAGGGCCTGACCCTGTCTGATTGCCTATAATATTTCTATCTAACTCAGGCTGCCTCCAACACTAGGTTTTGTTTCATAATAAATTCAATTTGTTTTACTATACACCTCAAAGTAAATACATTTTACCCTTAAAAACTTCAACATTCATCCAATATTTCTTTATAGCTCTTCCATTTATTTTTTATTTGTTCAATTCCTTAAGTTCAATACTTTATTTATTTATTTATTTATTTATTTATTTATTGGCAGAACCGGGGATTGAACTCAGTCCTTTGTGCTTGCCAGGGAAGCACTTATTCCACTAAGCCATCTCCCTGGCCCCTCAATACTTTATTTTTAAAACAATTATATAAGATGTAAGATTTGTTAATCATCTGTCACATCATGCCATTTTCTGGTCTGTTTTGTTTTGTTTGGTCAAAGATCAGGAAGACTCATCTTCCTTCCCCAAAATAACAGAATGGAGTATCTTTACAAATCAATGAATATAAGGTTTAGAATTCCAAGATACAGGTACCAGTAACAGGTAACAGATCTTTCATTAATTTTCCTTCTGTTCAAAACAAGGAAGTATTAAGGAGTAAGAAGTCATTACAGGCTGGCTGTAGTGATATATTCCTGTAACCCCTGCACTTTGGGAAGCTGAGGCAGGGTGATCACCATGAGTTCGAGGCCAGCCGGGCCTACACAGAGCGTTCAAGTCCAACCTGAACTATACAATGAGGCCTGCCCCAAAAGAAAGAAAAGAAAAACAGTCATTATGTGTTTCCTCAGCCATTCGATGGTGCATCTTCTTACTGGTGTCAGCCCTCTGCCCAGACTCAGATGGGAGTCTCGGGAAGGAGACACAGCTATAGTTTTGCTCCCTAGACATAACCGGGAGCAAAACTTCCTTCTCTCTACTCATACCTCTAACTCCAGTTTTTCTTTTTCATTTGGAGCACTGGAGGAGAATTTACTCTGTAACTAACAAGAATATTACTACAAATAATATTACAGTATCAGCAAAATGTAAAACCCAGTAAACACTTGTGCTTTTTTTTTTTTTTTTTTCACCATACACCTACAACCTCCTGGAACTAGAGCAGCTTGAGCCTTGTGTATTATCCTCCTGTTGGCAGTTTCCACTGAAAGAACAGTTACGGGACAAATGACCAAGTAACAAAGAAAGGAATATTACCAGCAACTGCCTCCTTCCATAATGAAAGAGACAGTTTGCTAAAGGAGGGGTATAATTCAGTGGAAGAACACTTGTCTAACATTTCTGAGTCCCTAGGTTTCACCTACTATAAAAAAAGACATTATAAGAATCATAAATGTTTATGTTCTGAATATATATCTTCAAAGTACATGAAGCAAAAGTGATAGAACCTAAAGGAGAAAAAAAAGCAAACCCACAATTAGAGCTGAAGGGCTCAACATCCCCCTCCTTTGATAGAACAGATAAAAAATTAATTAAGAATACAAAAGACAAGCAATACCATCAACAAACTATCTAATTGACATTTGAGAACATTGTACCCAATAAAAACAGAATACATAGAGTGCAAAGAATATTTACCAACCTGGGCCACAAAGACACACCAAGTATATTCTGTCCCACAAAGAATTAAGTGGGGCTGAGTATGGTGGCACACATCTGTAATCCCAGCACTGAAGAAGCTGAGGCAGGAATATTGCTATGAGTTCAAGACAAGCCTGGGCTACAAAATGAGCTCAAGCCCAGCCTGAACTCCATAGTGAAACTCTGTCTCCAAAAGACAAAATACAAATAAACAAAACCATAGTGAGGGGCCAGGGAAATAGCTCAGCAGCATAAGCACCTGCCTCGCAAGCACAAGGTCCCAAGTTCGATCCTCTGTACTGCAAAAAATAAAAAATAAAAAAACAACCAAAGTGGGAATCAGTAATACAATGATATCAGGATGTGTCTGAAACATTTGTAGACTAGCATTTTTAAAAAATAACTCATAAATAAAATAAATAAATCATTAAGAAAATTAGAGCCTGTAGCACCCACCCCACTGGGCCTCCACAGAAGTCACTGGTTAGGAATGTGATCCTTCCCATGGGAACGTTGGTCCCAGATAGGTTTTCCTCTGGGCTCAGCTATCTCCATTTATAGCCTAGTTTTGGTTATACAGAAAGAGTGTTCTACAGATTCAACAGTCAATATGAAATTTTCCTGCATTCATTTGTTCATTTCAATGTTGATTTGTTAGTAAAACATAAGAGAGCATTGAACAGAGTGGATTTAGATCCCCACCCACCATCACAAGTCCCTTTTCATGGCCGGCGAAATAGCTCAGCAGAAGAAGCACCTGCCTAGGCAAGTGCAAGAACTGGGATTGAATCCCCCCCACACATGCTGCATGGGCCCCACTGAGCTGGCCACTGAGACCAGGCATGGTGGAGCATGCCTGTAATCCCAGCCCTGGGGAGGCTGAGATGAAGATCACTACCAATCTGAGCTGTGTAGTGAGACCCTGTACCAAATGCATTTTTAAAAATGCCTTTTAAGTTACAGTGGGTATCAATTTGACCCACTCTCACACTGTTGAAAAGTCCTGCAATACCGTAAGTGTATTTGTCTGACACAAGAGAAGGAATAGAGAAGACAGTGCCCAGCCAGCCGCAGTTCTATGGGCCATTGGCATTACAATTTCTGCCTTCATAATCAGTGCGTCTATTCAATTCAGGGCCCATGAACTGGAAAGTCCTCAATGAGGCATTCAGAGTCCCTTTACCTTGGGGGATCTGGTACAGGTGACTCAGGCTATGCCTTCATTGGGATATCTCACAGTTCCAAGTGTGATGGTCAAACTTGATTATGTCAACTTGGCTGGCTTGGGTGCCTTCTGGGTGGGTTGTGGAGGCCCCTTTGCTCCACAGCTCCGCTGCCATGGCACTCCTGCCTTGCAGCCAGTGGACCATGAACTCAGTCCCTGGAAACTGTGAGCTGGGTGAAACCTCTCCCCTTTTGCAGTGTGCCAGAGAAAACTAACACATCAACTGTATACTGCCAGCAAGATAAGGTCCCGGCCTCTGCAAGCAGAAAGGGCTCAGGGCCACAGAGATGGGCAGCACTCTTGGCTGAGGACAAAGGCTGAGCAAAGTCCAGAGGGAGAAATCCAGGAACATGTTGGGGATGATGAAGAAAGAACGCTAAGCAAAGTAGACACAGAAGGTTAGATATCATATGGCTTCTCTTAGATGAGAAACTCAAAGTATAAGTAATTTTTTTTTTTTTTTCGGAACCAGGGATTGAACTCAGGTCCTTGCACTTGCCAGGGAAGCGCTTATTCCGCTGAGCCATCTCCCTGGCCCCCAAAGTATGAGTAATTTAAACAGCAAAGTAAAAAAGATAGATGATTCTGTATCGTTTCTTTTTTCTTTCTTTTTTTCTGGGTTTTTTTTTTTGTTTGTTTGTTTGTTTGTTTTGTTTTGGTTTTTTTTTTTTTTTTTTTTTAGGGAAAGATCTACAGGGCGTTCAGGGTCTTACTACTAGATCAGACTCAGAGTGATTCTCCTGTTTACAGCCTCCCAAGTGCTGGGATTACAGGCATGTGCCACCACGCCCAGTCTCAATTGCTGCGTCAGTGCGCCCCAGGGGCGGGGCGGCGCCGGCATGGCAGGCGTGGGGATGGAACTCCCAGGCCCCTGTTCCTGCTTGCAGGTGCTTTAATCCGATGAGTTCTTTGGCTGGCCCTTCTGTATCGTTGCTAATTTTTTTTTTGTCATTTTCTATTCTCTTTTTAAAAATTAAAACTATAAACATAAAAAAGATGGATGATAGGAAGCAAGGAGATAAGTTTTGGGTTTTTTTTTTTTTTTGTAAACGGGAAGGGAATCCGGAGAGCAGGGGAAGAGGGAAGAAGGAGAAGTAAAGGGGACTAAGATGTGAAGTGTGTGTGTGTGTATCAACTCCTCATGATGAAGGTATTTGTTATATGTGGTATATACGTATTAATTGTTATAACCTGTGCAACTGATTCCAATTTTGTACCTCTGTATGCTTCCACTGTAACTTTATTTACTGTTATAACCTGACATAGGCACCGCCATCTTGTTCTGTGTGCGCCATTCTAAATGCTGTAACTTTCCACTGTGCCCCGTTCTCTACTTGAGAACCTGCAGTTGGGCCTTTCTCACGCTGTCCTTTGTGCACACCTGAATCTAGTTCCGGCCCAATGCCCTGTTCTTGCCCTCGTTCCCAGCTACAAACTCTACCCACCACTGCACCTGTTATTGTTCATTAGAAACAGGTAATTTTTCAACTATAGCCCCTAGATGAACCCTTGATGTCAGCTGTTGTGGTTTATTGGCTTAAATACCGGCTCCCCTCATCCTCCCGGCACGCACCTCAGCATCTTGCTGGGGTGTCTGCTGCTGGGTGCCAGCTAAAATAAAGCGCTTCTTTTCTTTTCAAGCCTGCCTCATTTTTGAGTTACAACATTAATTGAAAAAAAAAAAAGTTAAAAGAAATCCACTTTGATGGGAATATGCAGGGCCGGACTTCAGGGTGGGGATTTGGCTGACTTGAGCGGCGCGGAGGGTCCAGCGCAGGTAGGAGCCGGGCTGTAGGACGCTTCCCGGCGGCTGGTGCTGGCGGGGAGCGGTGCCGGGCTCCAATCCCGGCGGCGTCCGGGGGAGAAAGGCGTCGGAGCAGCGTCGCCGTGGGGGAGAAGGGTCACGCTGGGGCCTGAGTGTCGGGTGCCGACTCCTGGCGGCCGCAGCCGGGAGGCGTCCACCTGGCATTCCCGCGCGTCCGCCCAGTCGAGCGCTCCCGGAGCCCTGCGGAAGGCGCAGCTCCCCCCCGCGATGGGCACCCTCCGGGCGCGACCCGGGAGCCCGGGGCGGTGGACGAGTTTTCCCGCTAGGCGCGGGTTCCAGCCCGGCCGCGGCTGCCCTAGGCGCCTCCGCCGCAGGCGGCGCTGCTGTGCAAGGCGGGGGGCGGTGCCGCCCCTCTCCCCGGGCCCCGCCCTGGTCGCCGAGCCGGGAGCAGCCCGGCCGGCACCGAGCGCAGCACAGCACGGCGCGGGCAGCGGAAGCCGAGGAGCGCGCAGCCGGCCATGGGCAAGTCAGGTGAGCCGCCCGGCGGGTGCGAGCGCGGCTGTCGGGCGCCAGCCCTCACCCTGCGCGCCGCGCTCCCCACAAGCCCGGCGACCTGGTCCTCCGCGCGAGGGACGCGGCTCAGGCTTCTATGTGGGGCCGCGGGGTGCAGGATGGAGGGCGCGCGGGGCAAAGCGCCCGGACGGCAGTGCAGGGCAGTTTTGCGGAAACCAGCCAGCCAAGGTGGCTAAGACCACCCTGAGAGGGAGAGATGGCGACACCAGGGAGGGTCCTGCTTGGCTGTGAGCCGCAGATTGCGTCCGCGAGAGTTTCCAGGGGCTGAAGGGATCAGCGCTCCACGTCTGGCCAAGGCGTGTCTTTTGCTTTGTTTCTGGAGGACAAAGTTAAGCTTAGAAAAAGACCCCAACTTTGGCAGCATCCCTCCCCTGAAGAGCAGCTTGTCCTTTTGGACCTTCTTAAGAACAGTTCAGAGCACCTTTTCGTTCTTTCTTGGCTCCGCCTCTCCTGAGCCCCTTTGTGCCAGGCCAGGTGCCAGGTACAGTCTGGCTTCCTCTGTACTTTCAGGTAGTCTTCCTTGTCTCTGGCCTGTGGCTGCCCACCCTCACCGTGGTGGCTGTCATGGTGAAGTTTCTGAAACAAAGAACTCTGTCACTTCCTCTCTGCTTCCACCCCAACTTCTGCAGAGTGAAAGACCACACTGCCAGCACTGCCATCAGGTCCTTTGGGCATCACCTGCCACCTTTGGCCTGTACTCTGCTCTGCCACTGGCACCGAGTCCCTCCCAGGGGTGTCCTTTTCTAGTGCTCAGCACTCCCAGTCTGTAGTCCACCAGTTGTCCCCACCCTTGTGAGCTCAAGTCTTGTGCCCGGAGCCCATCTTCCTTCATTCCCTAACAGGGACAGGCAGCCTCCTGTTCCTTGCACAGTCCCTCCTGCATGGGCCTGGACCCAATGCTCATAGATAGACTGGGTCTCCCCAAACTCCTTCATCCTGCCCAACAAGGCTGTCTGTGTTTATCTCAGCATAGTTCCTGCCTCAGAGGATACTGAAGGAACAGCTGGCTATCAGAGCTCAGAAGTCCTGCACCACAGGCCTGGTCAGGTTAGGATGACTCAGTCCTGGTCCTTTCTTGGGTCTCTCCCCTACGACCTGGACTCATGAGGTGTCAGCACTGGGAGGAAGTGGCTTCCCCTGCCATTGGGCCTAACCTGCGTTACCTCAGGCTGCAGAGGCAGGCCTGGCTTGAGAGCCCTGGCCCTGCTGAACACTTGCCTGCTCTTTACCCCTCTATGCCTCAGTTTCCCCATCTGTACAGTGCTGGCGGCCCATATGATTCCCAAGGTCCTTTGTAGAATGAAAAGGTGCCAAGAGGTTGTCATGTAATTTAAAAGAACACAGTGGTAGATGCTGATGGGGCAAATTATGGCTGATATGCAAAAAGTGTGTTGAGATCTCAAGAAATCAACTCCTCTGTAGATATTGAAGAAAATCCACAAGTTCTCTGAAATTGCATTTTCAGTTTTATTACTGTTTTTTTTAAACCCCAGATAGTTTTTCAAGAACTACTAATACTCAGCTGTGTGCCCATCCTTCTACCTGCTCATTCCTCTCTTGTATTCATCCTCCTCCCAGCCTTCCTTTCTTCCTTTTTGCTTTCTTTTTTTCCTGCTTGTGGTGCTGGAGACGCAACCTAAGGCCTTATACATGCTTGGTCAGTGCTGTAGCACTGAGGTCCAATTCAAGCTCTTCCACCTGTACCAAGCTGTGGGCTTAGTGCTATGGAGCACTGTTCTCAGGAGTGTTTATTTGAATTGTAAAATGAATACATAAAGTTGGTAGAGTGCTTGCCTGCCAACACCCTGGCACCACACACACACACACACACACACACACTAATAATAATAATAATAATAATAATAATAATAATTGAGGCTAGGTGTGGTGGCACACACCTGTAATCCAAACACTTGGGAGGCTGAGGCAGGAGGATTGCTTCAGTTTGAGGCCAGCCAGGGCTCCATAGTGAGTTTAAGACCAACCAGGACTGCATAATGAGACTCTGTCTAAAAAGTAATTTTTTAAATTAATAAATTGAGTAATTTATTGATTTACTGGTCTGGAGATAGACAGGCACCATAATGCTTTAGTAAGAAATGGAAAGTAATCCAAGCTGGCCAGCCTGCAGATGAGGGGTGGGAAAAAATCTCCTGTCAGACTAACGAAAGGCTCGTGGAGAAAGTGATTGATCCTATCGGGTCATGGGAATTTGGGCTTTAACTCCTGGGACCTGGGGTTCCATTGAATATGGCAGGACCAGAGTTGTGTTAGGATGGAGGGAGGATCAGAAGGAGAGAAAATGGAGGTGGGAGATGGGGGAGACATCTGCAATTATGGACAAGAGTGACACAGGCATCTAGGGCAGAGGTGAAGGCTAGAGAAAAGGATTTTCAAGATGGTTGCCTTAAGCACCCTTGGTGACACCTTACTAGGAAGGATCAGAGGTGTGACTCTTGGTAGAAGATGACAGTGATCTAGGACTAGAGATCAAGCGATGGGCAGGTTTCGGGGGAACGTATCTGACTCCACCCTCAGAAGGAAGGGGCTGGTGGCAGAAGAGAAGTTAGAGAGTTTGGTGCCCTGCGTGTGCTCAGGAATCTTCCATAATCCTAGTCCAGGCCTAGCTCCCTTATAGTCCAATGCATTTTATTTGTTTTTCCTCTATAAGACTGGGAACATTAGCTCAGTATCTAGATCTTCTAAGGTCCTTATGAAGTGACTTCTGAGTGACCTATGTGAGTCTGCAGCACAAGCCCAGCCTTGAAGTTCTAGGCTACCAACTGGAGTTTCTGTCTGCACCCATAGGGCAGGCAGCACTTGTGGGTGTGGCTCCCTCATAGGAGTCAAACTGCCTCCAAAGTGACCACCATAAGGGGTCAGTGCCTGCCTCTTCTAGGTCTCAGTCTCCTCATCACTGTTCAAGAGCCAGGCTCTTTTCATCCCCGGCTTCAAATATGGTCCAGAGCTGCTGGAGTAATTGACACCCTGTAAAGCCTTCACAGTTGTTGTGGCTCCAGTCCCAGAAGCTGCTCAGAAGTGCAATGTGGGGAGACTTGAGGTCCTGCCCCAGCCCTGCTTTCTCTGTTGGGCTCAGTATACAGCACATGTGCTGGCAGAGGAAAGCAATGACCTTGAGCTCAGTGGAAGCCTGTGCCCCTAATAGTAATGATTACCAATCATTAAGCTCCGATTGCATGCCAGGAATAGAGGTGGGTACTTCATGTTACCAACCATAGACCAAGACTGTTACTGTCACTTCATTTTATACCCTTACAAAGATTCAGTCCCTTTCCCTAGCTCACACCTTGACCAGTAAGAGAACAAACTAGGATTTGAACCCAGCTTTTTGTCTTCCCAGCTGGATTCTTGCCAGTGGGGACCTCTCCTCCCCTGTGGTCTCTAAGAATCATAGTGTCTGTGAGCACACATCTCCTAGCGCCAGAGGGTACCAAAGCAGAAGGCCTTTAAGGATGACCAGCCCATGAAATTTCTACTGTGTGGGTCCCTCTGGAGGGAGAGGCTGTCATCATCTATTGATTTTCTTGCTGCCTCTTTCAAGGAAAAGATTTCCCTGCTTTGAAGGCATTTTGAAAACCACAACTGTCAGTCCTTTCTCTGCACACAGATGGGGAACCTAGGGCCTGGGGTGCAGGGACTTGCCACTAAGCAGGGCTGAGTGGCACAGGCAGGGCTGGAGGTTGGACAGCCCAGCAGGCATGGTCCCCAGCCCTGGCTCCTTCAAGGCCCCTCAGGTGTGTCTCTCTGATCATCTTGGAGAGGGGCACTGTGGAGGAAGTATTGCGCCAGGAAATGGTCCTTGTTCCATAAGCATTTGAGCAATGCTTCACTGCCTCTTTCTGCATTAGGAAAAGGCGTAACTAAATGGAGACTGGACTCATTGGACGACCTTGGGCAGTTGACATACTGCCCCAAACCCTGATTTCCACATCTGTCCTCATACTTTCACTGTGCAGTTGTAGTAACTTCATTCATTTGCTCATTCATGCACACACATGGCAGACTTCCAGGCTTGGACGTACTGAAAGATCCCTTTGTTGTAGGCAACTAAATTAGATAGAAATATAGGCAGTCAGACAGGGCCAGGCCCTCAAGGAGACAAGATGGAAGACAAGGTGACTTTGCAACTTTGGAAGAGACAGACCCTGCTGTGCGCCCCACCTCAAGACAAAAGAGTGAACAAATACAGCCACATACTTCCCTAGGGATGGGCATCAGGGATTGGTATTCTAAATAAGTATCAGTCACCTTGAAAGAGCCCAAAAGAGTCATTAACTCAATCCTCAACAGGAAGAGACCCTGTCCCATATTCATGCCTGCTTGCTATATGACTGGTTTCCTCATTTGTTACTGGATTTAATCAATTTTACCTGAGCAATGGTGCTTGTAATCTCATTGGTTGACCATAGTTTTGTCCCACTTCATGACCACCTAAGTGAGTTCTCCACTACCTTAGACCCACCTCGCCTCATAGTTTTACTCTATAAAAGTCCTAGGAAGAGACAGCTTCCCGGGGACAACCCACTCGGGGGTTCCCCTTTTGTCCCTTTCTTGGACAGAAGCTTTCTTTCCCCCAGTATATTCTACTCCTAACCTCCATTTATTCCTGAAATTCATTCTTTGGTTTTAGAGAACACTAAAAACTCTTCCCAGGTACCTTTCAGGTTGGGGGTTTCATTTACCCCTGTATCACCTTCAGAGGTCTTTTATGTTTGTTTTGAAATGAGGTCTTGCTATGTTGCCCAGGCTGGCCTCAAATCCCTGGGTTTCAGCTAACCTCCTATATCAGACTCCTAAGTAGCTGGACTACAGGGCATCTTCTGAAAATCAACATGAATACAGTTGAACTGGATTGCAAGTAACGTGGTTTATGAGTATTCAGCAAGATAAACAAATGTTTCTAAGAAATTTTAACTTGATAACTAAGCAGTATTTTATAGTACAAGCAGTATATCACACTGAATGTGACATGATCCCAACTGGCTCTTTCTGTCTCTCTCTCTCGATCTCTCTCTCTCTCTCTCTCTCTCTCTCTCTCCCCCCCCCTTTGATATTCAGATGCCTCATAATATTATGAATGAATTATTCTCACAAACCAAGGTTTTATTGGACTAGCATCCCTGCTTGCATTAAAGGCAGGGAAGAGATCACATTGGGGACAGGTTCTCCCAAAGCCAGAGGTCAAGGGTTTCCATAAAACATAAGGAGTGTAATTGACATTTTAATAACTGTTTATTATGTTCCAGAACTGTCCTAAGGCATTCACATAGATTAATTCACTTAATTCTCACAACTACCCTGTAGGGTAGCTACTGGTACCCCATTTTATATATGGGAAATGAGTTCCAAGGGGGCTAACCACAGGAGCCAGGGGCCAGGGAGATGGCTAAGTAGAATAAGTGCTTCCCTGGCAAGTGCAAGGGCCTGACTGTTCAGTCCCTGGTTCCGAAATAAATAAATAAATAAATAAATAAATAAAATTATTTATATATATATGTATATATGAGCCAGATCATACAGTAGGTAAGAGGCAGAGCGGGGATTCAACTTGAATTGTCAGAATACTGGGCTTTAGATGCAGGAACTACCTGCCTGGAATTCTTTCTTATTGTTTTCCCTATTTAGAAACTTTTTTACTCCTTCTTCCTGATAAACAGGCAAAACCAGCTTTACCCCGAAGGTGGGACCAGATTGGTGTTCATCCTCGTGCTGAGGTGATGGAAGGGGCTTGTTTACATTTCTTGCCCTGTCCCCTGTCATGGCCTCCTTCATAAGGAATCTGGAGAGGGCTGAGGAGTCAGACAGCCCGCAGAATGTTGAGAAGATGGTGCTAAGGGAGAAACCTGTCCCTGCCAAAAGGACTCTCTCAGGATCTTTATTCTGCCTCCAGAGGCTGTGTCCCCAAAGGACTGTTAGAGGTCCCTGAAGAGCTGCATCTGGATTCCTGCACTCTGCACCAGAGCAAATGGCTGCCCTTCCTGTCCCTCAATTCCAGGCAGTCCCTGCCACCCCCAGCAGCCCCAGTCAAAGCAGCCACATGGTGTGCAGCTTGCTGGGGCCTTTCAGGGACTTGACACAAAGGAAGCTCTTGAGAAATCCTAGTTCTTTTCTCTTCTTCTTTTCTTTCCTTTAAGAAATCAAAAAGCAGCTGCCAACCTGGGGTCTCTTTCCTTCTGTTGCACTCCTCAGCTTGTCCCATTTAGCTGGATCCATTTCCTAGGTGACCCATCCGGCATTCCCTTTGTCTTGTGACCTATGGGCTGTGGAGTGGGGTCTCAAAACAGGCCCTCATGCCCTTACAACGGACCCCAGACTATTTGGGGGACTTGTATGGCTTACTTCCCTTCTCAAACTTCAGTTTCCTAGTCATAAAGATGGATACTGCACTGGACGCTTCCATGAAGGTAGTGAGAAGTTGAGGGCACACACAGGCCAGCACCCAGAGACCACTGGCCAGTAAGCAGGAGATAGCCTGAGCACTGGGTGGGTGGGCCTGTCTCTCCTGACTTCTGGGCTGGCACTCTGAGGCTGTGTGACATTTCTGAGCCTCAGTTTACTTTCCTATAAAATGAGGGTGGATCCCTGCACCTCCCCCATCTTGAGGTGGCTGGGAGCTCTCTCTCCCTGCCTGACTGGGGATGGGTGGTTCTTCTTTGACATTTCCCTGTTTATCTGCAATCTTAGGTTTTTGAGCAGAAGGGGCTGTGGCTCTTGCAGGGTGTGGTCACCACTGATAACTTGCCTGCTCAGAGGAGCCACCTGGACTGGGACTGTTTGCTGGGGTAGGAGGGAACTCTTGTGGCTACTTGAAGGGTGTTTGTGGGGCCCCATGCTTCCAGCCAAGGTGGGAGCAGACTCCTTACTGAGACCTCCTGGCCCCGGGATCCTTGCTCTGCTGGGAATAGCACCTGACTTGGACTCCTGGGCACTGAGCTTGGATTGGGCACTGGAACTTTCACTTTTGTTTCTTCTAACTTCCCTCACTCTGAGAATGCAGTGACCTAGTTTTCAGTGGCCTTGTATGTCCCTCTGCCAAGGAGGCTGTAGAATTTACAGCTCGTGGAAACTGGAAAGGACATTAGGCTGGGTCAGGCCTGGCCATGCCTGTCACTCCTCATTACCTTGACCATGTGCACCTGCCCACGCAAGCCTTGCCTGAACACACGTGCTTGCTTTGATCACTCTGGCTCCTTAAAGAAGCTCAGGAAGCTCCTAAAAATCTGAATTTGTGTCTCCTCTCACCCCTCCCCAATGAGACCACAGCTTTGAAAGGGACCTGAAGGTCATCTGAGTCTCCACTGAGGCCCTGAATCCCTCTGGGGAATGCTTACCTGCTTGCATACCCCCAGTGCTAGAGAGCTCAGCACTTGTAAGGTACCTCTTTCCCAGCTTCAGAAAATTTTGCTAAGAGAAAGGTCTTAATGTAAGCTGAAATCTTTATCCTGTTCTTTCTACCACTGACCCTAGCTTTGCCCTACTGGGGTCCCAATTCACGAGGAGCCCCCCAAGATGTCTCCTGGAGTCTAGTTCTCCAGGGTGAATACACCAAGAACTAACAACCAATCCTCACAAGCCCAGCCCTTGAACACATCAGATGCTTGCCTCTTACCAGACAAGGCCAGGGCCTGGTCGGGTGAAACTGACCATCGCTCCAGAACCAGTGGTTTCTGGCCACCACACCACCCTGCTGTCTCCTCCTCTTACTGTCCATGAGCCCCTCACTCCCATGAGTTGTTCTGGCTCCCCCACTTCCCCAGAAAAGCATAACAAAGTTACCATCTTAGCAGTGGTTTCACATTGCTGTGAAACAAACCCAGGACTTTCTTAATCTTGAAAAGCTGCAACTCTATACTCATTAAACATCTCTCCTTCTCCTGTTGCCCTAGGAGACCTGAAATCTTTGTCTTTTCTGTCAACAAGGGTGAGGCCCCCCTCTGGCCCCAAAGACCTGAGGGCTTCAGGTTGTAGTTCCACCTCCTACTTATGCCTGGTCACTGGTTCCCTTGGTCTTTACTTCATCCTGTTCCTTTTGTCCTCCATCTCTACCTGTCAGCTAAACCTTGGAGGTCCCAAGTCAGGGCCCTTCCCTGTCATAGCTGTCCTACCCACATTCCTGTGTAGTCACCCTAGGCCCCAGAGTCTGCTCAGGCCACTTCCTCTGATTGACTAGAAAGTCTTTGTGTATCCACAGGAAGGAGGTGCAGCTCTTCACCTCCACATGTCTGTAGCTAGCTCCAAGTTCCTGAGGGCCAGCCCTGGGTCTTCTCCCCTCAGAGGCCCCATGAGGTTTGCCTTGAAGATCCATCTCTGGCCAAAGGATAGAGAAGGAGAACTCCCTTTGGACCATCTGTCCTCAGTGTTGGGTGAAGAGGCAACAGAGACAGAGTTCTGGCAGATGTAACCTAGAGCAGAGGAAGGCATGTGGCACTTCCTTGATGCTCTGATTGACAGCCTTCCTGCTACCACCCACAGCCAGACCACAAAGAGGGACCAGTCCTGTAATCCACCCCTACTCATTCATTTTTCCCCAGAAGAGACACATAAGAAGTACTTAATGCATGGTACCTAGTGCCTTCACTGGTTGGCTGTAGTTCAGACATCTTTTTGGCCTCAAATCAGGGGTCTTCACCTTCATTGACCCCCAGGCCTTCCAGGTGGCTCTTCAAGTTCCTCTTACACCAATGGTTATTTGCATTGTGGTACCTGTAGTAAGAAATAAAAGGAAAAAGCAAAAATTGCAGCAAAGACAGCCTTTATTTAAGATAAAGACCCGAGAGGGGACATTGGCTCTGAAATGCCAAAAATGCTTACAGAGTAAGTGTTTATAAGGTGTTCAAGGGAATGAGGAACTCAAGGTCTTTCTATGCTCAGGATCAGGTCTTTTACTCTATGGTCACTTGTCCAGCTTATGTGTGTGCAAGGTTTTCTATTCAAGAGGTGGAACATCCGTGATCTGGAATAGTTTGTACAATAGACAGATTTAGTGGGCTTCTTAATCACAGGGCACTTAGGGGTGTGAGTTAGGGTTGAAACACATTGGAAGATGTCCACTGGCTTTTCCTTTCACCTGTCACACTTTGATCATATGTTTACAAGGTCATCTTCCTCCTGTGAGGGTATTTAAGGGCCAGACATGGCTGATTTATCTCTGATCCCTAGCACAGCATGAGACCTGGCATGTAGGAGGTACTCCAAGAACAGAACAGATAAATGGGCTGGGGTCAAATGGATGGTGGATGGATAGGTGCTGCTGCTGAACAAAGGATGAATTGATATATAAATGAGTATGGGGTGAACAGTGGAGGTTTGGATGGATGGATGGATGGATGGATGGTTTGGTATGGGTGTTGGATGGAAACATAGAAGCTATTCATTGGTTGTAGTTCCATTTTAGTTGCCTTGTTTGTTTGGTGTTTTTTTGGGGGGGTCTTTTTTATTTTATTGTTTTTTGGTTTTAGGGATTTTGTTTTGTTTTGGTTCAGTTGTTTTTTTAGGAGAGGTTTATTTTTTGGTTTTGGTGCTGAGGACCGAACCCAGGTCTTCCAGCTAGCTTGGCAAGCTGAGCAAAATCCTCAGCTCCTGCAGTTCCATTTTAGATCCAGATATTTCAGTGTCCACTGTTGATGTTGCCTGTCCTTGTCTTCACCCACTTATTTCCCCTTGCATCCCAGATCCTAGACCTTACATTTTCTGAGGTCCTCCCGAACTAGCCACAGGCCCCACCTCTTTCTGCACTGCCCACCTCTTTCCGCACTGTGGTGCCAGATGCAACCAGTCACATCCTCTCTTCACTGTGTCACCTTTCTACACTCCCCTGTTCCATTTCCTAAATGCTACTTTCTCTTGTCATCTTTTCCTTTACTTCTCTGAGATGGAGTCTCTCCATATCACCCAATCTGGCTACAAACTGTTGGGCTCAAGTGACTCTCAAGGCCACAGCCTCCCACGTCAAAAGGACCACAGTTGTGTGCCACTGCGCCTAGCTTCGTTCTCTTTATCCTTCTGTCTTGATTTCAAGATGCCTTCCATCCCAGCTAGGCTGCTTCTGTCTGGACTCCTAACTGCAGCCTCTGCCAGCCGCCCATATGCCTCGCCTGAGGAATCCAGGCTCCTTCTGACTTTCTCTTTCAACAGCTCTGTTGCTGACCGTCCAGCTTCTCAACATCTGTGCTGCAGTCCAGTCAGCTCCCTCCCCTGCTCTTGCCCAGTGCCTTCCTGTTGCCTTGGATCAAGACCCGAAGCCCTAATATGGCCCAGGGGCCACACAGAGTCCATTGGTTTAGACCTACAGGGGCATGGAGGGAAAGGACAGGAAGAGCAGTGGTGATGAGCCAGGCCATTTGTAGTCTGTCTGTGTGACCTGAGGATGAGCTAGGTGCTGCTCTGAAGTACGCCTTGCACTGTTGGTGAGTTCTTTGCTCCACCCTGAGCCATTCTCTCATTCCAGCTTCCAAACAGTTTAACAATGAGGTCCTGAAGGCCCACAATGAGTACCGACAGCAGCACGGCGTCCCCCCACTCAAGCTCTGCCAGAAGCTCAACCGAGAGGCCCAGCAGTGAGTTCTCAGAGCCCAGGCTCAGGCCCTTCACGGAGCTGCTGCTCCAGTCACTTTGGCGCCCGGGGTGGCTGGAGGGCTGTGGGTTTCAGGGTCAGCTAGACCCTCGTTTAAATATCACTCTGCCACTTACCCAGGCAAGCCCCACTGCTCCTCTGAGCCTCAATTTGCTCCTCTGGAAAATAGTGGAGTGTTGGGAAGCCAGAAGGTGTGACTGTGTGATGCTCCCTATGCCCCCTGCAAGCTCTGGCGGTGGTAGTTGAGGGGGAGCTCAGTCACACCAGCCTGGAGCCCAGACACAGTGTGGGGTGTCCCCTGGCTGTGCCACCGCTGAGGAAACCCCATGGATTCCGGCAGGTATTCTGAAGCCCTGGCCAGCACGAGGATCCTCAAGCACAGCCCAGAGTCCAGTCGTGGCCAGTGTGGGGAGAACCTCGCGTGGGCGTCCTACGATCAGACAGGTGGGTCGCTTCCTTGGTCCTCTCACAGCTGTAGGAGCTGAGCCTAAGCTAGGGCCTCCTCAGCACCTTTTGGGGTTTACACGTGGTCCAGCTGCAGACCCAGGAGGGAAAGGAAACCCGCGGTTCTCCGCCTGTGCCCCAAGGCTGACTCAGGCTCTACAGCATCCCTGAGGGCTGGCTCTGGCCAATTGGCCTCGGAGCCAGGGACACAGAGATGAGTCACGCTGACGGCCTCCCCTGTGGAAGCTCCCAGGCTGAGGAGTGGGGGAAGGAGAGGACAGTTTCTGGACAGTATCTCAGCCTGATTCTGCTGATGCCAAAGCATTCCCAGCTATTGAGAAATCTTACTGTCTTCCGCTTTCTAATTTTCTTACAGAGCTTACATATATTACGTTTATAATCAGAGAAAAGTGATAGTGCTTTTTTCCATTTGAGGGAAAAAAAGAAAACAATGGGAACAACAGCCCTCCTGTCGGTCTCAGTATAGAAAGATCCCTTCACGCTGACCAAACATTCTTGATCTTTCTGTTCCTCCAGCCAGAAATGGCTTTTTAGGAAAGATATCAGAGAAGGTTGTCTGATCCCTGAGGTTTTCTCCAAACCCCCTCTGGAGGATGACTCACTCTCTCCCCAGCCCTCACATTCCTGGGAGATCCCCGGGGAGCCCCTGGGGCCTCTTGGCCCCTAGGCCCCCTCCCCCTCCAACAGCTGAGCCAGGCCTGGGAGTGGGGGCTGTGTGCCTGCTCCTGGAGAAGCCGAGCCTGCTGTCTCTGCTCTGAGGTTCCACTCTGGGACGACCGCCTGATGGAAAGAGCCTTAAGCAGGCAGTCAGGAGGTGCAGTTTCTTCCCCACCTTGTGCTAGGTCCCCGCGGCACTTTGATCAAGTCACTCCCCTCTATGGCCCTGGTTCCCCACCTCTGCTAGAAAATACCAATGTCTGAGTCTCTCTTTCGGAGACACCATGACAACCAGTCTGAAGAAGGACCCATGCCCCAGTTTTGAAAATGGTCCTAAAGGCAGGTTAGTGTATGACTTGTGAACCAACAGCAGCAGCAGCAGCAGCAGCTATTTGTTAGAAAAGCAGAAGCATGGGCTACTCAGATCTCCTGAAATTGAACACTATGTTTCAACAAGATCCCCTATGATTCCTGGCCACAGGAAAGCTTAAGACTTCCTGCCCTGTCCTTGAGCTCCTTTCTGGGCCTGCAACCCAGCAAGTGCCTCCTCCTGCCACCAGCTGCGGGGCAGTGGATGCCCCAGGCAGCATTCTCTGGTGCAGTGGATACCTCTGTGCTACTAGCCCAGTCATCTTTCTTCCAGTGGGCATTTCTTGAGCCAGACAAGGGGTGGAGTGAAGGAGTCTCCCAGAAACCCTAAACATGTATTCAGATTTCTTGTTGACTGCAGAGGGCAGGCCCCCTGCTACAGTCTCCCTGCTCCCAGACAGTTAGAGCCCAGAGCAAAGTTCTGGTTAGAACCCAGGGCAAAGTTCTTTCGAGCTTCCACTGGGGCTCACTCTTCAGTCTGGATATGCCTTGGGCACAAAAGTCTTCAGGAGGGGCTCTATCAGACCACTATTGGGAAGGTGGTGTGGGTCTATGAAGAAGATGGAGGATTGCAGAGTGGGTGGATTTTGTTGCTGAGTGATTTTTTTCATACAGGAAAGGAGGTGGCCGATAGATGGTACAGTGAAATCAAGAACTACAACTTCCAGCAGCCTGGCTTCACCTCAGGGACCGGTGAGTGGCGGGGCAGCCAGTGGCCTGGGCAGGGTGCAGGCTGGGTGTCTGTGTGTGGCAGGGGTGAAGTTCTCCTTTCCCCAGCACCTCCCTTGTCCAAGGGAGATGGTCACAGTGGTGATTTCTGAGGGGTATTCTCAGAGCCAATGATTGAGATGCAGGGAGGTGCCTTCGTGAGGACAGTTATTTTTCCAATGGGCCTCTTTAAGGGAGGGTGATAAACTTTGGCTTAGTAACATCCTGGGCAAGGCAGGTGTTGTAGCACATTCCTGTAATCCTAGCACAGTGGGAGACCGAGGCAGGAGGATCCCAAGTTTGAGCCTCACCTGGGAAACTTTGTGGTTTAGCAAGACTGTCTCAGACTGAAAAAGGGCTGGTGATGCAGATCATGTAAAGGCCCTGAGTTCAATCTCCACAACCATAATTAGTGAATAAAAATAAAGTCCCAGGTAGCTGTTCTGTGTTGTGGGCTTCCTCTTGCCATTTGCTGACCTTACTAGGTGCCTCTCCCACCTCAGAACAGACTTAGACTCTGCCTGGTCCCAAGATGGGGTCAGAGGGACTATGCATCGAGTCGGAAGGCACCAGGGAACTGTTGGCCTCACCATCCCCTCCACCCACAGGTAGAGCCTCCTACCCTCAGAAGCGTTTCTTCAGAGGCAGGAAGTGACACTTTTTAGAGCCAGTCACAGTTTCCTGTGGTTGGCTGCTCCCTCTTTCAGAGTAGGAGTTCTTGCAATATGTGGCTAGGACTCTGCAGCACCCCCACCCCACCCTGATGGAGGAGGGAGCTGTGGTTAAGGCTGTGCAGGCTGAGCCTCATCTTCTTTTGATACAGACCCAGAGAGGTTTTATTTCATAGCTTCTGGAATTACTTTTCCTACGAATCAGATTCTTGAGCAATCAGACATGAGTGGGAGCAAGTTCTCGGAGCTGTTTCTACTGTGCACAGCTGGGCAGTAATGAAGCCTCCACAGCCGCCAGGCGCCAGCCTCACGCACACTACTTCAGAGCAGGGCTGCCTTCTGCTGTTTTGCAGAAGAGGACTGGGAGGCCTATAAGGGGCAAGAGGCTGTTCTTAGGCCCATGGTCCTTAATCCCGTGCCTCTTCTGTGACCCCTGCTTCAAGGCAGGAAGTATGCAAGAGTCAGAGCTGGGAATGGGGCTCACATCCCCATGACCACTGCCTGTCCTCCTGCACCTTTCCTCCCTAAAGGGGAAAGCCCCAGAGAGCCAGCCTGTGGCCATTCCAGGCACCAGTGGGCAGTGCTGGGGATGGATAGAGCCTGAGCCCAAGAGCCTCAGGCCCATCCTACCTCAACCTGCCTCTGCACCATTGTTTAGGGTTTTCTTCCCTGAGTCTGTTTGGAGGATGAAAAGTCTTTGAGATACCCTAAATGTATCTGCACCCTCAGTCCACTCGCCCAGTGTCTTACGATGAACCCTGAGCCCCACTCTGTGTGGTGTGAAGAAAAACATGTCCAATGCTTACTTCATCATATTCTGTTTAAACAAGCAGGTTTGTTCATTTATTCTGAATGAGTAATCTTTTTCAATGATATGGAATTTGAAAACAGTACAGAATGAGCCTCATAAGTTCTGACTTCTTTATACTTTCCTTCCAAGAGGTAACCAGGAAGAACAGTTTCCTTCCTTCCTTTCTTTCTTTTTTTTCTTTTTTTCTTTTTTTTTCTCTTGAGACAGAGTCTCACTATGCAATTCAGGCTGGCCTTGAACTCACTGTGTAGTCCAGGCTGATCTCGAACTCACAGTGAACCTCCTGCCTCAGCCTCCTGGATGCTGGAATTGCAGGCATGTGGTACCATGCCCAACCTGGCAGTTTCTTGTATACCATTTGTTTGTTTGTTTGTGTTTTGAGACAGTGTCTTGCCGTATAACAGAGTGACCTCATACTTTCAGTCCTCTTACTTCAGCCTCCTGAGTGCTAGGATTATATTCATGGCTCATGCCTACCCCTTTATTCTAGTTATCTAAGCTTATGTCAGCATGGGTGTGTATATATTCCCTTTTCCCCTCTTGTATGCTCTAGTGTCAGAGTATATGACCTGTTTCACACTTGTCAGAAATTGTTCCCTATCAGTAAGAGAGAGCGTTGACAATCAGTACACACTATTCCTCTGCAAGGGTGTACCGTGACTTATACAGTGTGCTTTCAAAGGCATATTCTGGGAATTTGGATTCATACCAAGAAAGAGGATGTGATCCTTCCAGAAAAGAAAAAGGCGCTGTTAGAAAACTAGAGTTAGAAACCAGTGTGTTTCTGATGGTCGCCAAGGGAGATGTATCCTTTAATTAATCTTTAAATGGCCCTAATTTAATTGTCTCTGTGCAGATAGAAACCTCCCCAGCAAGAAGAAAGATTACTTAGTCAAATTTATTTGGAAAAAGCTGCCACCAGCATTTATGCTGCTGACACGCACTTGGATCTAATCAGTTAAATGGAGGCTTCATGTTTCTCTGAGAGACCGAGAGAGGGGATGGTTAATGCTCAGATGTATGGGCCCCACCCCACCCCCCATGAAGGCCTGTGGGAAAGAAAGCTTGAGCCTTGGCCAAGAGGCAGCCCGGAGAGGCAGTCCCACCAGGCTAAGCTGCCAGTGTCTGCAGCTGTGGTCAGCAGGGTTAAGGACCGAAGGTGAACAGGCAAGGAGTTTTCTTCTGTTCACAGTGGGAAGCCAGAGTTTACTGAACAGAGGTCCCTCAGAGTTCAGTGATAAGAATGTGCAATTGTACTTAGGGTTTATTTTCATTCCTGCTTCAATTGTATCATATTGTTGATATGAATTAGCACTTCTGTTTGGCTGCTTTTGTTTTTGTTTTGCAGTACTGGGGGTTGAGCCCAGGTTCTACATAGTGAGCTACATCTCCCATTCCATCCCCCTTTTAATTTTGAGACAAGGTCTCACTATGTGACACAGGCTGCACTTGAACTGTCAATCTTAAAGGAAAAAAGATTTTTTTTGGCTCATAGATTCAGAGGTTTCAATCCAAGGTCAGCTGACTCCATCCCTGTTAGGCTTGTACAAAGCATCATGGGAAAACATCATGGAGGGGAAGAGGTATGGCAGATGAAAGGGGAAGGGGTGTAGCAGAAGAAAGCTGATCTTTTCAGTGTCCAGAAAACAGAAAGAGGTTGTGCTGGCTGGCTTCCTCTTTCTTTCGATTTTTTTTGTCTGAGCCCCACCCTTTTGGACACTGCCACCCACATTTGGGGCTTGTCTCCTTGCTCACTGTGCCATCTCAACCATCTCTGGAAATAGCCTCACAGACACACCCAGAGCAGTGCTTTACTAATTTCCTAGACATCTCTTGGTCCAGTTAACTTGCCAATCAAGACAACCATCTCTCTTTAATTTTATAGTAAAATATACTTAGTACAAACTTATCATTTTAACCATTTTTATGTGTACAACTGAGTGGCATTAAGTAATACACATGCTTTGCAACCATTAATCCTCAGAATCTTTTCTAAGAATTTTTTAAACTGGGGATTAAACCCAGGTACTTTCCACCAAGCTACATCTTCAGCCTTTTTTTACTTTTTATTTTGAGACAGGGTCTTACACTGAGGTTGAGCTCAGAGTTGCCATCTGCTGGCCTTACCTTCCCAGGGTTCTGGCATTACAAGTGTGTACCACTGTGGCCAGCTCTTTTTTTACAAATTGAAACTCTGCACCTCTTAAACAAAACTGTTTATGCCTCCTAACACTGGTACTCGTTGCTGTACTCTAATACCTAGAAATGGAACTGCTGGGGCTGGGGAGACAGCTCAGTGGAGTTAGTGCTTGCCTGGCAAGCACAAGGTCCTGAGTTCGATCCCTGGCACCACCATCACCACCAAAAGGAGAGAGAGAGAGAGAGAGAGAGAGAGAGAGAGAGAGAGAGAGAGAGAGAGAGAAATGGAATTGCTGGATGCTGGGTTAATATTAAGGTTCTGCCATTGTGTCTTTCCTAGTAGCCGAACCACTGTCTAGAAACAACAGTTATCTAAATGTGAGAGGGGTTCAGTAAATACAAGGTTGATTAAAAAGGCTTCTTTGAACAAGTGCTAGTTTTAGCCTGAGTCCTAAGGAACAAGAAATGACTGGTCACCGCATGAGTTTTCCATAGAGACCAGTGTGTTGCTTCTGGGGGAAGCAGCCTAGTGTTTTGGGGCTTTTTTGCAGGGGGAAGGTGTCTTTTTAAAAAAATGTGTTTTGTACAGGATCTCACTTTGCAGCTCAGGCTCATAGTGATCCTCCTGTTTTCGAGCCTCCTGGCAATGGGATTACAAGGATGTGCCACCATGCCCAGTCTCAGTGGCCGGCTTAGCACGCCCAGGGATTGGGCTGGCACAGCATGTAGTGCCAGAGATCGAACCCTGGGCTCTGGGCTTGCCTAAGCAGGCTCTCAGTCCACTGAGCTATCTCCCTGGCCCTGTTTTTGTTTTTGGTACAAGGTCTTACTATATAACCCAGGCTGGCCTCAAATTCACATCCTCCTGCCCCAGCCCCTTGAGTGCTGGGATTATAGGTATGCATCACCATATTTAATGAATGGAAAAGAGGCCACCAGGCCAAAGTATTCACTTTCATTCTAGGTACAGTTGGAAGTGTGTGAAGGATTTTTATGAAAGAAAAGCAGGGAAGTCAGTGGATGTGATTCATGTTCTCGAAATGGTAACTCTGGCTTAGTTAAGTGCAAAATGAGCTGGAGGGAGCCACAGTGGGCATCGACTACCTCCCAGGCAGTTCTTACAGCAGTCCCAAAAGAGAAAACTTTGCTGTTGGGACCGAGGAGTTAGGAGGAGAAAGATTAGAGATGGCCTTTTAAGTTGAATTTTTTAGGGCTGAGTGTTGGGTTGCTGAGGAGAATGTCCGGGAAAGGGAGGATGCAGCTCGGCTCCATGAATGAGTGCACCAAGGTGCTGCTGACACAAGAGGGAGGGTTGAAAGAGGAGTTAATCTGAGGGGACCAAAGTTGTGTATTAGTCTTAGATGGATTGCAGCTGAGGTACCAGTGAGTCATCCAAGTGGAAAAATCCAGTGAGCCATTCTGCCTGGAACACAGACTGGAGGTCTGACTTGGAGAAATAAATCTGGGAGCCAGGGGAAAATAAACTGACCTAAACAAGAATGTAGACAGAAATGAGACCAGGACTGAGGAAACAGAGGTTCTCCAACATTACGGGGGGAGTGGCTGTGGAGGCAGCAGTGAGACAAAGGGATGTCAATAGCCCATGACACAGGTCTTTGAAAAGGGATGGGAGTGGGTGTCAAGTAAGATGAAGACAAAAAATGACCCCTGGGTATAGCGTTGCACATCTGTAATCCTGGCAGCCTGGGAGGCCAACGCAGGAGAACTGCAAGTCTGAGCCTCCACTAGGCAGTTGAGCAAGACTACCTTAAAATTTAAAAAGGGGTAGGGATGTACCTCCTTGTGAATATCCTTGGTTCAATCCCTAACAATGGAAGAAAAAATATGTGACCATCGAAGAATAATGTGGAGATTATTGCACAGACTGCAGTTTAGGATATAAGCAAGTACAGGGAAGGTAGCATCCTAATGTTGGGGTCGGTAGGCTTTGCAGTGATCTCTGGAGACCACTGGAAAGTGTTGAGGTGGCTGTGGCCAGTTGAAAGGACCTGCTTTAAAAATCTGACTGTGGACACCAGTTGTGGTGATGCATTCATATAATCCCAATTCCTGGGGTGCAAAGGAAGGAGGATCAAAGGTTTGAGCCCAGCTTGGGCAATTTAATGAGTTAGCAAGACACTGTCTCAAAATTTTAAAAGGGCTGGAGATGCAGCTCAGTGCAGAGATCCTGGGAATCCCTAGCATCATACACACATACACAAAATCAGATGGTTGAGCCATGTGTCAACTATACATACCTGGGATTATACATACCTGTAATCTCAGCACTTTAGGGACTGAGGCAGAAAGACCACTGAGAGTTTGAGGCCAACCAGGGCTACATCATCAATTCAAGGCCAGCTAACCTGGACTACATGGTGAGACCTTGTTTCAAAAAGCAACAAAGCAGTTGATGTGTTTGCCCCCTTCATCCTCTGATTAGTATCTGCTAAGACCAACCTGCCAAGCCTGGCTGAATGGGTTTAAGAATCAATCATGGCATCTCTCTTGAGTGTCTAGTAACTCATCTGCTGCCCTCTCTCCCTCTGCCTGTTTCTTATAGGACACTTCACAGCCATGGTGTGGAAGAATACAAAGAAGATGGGGGTGGGGAAGGCATCTGCGAGTGACGGGTCCTCCTTTGTGGTGGCTAGATACTTTCCAGCAGGGAATGTTGTCAACCAGGGCTTCTTTGAAGAAAATGTTCTGCCTCCAAAGAAGTAACTTGTCAAACATAACAGGAAGGTGCGAGACTGCGACCATGGAGCAGAAGTGCCCGAGAACAGTGAGAGCCCAGCCACGTGTCTGTCCCCGCGGATGTATGTGCCTGCGTGTGTGTACGTGTGGGCGTCTCCCGTGCACACACTGGGCATGCAGCTCGATATTAAAGGAATGACTAGCATCTGAAGCCTCTACCCGGAGGGTTATCCAGACCACAGTTATTTGGATTTGGGGAGGGTATCAGTTTTTAAATTTTTTAATTATTTTTAAAAGCATTCTTCTTTTGTACCTTTTTTACTTCTAATACTCATCCTTGGACATTTCGTATTCCAAACAGCTGTGATCGCAAGGTGTGAATTTATGTGATCTTCATGCATTGTATCTACTTTTGCTAAACATTTGAATATTTAACCCTCATTTCAGTGTGACATAGCTTTAAACATAATATAAAGCAGCTGGCATAAAAAAAAAAAAAAAAAATGGAGCAGCCCAGGGCTCCATTTCATAGAATCATTGAGATTTCTCAGTTGTAAGACATGATGTCATCCTGCGTGCCTCCTGAGATCCCCTGATGGGATTGCCAAAGAACAAATGGAGAAAATAGCTCTACTTTCTTGTTTTTTTCAGCCTTTAAGTACCAACCTAGTACCAGCACCACCCTTGCCACCCCACACACCCTTTTTTCTTGAACCTTTCTTCATTTCAGAGCTCAGTGTGGGAGTTCTACTGGGGAGTTCTGATAAGCCTGAAATGCCTTTCCCGCCCTTGCTGAGTGGCCAGCCTGATCTGGGAGGGAGCCCCCACAATGCCTGGGCTCTGGGCCAGGCGGCCTTGGGTGGATGAAATCAGTAGTATGGGGATGGAGTGAGCTCAGGCAGGGGCCCTGTAGAAAACCCAGCAGCCTCTGCCCTCCCCCCCACACAGGGCAAAAGCAAGCCAGTTCCTGGCAGCTGTAGCTGCAGCTGTGCTGCTGCTCCCTCCAGGAATCTGTGACAAGCCCAAATGTTCCAGGGAGGTGGCCCAGGCAGGGGGCTTAGAAGCCCTAATTTGGCTCTGGGTTTTGCCTCAAACTACAGAGTTGCCCTGAATAGCAGTTTTACAAGGTCTGTATGGGAGGGGGCCACTCAGATGCCCCAGCTGAGCATCCTGAAAATTAAGATATGTGTATCTGCCAAGGTAGCAGGGGCCCAGGGGAGGGCGGCTGGCTGGCCTGAAGTCTGGGCCAGTCAGGCTTTGAATCAAGTTTTGAAGGTCTTGGTACAATGTGAACACAGTCAAATGCTGTATCCCTCATCCAGGGCATACTACCAATAAAATCTTTTTCTTTTGTGTAATATCTTCCTCCAATGTGATTCATCCCCAGTTCTTCGCTGAGAGCAACTAACTTGATGGCTCTGAATTCCTGTCATGAGTAACTCCAGCCCCTCAGGATACCAACAACCCCTCTACTGTGGACTGGCCTACTTAAGCAACCCAGATTGGAACCATATAACCCATGAGCTCCCAGCCAATTGGGTTACAATGGACACTGATCCAAGGGCAGCCTGTCCCTAGGCTGGTCATGTACTAAGAGTTGGTGTAAAACACAGAGAGAGACTTTACCAGTAGAAATGAAAAAAATAAGGATGCTGTGGATTCAAAACAGTGTCATAGCAAATTGAAGCCATATGTAGGCCAGTTATGAGTAGGAAAAGCAGAAGTGAAGGAGCTGCTTAGAGGTGGAAGAGGAGAGGATACGGAAGGGGACAGCTTAAAGGGTTTTGGTTCCGCTCTCGTTTTCTTCACAGCTTCAGGATATACTGACCTATTACACTGATGTTCTCTGAAGATTCAAGTATCAGAGTACCCTCCCCTAAAGTCTCCACAAACAGGAAATGCTGAGTTCAGCTGGAACCTGGGGTGGGTAAAGTGACCTGGCTATGGTCCTTTCCTGGCCAACGAACGCCCTTGTGGCTGCTAGGGACACCAATACACAAACACCTAGGTGGCTTCAAAATAGTGTCATAGCAAACTGAAGCCATATGTAGGCCAGTTATGAGTGGGAAAAGCAGAAGTGAAAAAGCCACTTAGAAGAGGAAGAGAGGATATGGAAGGGGACAGCTTCTGTAGGCTGGAGGGTTTCCACAGTTGGGGAGATTGATTGATTGATTTTTGACATTTTTTAGGGAAAGGTCTACAGGGTGTTCAGGGTCTCAATACTAGATCAGACTCAATGATCCTCCTGTTTCCAGCCTCCCACAAGCTGGGATTACAGGCATGTGCCACCACACCCAGTCACAATTACCTAGTCAGCACACCCCGGGGGCTGGGCCAGCCTGGCAGGGTGGAGATTAATTTAAAAAAAAAAAAAAAAAAAAAAAAAGAGGTTCTTCCTAGGACAGGGGAAAAAAAAAAATCAGGCAGAAAAGCCAGTCAAGCAGGTAGGTGTTCTCATGTCTTTAATGGATTTTTTGAGACAGAATCTCATGTTACATACCCAGGTTGGTCTTGAACTCCTGGGCTGAAGCAACCTTCCTGCATTAGCCCCAGAGTAGCAAGAGCTACAAGTATGTACCTGCGTGCATGGTCTTCAGCGGTTTCTTGAAGATGGCAAGCCCCTCATCCAAGACAGCACAGCTACATGGCCTGCTCTCTCTAGTGGCCAGAGGGGGAGCAGCAGACACAGCCCCAAGTCTAACCTGTAGCTCTGGGGCCTGAGTTCCCCACTCTGGGCCCCTGAGTGTCCACCTGGAAGAGGCCTGGCACAAGGAACACAGCCTGTCAGGTGCTCTGTAAGGCCCACCACGCCCTATGTCATCTGGCTACAAACACCTGATGAGCGAGCTGCTCCCTGCTCTGGTGCCCTGGGAATGCACTGGCCCCGCTGCAGGGTAGAGACGTCCCAAGAAGTTAGGTCTGTCACAGAATGCCACTGGGATGAGGGGATGTGGCCCATAGCACCAGAAGGCACCATCCTTCAGCCAAGTGGCTTTTGTACCTTGTCAGAACTGGAGAAGCATTTGATGCTCAACTATTGTCAAAGGAAGAGAAAGCAAGTGGAACTGAACTGAGCTGCACAGATCTCTGGCAGAGGGACTGAACTCTGAGCCTTCTTCTGTGGGGGACGTAGAAGTTCTGAGACTTATGCAGAAGCCACACAGGCAGAAGGGTGAAAAGCCAATGGTACAGTGATGACCACATATATGTATGTACTTTTTGTGAGAGAGGGTCTTACGTAGTCCAAGTTGGCCATGAACTGGCAAATCCTTTATTTCTACTTACTGAATGCTCAGATTAGAGGCCTGTGCCACCATGCCAGAACAGACCAAATGATTTTCACAATCATTTTCAAATTACTGAACACCAAACTACTGAAAGACTAGGTCTTCAGTGAGAGGTGTGAGAGGAAACAGTAAGTATGAGGACCTAAGCCAGGGGCTGGGGCTTTAGCTCAAAGACACAGTGCCTGCCTGGCAAGTTTGAGGTCCTGAGTTTGAGTCCTGGAACCTGCTCCCCAAAAACAAAGCGTAAAAGAGAATCTATGCCAGAGAGAAGAAAGCCTGAGAGGCTCACTACCCAGGCTGCCACAGTCTCTCTCAGAGGAGTGCTCAGAATCCCTGAGGGTCTGGAGTAGAGCTTCAGGCCACAACAGAGATGGCCAGGGACAGACCCTGAGCTGGGTGCTGGGTAACAATCTTGTTGGTGCAGTAGCCTGGGCGTTGAGGCCTTCCTGAGAATCCTCAAACACAGATCAGAAGGGGCAATGGGCTGTGTCCCTCCGTGGGAGCCTTGGCTGGGCCTTGCACAGGCAGCAACCCACAGATGCTCCCCAGGGACTTCGGCAGCCCCGAGGTGGCCAGGAGGGTGGGTAGGGCCTGCAGGAGTCCAGCTCCCAGGATGCAGACACCCACCTAGCTGGGCTCCCAGGGATCAGAAACCTGGCATCCTGAGGCCACCACTGGAGGCTGCTCTTTTCTGGCAGATAACACCCCAGCTTGGGGCCAAGGGCACCATCCCTGGAGGTGGTAGGGACATTTGTGTGCCTGACTGGCTGTGAGCCCCGATCCTGCCACTTGAATTCCTGACTTGCTCTACACTTGGGGGCCCAGAGCACTAAGAAGCACAAGGGAAAGGGAACCCTCAGCCCCAGAGGAGGTAGCAGGCTGGGGGCTGGAGGTGGCCCTGCAGCCCCACCTTGCAGTCTGAGTAGTCTAGGAAGCTGCCTGCAGGAGATGTGGGGCCAATGGCCTCTCACTTGCCTCTTGAGACTCCCTGCAGTAGGTCCCACCATTACCCATGTCACAGAGGAGAAAGCAGATAGAGACTTTTTAAAAAAATGTATTTAGTACAGGATCTGCAGGGTCTCACAACACAGATCAGACTCTTAGTGATCCTCCTTGTGTTAGTTGATACATTGTGTCAACTTGGTTGAATCAGCTCCAGCAGCTCTCAGCATGGGGGCCTCGCCCTGCAGGTGGGCAGGGGCCAGGAATTGAGAAAGGCAGGAAGCCGCCCTGCCTGGTTTCCTGCCACCTGCCCTGCTTCCGTGGAGAAGTCCCAGTCTTCCGAGGAGCTTGAGCTTGGCAGCCGCCCCACTTTGGAGGAGCCCCGATCTTCACTGTGGAGCGCCGGTCTTGGTCTTCCCAGTCAGCGCAGAAGGAAGAGAGAGGCTTGATGCACGCGGCAGCTGCTGCTCCTCTTCTGCTCATCACTGTTTTCTGCCACATGAACTGCTGTTGTTTGCCTTGGAGCCAGCAGAATATGGACTGAACCCTCCAGTAACTGTGAGCTAAATAACCTTTCCTTCCTTCATTTTGAGTGTTGGGTATTTGTCCCAGCAATGAGTAAAAAGTAACTAAGACACTCCTGTTTTGAGCCTCCACAGCACTGGGATTATAGGTATGAGCCACCATACCCAGACTATGTGTAGCTTTCAAAATGAGGAAGCACTGTTCAATTGCTGCAGACCTGAGCTACTCAGAGCTGTACAGCCCCTCCCATCCTCAGGCCTGGCTCCATCCTGCTCCCTGGCACCCGTGCTGCAGCCAGTGGGCTCCATCCTGCTTTGAAGAACAAAGCTGTCCTTGACCACGGGAATCAGAAGCCACAGTGCAGCTTTGCTTCTCAGAAGCCCAAAAGTCTTGCAGAGAAAGGGAGTCTGGTGCCTGGGAATCAAAGACTGGGAAACAGGGATTAGGAGCTTCCTGGAAGGGTGGAGAGAGTACTCAGTCACAGGTGACCTGGGTTACAGACCCTGCTCAGCTTGTCACAGGCTCTATGACCTTGGTCAGGTCTACTCTTTGCAAAATTTCCAAGAAACTAGACAGACAAGGGGATTTGTCAGGAACTTCAATAGTGCTCCATCCCAGTCATTAGAAATGCTCAAAACTAGGCTGGGCCCTGAACCAAGGAGAGGTCCCTTTTTATGCAACTGGTGATGTCATACAGGTACAACACAGAAATGAAACCAAGGCAGCATTCTAGCAGCCAACCCTGTCTTAGCCTTGGAAGAAAACACATCCTGCAAATCTCAGGAAGTTAGGGCACTGTACAGCTTGTTTATAATCCCATCTGTGAGTTTTCTCTATGTTGGTTCCATGCATTGTGCCCTGAGGGGGGAAATTCTCATGAGAGAACTGCCTAAAGGGTCTCCCTTAAATATGAGAAAAGCAGAAGACCTCTGTGAGAAAAATGAAGGTCCTCATGCCTGAAGGAAGGGCTGCCAGGGGAGTTGCTTGCCCAATAGAAGCAGCAGAGGCAGTTTCTCTTTGAGTTCTGTTTTATACTCTCAGGGCATGGGGCTCCCTCGGGGAATGTGGGAGGACTCCCCTAGATATAGATGATCCACCAACATTCATACCCCTCCCCTCATCTCCTGCATCCACCTTCCCCACTGCCCACCCAAGTTGGCTCTGACAGTCCAGCAAAGCCTTAAACTTGGGTTTCAAGGGAGCTTCCTCCAGACATCTGGCCCCTTCCTCCAGACCTGGTCCCACACCAGGTCAGTGGTGTGGGACCGATGGCACCCAACTGCCAGCTTTTGCTTATCGCCCAGTGCTCTAACGGTTCACCTTCAAAACCTTTGGCCTTGGCAATGGGAGCCATGTGAGGGAGGAGGGGCCCTGGGCCTCTGAGAAAGACCTCAGGGCCCTGCATTGTGATGACCTCATCTCCTCTATGACATCATCCTCCCTCCCAGCCCACTCCTCTCTGCTCAGCTACTCTCTGCAAGCACCATCAATCTGAATCCCGAAGGCCCCAGAAATCTGTCCTCTGGTAGCTGCCGCTGCTCTTCTGCCTCAGCCAGCCCAGAAGCACCATGAAATTGGAATTCACGGAGAAAAACTACAACAACTTTGTGGTCCAGAGCCTGAACAAACAGAGGAAACGAAGAGAGTACTGGGACATGGCCCTAACCGTGGACCACCATGTCTTCTTTGCACATCGCAACGTGCTGGCCGCGGTGTCCCCGCTGGTGAGGAGCCTCCTGCCCAGCAACGACATGAAGACCACCGACGAGCTCTTCATCGCCATCGACCCCAACTACCTGAGTGCGGCCACGGTGGAGCAGCTCCTGGACTACTTCTACAGCGGCAAGGTGGTGATCTCGGAGCAGAACGTGGAGGAGCTGCTCCGGGGCGCCCAGTACTTCAACACCCCGCACCTGCGCGTTCACTGCAACGACTTCCTCATCAAGTCCATCCGCAGGGCCAACTGCTTGCGCTACCTCTTCCTGGCCGAGCTGTTTGAGCTCAAGGAGGTGTCAGACCTGGCCTACTCGGGCATCCGGGACAACTTCCACTACTGGGCGGGTCCCGAGGGCTCCTCGCACTTCATGCACTGCCCGCCTGTCATCTTCGGCCGCCTGCTCCGCGACGAAAACCTTCACGTGCTCAACGAGGACCAGGCGCTCAGTGCCCTCATCAACTGGGTGTCCTTCCGAAGGGAGGAGCGCGAGAAGTACTTCAAGAAGTTCTTCAGTTACATCAATCTCAACGCCGTCACCAACAAGACGCTGGTGTTCGCCAGGAACAAGCTGGTGGGCATGGAGAGCAGCTCGTGCCACGTCCCTCTGATCGAGAGCGTCCTGGTGGACCGCAAGCAGGAGCGGCCCTGCAGCCTGCTGGGCTACCAGCGCAAAGGCTCCCTGCTCGACTCTGTGGTCATCCTCGGTGGCCAGAAGGCTCAAGGCAAGTTCAACGATGGCGTGTTTGCCTATATCATCCAGGAGAACCTGTGGCTGAAGCTCTCGGAGATGCCCTATCGCGCGGCAGCGCTCAGTGCCACCTCTGCGGGCCGCTACATCTACGTCTCGGGTGGCACCACGGAACAGATTTCAGGGCTGAAGACAGCATGGCGATACGACATGGATGACAACTCGTGGACCAACTTGCCTGACCTGCCCATCGGGCTTGTCTTCCACACCATGGCGACCTGCGGGGGCAACGTGTACTCCGTGGGCGGGAGCATCGCCCCAAGGCGCTATGTCTCCAACATCTACCGCTACGACGAGCGCAAGGAGGCCTGGTGCCTGGCAGGGAAGATGAGCATCCCCATGGATGGCACGGCTGTGATCACCAAGGGCGACCGGAACCTGTACATCGTCACCGGTCGCTGCTTGGTGAAGGGCTACATCTCCCGCGTCGGGGTAGTGGACTGCTTCGACACCAGCACCGGGGAGGTGGTCCAGTGCATCACCTTCCCCATTGAGTTCAACCACCGGCCCTTGCTGTCCTTCCAGCAGGACAACATCCTCTGTGTGCACAGTCACCGGCAGAGCGTGGAAATCAACCTGCAGAAGATCAAGGCCAACAAGACCACCGCCTCGGTGCCTCTCCTGCCCAACGACTGCCCCTTGGATGTGTCCCATGCCATATGTTCCATCGGAGACGACAAGGTGTTCGTGTGTGGAGGCGTCACCACAGCCGGCAACGTTCAGGCAAAGGACTACACCATCAATCCCAATGCCTACCTGCTGGACCAAAAGACAGGCGAGTGGCAGATCCTGGCCTCCCCACCCGAGGCCCTGGACTGTCCTGCCTGCTGTCTAGCCAAGCTACCTTGCAAGATTCTTCAAAGGATTTGAACAAGTTTTTAA
>NW_004524621.1:10350517-10356139 GCF_000260255.1 Octodon degus | reverse complement strand
AGTAGGGGGAGAGGCAGCTCTCCCACACACTCACCAGGGCTGGGCTAGGACTGGATCTGGGAGTACCTAGAATGCAGCAGAAATTCTCACTGGGCAGGCAGGGTGGGGTGGTGTGCTGTGGAGTGGTGGTGGGAGGTCCCAAGAGGGTAGAAAAGTGTCTCACCCACGCTGCACCTGGGTTGGGACCTGCAGGTCCCACTGGCACAGGGTAGCCGGAAGCTCTCCCACACACTCACCGGTCCTGACCTAGGACTGGATCTGGGGGTTCCTGGAACATGGCAGAAATTCCTACTCAGTGGGTGGGGTGGGGGGTGCTGTGGAGTGGTGGGGGGCATCCCAAGGGGGTGAAAGAGGATCTCACCCACATTGCACCTGGGCTGGGACCTGCAGGTCCCACCAGCACAGGGTAGCCAGAAGCTCTTCCACACACTCACCAGGCCTGGGCTAGGACTCAAGCGTTCCTCAATGAAAACTATTTCTGTTTCCCTTCCATGTGTTGTGTATTCACGGAATGATTGTCAACATAGGTAGAAAAGAGGAAACTGATAGGAAGAAACTGACCCTCCCCTTGACAACATGTTCATACCCTTATTCACTCCTAAATTTACTCACACACACACTCATTTATCACTTTGAATGCACACACCATTCCCTGAGGCCCCTCGTTCCTGTTGTAGTGCTCCAGCCACAGCATGGCACAAGAAATCCATGTGTAAGAAAAGGGAGCAGCCACCCTTATGCCATGCAGCAGGTATGTGTAACATGAGCCACATATGTTCTCTCCAATTATCTATTCACCATGCTAAAAACCTGATAAAGTCCAGTTAATACATATATTATTTAATCCATTATATCAAAAGCATTATGATTTAAATATGTAATCAATGTAAAAATTTTCCTCAACCTCTTTTGGAATGTGGTGCACATTTTACATTACAGTACAACGCAGGTCAGGGTAGCCACACATATTGTATATGGCCCCACAAAATGCATGGCACTGTATTAGAACACATAGGACAATTCAGACATTTTTGAGGATTTTTTTTTCTTTTTTTTGCTGATCCGGGGATTGAACTCAAGCCCTTGTGCTTGCCAGGCAAGTGCTTATTCTACTGAGCTATCTTCCTGGCTGAGGATTTCTTTCTTCTCATTGCCCTTCTTCCCAGATGGCAGACCTCTGCTGGCTCGGTTGCCTCTCCCAAGTCCTGCCCTCAGGAAGAGCTCACTACCCCTTCTGCAGCCAGGACTGCTCACAGCTGACCTTCCTCTCCTGATACTTCTCCCCCATTTGGCACTTCTGCAACCCTGGGCAGTCCTCACCTCTGCTCATGTCCCTGCTCCCCCCCAGCTAAACAAACAGGGTCTTACCCATCTGTGGCCTAAGTTCAACTGCCCCATCCCCAGTCTAGCTGCCCAAGGTCACTTATCCACACCAGCCCTCAGAGCTGACTCTCCTACTCTTTCTGAGGTCAGGGTATGTCACTCTTCCCCTCTCCCCATTCTCACCCACTAACCTTTCGTTCTGCCACTGGCTCTGCAGGGAGAAAGAAGCCATGTGACCTGAGATCCTTAACAGTCTCACACCCACCAAACTCTCACCAGACCTTCCACTCCTCCTCGGTGCAGAGGAAGGTGTCCTTCATGAATCAGAGAGCATCCCTCCACCTGTCTGTCAGTTATCACCTACGCCTCTGAGGCTCCTCATTCTCTTCCATGGTCTGCCTCATCACCTCTCTTCACTTGGACTCACAGATTTCTCCTACTCTGACCACACTCCTCCCTCAGCTCTGTGATTCGCCTCTTGCTGTCTGCTGTGCTTTCCCCAGTGGAGCTTCCTGCATGTTGTCTGTGATCTCTGACTCCATCTCTCACTTCCAAATTCATCTCTAGCTTGCTGGTCAGGCTTATGTTCAGGGAACCACCACCACACTGTCTTGACAGCATCCCACTGTTTGTCCTTTTCTCAGTCACATATCTTTTCCTTGAAGGATGGACAAAGCTGCCTGCCTGTATCAGAATCACTAGGGTGCTTGTTCTATAATAGCAGATCTCAGGCGTGGAAGATTCATAATTTGGTGTTCTGATTAGTGTGGCATCCTTCCTATAAGCCCATCCATCACACACTAAGAATAGGCCACCAGGGATAACCCTCATGGGATGGGAAAGCCTTATCACCTTAAAAAGCTGGCACAGTTGAATGCAAGACTCAGTCATTATTGGGTTTTCTGGCTAGGAGAGCTTTGTCAATTCATTGCATTTGAATTTCAATCCAAGTCTTCCTAAAAGGGAAATTCAGACTTGTATACATGATTTTAAGGGAATCAGTTTTGAAAACCCTCAACTTCTTTCCAAAATGGACCTGAGACTCCACCTATGTTGAAGCTTTCATTCTAAAGAGGAGACAGAGATGAGAAAGAAGAGAGAGAGAGAGAGAGAGAGAGAGAGAGAGAGAGAGAGAGAGAGACAGAGACAGAGACAGACAGAGACAGACAGAGAGACAGACAGAGACAGAGACAGACAGAGACAGAGACACAGAGACAGAGAGAGACAGAGAGACAACAAACTTCACCCTTCTCAGATATTCCTGGGATGCAGTGCTCCAGGATGCCACCTACGGGTAAAACTGTCAGCAAAGCCAGTTTCATCAAGATACCAGTTACTTAAGGGAGTTTCCTTAAGTCATTACCTTACAGTGTTTCTGTTAAAATGCAAAGGTAGTGCTAAAATGGGATATTTGGTCCTAAGTGGGTTGGTCAGAAATGCAGGAAAACCATACAATGATGATAAACTTTTAAGGGCTTCTGGAGAAATAATTCACACACCATACAATTCACTCAATTGGAGCGTGCAACTCCGTGGCTTTCGGTATATTCCTCCCCTGAGCTATGCAATCACTGTGACGATCAGCGTTAGCATGTTGTCATTACCTCAAAGAGAAACCTTCACCGCATAAACTTCTCGGTCCTAGGCAGCCACTAACCTACATTTTTATTTCACAGAGAATAAAACATTTTAAAAATTAAAAATGCAGAATTTCCAAACAGGATAAGAGATCAACAACTGGTGTTATACTGCATATTGTTATCTCTTCAAAATAGTTGTCCAGATTACTAGACACAGGCATGCACAACTGATCAGAAAGTGAAGCACTAAGGGTTCCTTTGAATAAACCACTAGAAATTAGCAATAAAATTATCTTAGCTAATTCTTTCTCCTTTCCCTCATCCCAATTCTTTCCTTTTGAGCAATTTCTTTTCTTTCACAATATCCATTGTACCTTTCAGATTATATTTACTATTTAATTTCTTACACTAATGAGACAACCCAATATTTACACATGTGGGCCTTTTTTTTTTTTCACTTCTGAGTATGATCTCTAGCTGTATCCATTTACCTATAAAAGTCTTGAGTTTATCTTTCTTTATAGATGAGAAATATTCCATTGTATAAAAGGACCACATCTTTTTTATTCATTTCTCAGATGATGGGCATTTGGGGTGTGTGCAAGATTTAGCTATGACAAATTGTGCTGCTCTCCACATGGGTGCACATATGCTGCTGCTGTTTACTAATCTATATTCTGTCACCTTGGATTTTCCCATTTTGGACATTTCACAGAAATGGAATCCTATTACTTCTCTCACCTACTATAATGCTTTTAAAGTTCAGCTGTTGTACAAGGATATCATACTGTGTTGACCCAGTCAGTAGCTGATATTTTGGTTACTTATTGGCTAATCTAAATAATGGTGCCATGCACATTAATCTACAACTTCATGCGGATACATAGCTTCATTTAGATAGTGTCCACAGGAGTGGAATTGCTGGATTGGGTAGCAATTCTTCTGTTTAATACTTGAGGAACTGCCAGGCCTCACGTGGTTGCAAAGCAACCGCATCATTTTACACTCCTGCCAGCAGTGTCCGAGCGCTCTAGTGCCTCCCCACCTATGCTGACGCCTGGCATCTGTCTGTCTGAATACGGCCACCCTGGGAATGCCAAGTGGCATCTCACCGTGGCCTTGATGTGCACATCCCCGATGGCTAATGATAATGAGCTTGTTTCTGTGGGCTTCTTGGATGACACCTTTTAATAATGCTGCATCTTCCATGCTCTGGTATTACCAGAGAAATCATTATTTCTACAAAATCAAGAGTTCTGCTAAAATAAAACAGTGTGACTTCAAATAATATAATGTTACATTCTCTATCAGAATACTGAATGGTGGAAAATCTCCCAGATGGTCTTCTCTATTGATCTCTCTTAGAATATTTCTGATTTGATGAGATGTGCTAGAAAATATCCACTATCAATCATGCTTTTGTCTGCATTTTCATCATTCTCAGTCCTGGGTTCCCCTTCTCTTCTGTGTAGTTCCATATTTTGCGTTACTGAAACAGTGGCGTAAAGACACAATTACTTGCCAAAGATCAGTGTTATATCTTTGCAAGGAGGAAATATAATACATGAAATTAGAGTGCTTATTCAGTCTCATAAGAAATATTCAAATTCTTTTTATTATGAATATAATACAGAAAAGTGCAAGGTATATAATTGTACAACTTAACAAACTATTGTAAATAACCTGTCACTTCATTTCAGTTTAAGGAATAGAGAATTGTCACTAGTCCTAAAAGCCTCCTGCATGACCCTCTTTCTGATCTGAACACATTTTTCCCATCTGAATTTTATGCTGTAGTCCTTTCTTTACACTATAGTTTTACCATGTAAGTGGGCATTGCATCAATATGGTGTAGTCTGGCCTGCTTTGAATTTGACATAAGTGGACTGTACAGCTGAAATTATTTTGTGCCTGGCTTTCATAAAATTTGGATTTTAGTACTTTATGTTTTTCTGCTGTATTACTTTATAGTATCCTGTCATGTGAGCATATTATTTTATTCATTATACTTTGGACGCACACTTCGGTTATATCCAGTTTGAGCAATTACAAACAATGCGAATTTTGTGAAGGTGTCAGTGCGTGTGTACTCCTGTTTATGTTGGGTTGCACCTGAAGTACAGCTGCTTGCTTTTGTTGCTAGATAATACACACTGATTTGCAAATTTCAAATCCAATTTATGTTGCCATTGACAGTACAGAAGTCTTAACATAAACCAGATATGAAACTTTTATCAGTTACACAGTATAAATATCTTCTCCCTCCATGGCTTTACATCATACACTTTTAGTGGTATATTTTAATTTTTTTTTTTGTTACTATGCTTTGATCCTTGAAAACTCCATTGTACTCAGAGGTTGTCACCAAAGCCAAACCCCAATGCCTACAGGTTCTGACACTGCCAGGAACTGGAGACACACGTCAGTTCTTTGTGTGTTTGATGAAAGATTTCAGACAGGACACATAGGCCATCCTATAGATACAGGTAGGGTTTACTGTAAAATAATAGCTTTTCATAGAGGGAAAGGGAGCATAACTACACTTGATAGTAGCCAAAAGGCCAAGAAGCGATTCAGCGAGAGAAAGGGAGCAGAACTTCAACGACAAAGGTAGGCAAGTGCCCAGATGGAGACTACTGACTAAGGCCTCAGGTGGCATTTCTACGATTACCTGGGTCTGTCAAAGAGCATCCTTCCCTTCCTCTAAGGTCACAGTTGT
>NW_004524621.1:10347933-10349337 GCF_000260255.1 Octodon degus | reverse complement strand
ACCCACCATGTCCTCTTTGCTTTTCAAGTGTCCCCCAGCCTCCTATCTCTAGTTCTGCCTAACAAGGTTTTCTTCACATTGTCTTCCAAAAACATCGTTTTTCCTTTTATATTCAGTCCCTAATCTGCACGGAACTAATTTTTGTCTATGGCGCCAAGTAGGACCAAGTTGTTTACCCACCTGCTACCCAGCCCTCCCAGTACTCGCTTCTCTGCAGTGGCCCCACGTGGCAAGTCATTTGTCCGTGCAGGGTGGATGTGGTCATGAGCGCTGCATCCCACAGGCCTGGCCTTCCCCAGTGTGACCACCTCTGTAACTGCAGTTTATCACAGATCATTTGTCTAACTCCTAATGCTAAACATTATCAACAAAAATACTGTTGGCTTATCACTTTGGTGTGAGTGTGAGTTTATAGACCAGTTCAGGGGAAATGGATATGTGCGCCATATCATGCTATACTATATATAAATGTCATCATATATTTTTCCTGATCTAGAGAAATGAGTGCATTTTCTCCTTTATTAACAGAACAAGTTGCTTTTATTAATTTGTTAATGAAAAACATCCCTGTGAAATTTGACTTTGTCATGACTGTATAAAACTTATTTTTTAGTAATAGGGATCAAACTGAGGACACTTTCACTGAACTAAAGTTCCCAATCCTTTTTTAGTTCTTTAATGTTTTTGAGACAGAGTCTCACTGAATTGTTAAGCTGCCTGGGCTGAGCTCAAACTTGCGATCCTCCTACCCTAGCTGCCCAGAGTGCTGGGGCTACGGCATGTCACCACGCCCAGCACATTCAGGCTTTGTATGAACGTTTGTTTTCTTTCCCATGAGTGGGCTATATGTTTACCTCTATAAGAAAGTGTATGTTTACCTCTATAAAAAAAAAAAAAAAACCTGCTATTTTTCAGAGTGGCTGCATCATTTTTAATCTCCACTAGCAATGTCTCAGCTGTTTCACATCCTTGCCAGTACATGATACTTCAGCATTTTTAAAATTTTAACTATTCTAATAAGTGTGCAGTGGTAACTTATTGTGATTTCAGTTTCACTGCTAATTGCTAATGATGTTGAACATCTTTTCACGTGGGCTTTTTTGTTATCTAGATGTCCTCTTTGGTGGCTTCCATTCACTTCTTTCGCCTATCTTCAAACTGGGTTGCTTATTTTCTTACTGTTAAAGTTGGAGGGTTCGTTCTATTTTCTGGATTGAAATACTTTGTCAGATGTGTGATTTAGAAATATTTTCTTCCAACATGCTATTTTCTTAACTATCTTTTCCCACACAAACCTTAAACTTGGTGTCATTCAATTGATTTTTGGCTTGGTTTGGCTTTAGCTTTCTGGTTTCGTGGTACTAGCAATTCAATCTCAGAACTCAGGCAAGCTCTACCACTGAA
>NW_004524621.1:10338803-10345858 GCF_000260255.1 Octodon degus | reverse complement strand
TGTTTCAAAAAGTAAAGATGGAATGAGGTACGTTCAAGGCCCTGGGTTCAGTGATCAGTATCAAGACAAAAGCTAATTTCTGGGCCAGCCGGATAGCTCAGCGGACTGAAGCTCCTGTTTAGGCAGGCCCAGAGATGGGGTTTGATCCGGCCCGCCCCATTGGCACCCTGAAACAACGGTGATTGAGACTGGGTGTGGTGGCGCGCACCTGTAATCCCAGCTCTTGGAAGGCTGAAAACAGGAGAATCACTAAGAGTCCGGTCTGTGTAGTGAGACCCTGTAGACCCTGCACTAAATACATTTTTAAAAAAACTGATTTCTAATCTTACATTACTAGAATATGGAAATACAATGAAAGTTAATTTTAAAAATGATCACATAAAAAGACGCATTTTGGTTAATCTCCCTCAGAATATTCCTCCTGGCTTCCAACGCACACGTAGCCCGCTGCTCTTTTTTTCATTTTCATTCTTAGCGATGCTCGCAGCGCGCCGTGGTTGCACTCATCCTATGCAGCCAGAGCATGCGCACAGCCTGGCTCCGTTCTTTTCTCATCCCCTATGCCTTCTCCCTCCTTGTCCCTTGCATTTCCTGATTTCTTGGTCCCCTTCCCATTTGCAAAAGCTCTATCTCCATTTTTTCAGTTCTTTTATAAAAATCCCTTTTCCTTCCCCTTCCATTCATCTCTTGTTCTTCTTCACAGGTGAAAAAGACCTATTTCCTGCTATCTTTTTTTTTTTTTTTTTTGTCTTTTTTGAGACAGGGTCTAGTTCAGGCTGGCCTTGAGCTCACAACGATCCTCCCACCTCAGCCTCCCAAGTGCTGGGATGTGCCACCATGCCCAGCCTCTCTGCTATCTTTTATTTTACTCTTTATATTTTGCATTTCTTATCTAAGAGTAATCATGTGCTATCTAAGCTTGTGCATATGATTTATTTCACTTAATACTATGTCCTCAAGTTTGCATCAATTTACTTAAAATGACTCAGCTTTATCCTTCTTTACGGCATAGTATGCTCCATTGTGTATAAATAGCATATTTTCTTTATCTATTCATCTGTTGATGGATATCTGGGCCAGTTCCAATATTTAGCGAATAGAAATTGTGTTACTATAAATATAGGTATGCATATGTATTGCTGTAATATGAGATTTTTTAACTGCTTTGGGAAGATACCTAGAAGAGGAATTGCTGAATCAAATGGAATTTCTAGTTTTCATTTTTTTTAATGAATCGCCATAATGATTTCTGTAGTGGTTATATCAGAATTCCTACCAACAATGTAGAAGCACTCCTTTTCCCCTGCAGCCTCCCCAGCATTTATTACTCAACTTTTCTTCCTCAGGTGAGACGGAATCTCAGTGTTGTCTTAAATAGCATTTCTCTGATGGCCAAGTGATGTTGAATATTTTTTCATATATTGATTGACCATTCATCCTTCTGAGAAATGTTTATTCATTTCAGTTTCCCCCCCCCCTTTTTTTTTAAATCACTGTAGCTTTGTAATATAACCTCAAATCTGGGATTATGATGCCTCCTGCTTTGCTTTTGTTACCCAGGATTGCTTTTACTATTTTGGGTCTCTTTGAGTTCTGTACAAATTTTAGGATCATTTTTGCTAGATCTCTGAGGAATTCTTTTGATATTTGAGATTGTATTAAGTCTATATATCAGTTTTTGCCTCACCAGTTTTTGCCTCACCAAATCAATCTGCTGCCTTGATTTTTGTGTATTGACCATGTATCTTGCAACTTTGCCAAAGTTATTAATTCTAAAAAGATTTTTTTAAAGAGCCCTTGAAAAGTTACATACAGACAATCTTGCCTTCTGTAAATAGGAACACTTTTATTTCTGCCTTCCACTCTATGCCTTCTAGTTCCCTTTGCTCTTGTTGCCCTGGCTCAGTACAATGCTAAATGGGTGTGATAAGAGTTAACACCCTGACTGTTCCTGATCTTAGAAGAAGAGCACTCCTAATGCTCTTTCATAATGAATTATGATTTTAGGTTTTTCAGATATCCTGTTTCAGACTTAGGAAGCTCTGTTCCTAGTTTGCTGAGATATTCTTATAAATAAATGCTGGACTTTGTCAATTATATTTTCTGTGTGAAGTGATGTAATTGTGTAGTTTTTCTTTATTAGTCTATGCATGACATTGTTCGATTTTTTCAAATATTGAACCAGCCTTATGTCTTTTTTTTTTTTTTATGAGCAGAACATATTTATTGAGAGAAAGAAAGCTCCTGTCCAAGAGAGGGACAGGAGGGGGGCCCGAGCGGGTAGTTCCCCAGGAAGCTGTCTCTTGCAGGGACTTTTATAGTGTAAAACCATGTGGGACAAAGGTGGAGAGAATGGGAACTCTCTTAGGTGGGCAGGAGGTGGGACAAAACTATGGTCAACCAATGGGATTACATATGGGACAGGGCAGCCTTATGTCTTGGAATATAAATCCCATTTGGTCATATTGTTTCATTTATTTATTTATTTAATATGCTGGCAGATTCAGTTTACTGATATTTTGCCTTTGTTTTCAGGGTCATATTCAAGATCATATTTAAAAACACTTTGTCTTGATCAACGTCATGAAGTTTGTCTGCTACGTTACTTTCCAGTGGTTGGATAGTTTGGCGTCTGACATCTAAGGCTTTGCTATGGTTTGCATCTAGATGTCCCTCCAAAGCCTCATGCAGTCACGGGTGGGCTTCAGGGTTTGTGATTGATTCATGATTCAATGGTGGGATTATGGGTGTGAGTGCTGCACCCGCCCTGGGGTGGGCAGCCGGCATTCAGTATGAGAGAGGGAAAGGGCTTGCTCCCCCCACCCCCGTCTGCTCAGGATGCTTTGGCTGTTTTTCGCTGCCGTGTGCCACTCTGCAATGGAGCCAGCCAGGTATAGGCTGAAACCTCCACAAGCTGTGAAATACATAAACCTTTCTTTCATAATTCTGGGTGTTATTGTCTCAGCAATGAGAAAAAAGTAACCAAGACAGGCTTTAATACATTTTGAGGGTTTTTTTAAATATAATATGAGGAATAAGTTTCTAATTTCATTCTTCCACATTGTATGTCCAACACTACTTGCTGAAAAGATGGCCTTTTCCCAAATATGTGTTGGTGTTTTTGTCCAAAATCTCTTGGCTCTAAATATATGTATTTATTTCTGGGTTCTCTGTTTTGATCCATTGGTCTAATGTCTGTTTTTATGACAATGCCATACAATTTTGGTTACTATAGCTTTGTAGTGCAGTCATATCTCTCATACTCAAGCACTTGGAAACTAATCAAATTTGATATTCACCATATTTCTAATTGAAACTTTTGTCACAGCACTCGTGTGTACAACACATAAGCTAAAATTTGTCCGTATTGGTTGGCTTCTGACTCCTATTTTCCAGCCACAAGGTTGTAGGTGGTACTTGTCATGCCTCTCAGAGCCAATTCTCAATGACTTCTAGAGTTCTACCACATTTTTGAAATCAAATAGTGTGATATCTCCTGCTTTGTTCTTTTTACTACAGAGTAGTTTGACTGTTCAAGGTCTCTGGAAGAGCTACATGAATTTTAGAATTATCTTCCTTTTGTGGTGCTTGGAATTGGATGACTACCAGACCACCATGTACTACCGTTCTTGGCAAATCAATTCTCTATCATTATGTAATGCCAGTTCCTCCTTGCATTTTTCTTTGCTTTGAGTCTACTTTATTGGATACCAGTATTTGCATGATCTATGTTTTCCTATCTTTTTCCTTTTAACTATATGTATTGTTATAGAAATTGAAATATGTGTTTAAAATATGGTGGCTCCTGCCTGGTATTCATTCTGGCAATCTCTGATTTTTTTAAACTGGTGCATTTAAAGCCGTTAACTTTAATGTAATTATTGATATGTTTCAATTTAAACTTACAGTTTTGTTTATTTTCTCTTTTTTCATTCCTCTAACTTCTTTTCTGCCCTCTTTTTTGTTAAGTAGATCTTAGCATTCAATTTCAATTTAGCATGCTTTGACTATATCTCTGCATCAAGTTTTGATTCTTACTGTAGATATTTTCACAGTCTGTTTGTTCGGGTTGGATTTTTTACTATTTATTTATTTCATCCAGGGTCTCACTACCCTGTAGTAATCCTACTGTCTCAGCCTCCCCAGCGCTGGGATTACAGGCATGCACCACCATGCCCAGTTTTGGTGGCCAGCATGGTATGGCCCGGGCTCCGGGGTTGGCACGGCATGCAGTGCTAGGGATCAAACCTGGGTCCTTGTGCTTGCCAGGCAGGTGCTTAGACTGCTGATCTAGCTCCCCACCCTTCATAATCTGTTTAGAACTAGTGTTCCACTAAGTGGCTTATAAAAGCCTTAATCCATGACAGAGAGAGACTAGTCAAAATATATGGTAAACATGGTGGATACCTAAATGATGAGCAACTTCTTACACCCAGTTGAATTGAACTAGCATGGTTCTGAGTGTGGGAGGCCCACCTGAGGGTTGTTTCCAGCAGCATAAAAGGCAGAACAGGAGATGCTGCCGAAGTGCTGTTAGGGATACTGTTTGGAGAAGCTGTTGGAACTGTTGGAAGTTGCTAGTTCCCTTGGGCTGTTCTGCTGGAGGACCTTGTCATGCTGGCTTTCCTGATAAGCTTTGGAGGAGCTCTGGTCTTCGTCTTGAGCATCGCTTTCTGGCTCTGAAGAGGAAGATGGTGTACTGCTCAACCCTGTGGAGAAGCTTGTCCCATTGGCTTTCCTGATGGGAACTCAGCTTTCCTCATCACTGGAGGAGCACAGGTCCTCACTGTGGCTGTGGTACCTTTGGGGGAGCTCTGGTGCTTACCTTGAGCATTGTTTCCTGGCTCCAGTTCAGATCCCTCAGCCTGCTAGCACAGATCCTTCATCCCGCTGGTGTAGACTTTCTAGCTTCTGCCACTGACCTTTGGGCCTTTCCAGCACAGATCCGTGAAGTGGGCCTGCATGAGACTTTGTCGTGGGCTCTAGGTCTCCAGATGGACTTGTGGGAGTCATTGTTGTGAGCTCTAGGATTTTAGCTGGACTCATACAGGATATTAGGATCCAGGCCCTTAGCTGGAGTCTTTAGTGTTTACATGTGTGGACACATTTCCTGCACTTCTTGTATATGATTCTTGGGTAATCAATTATAAAATGTGTCCTGTATTATATTGTTTCCTTTGCAAAAACTCTAAACCGTGACATTCAATGTTCAAATTTAAATATTTATCACAGGGAAACATGTATTCCTATTAATCCCCCACAGAACATTCCCCCTTGCTCCAAACAAACTTTTCAGTCTTGCCAATTTCTTTCTTTCTTTCTTTCTTTCTTTCTTTCTTTCTTTCTTTCTTTCTTTCTTTCTTTCTTTCTTTCTTTCTGGAACCAGGGATTGAACTCAGGCCTTGCGCTTGCCAGGGAAGCGCTTATTCCACTGAGCCATCTCCTTGGCTCTTTCTTTCTTTCTTTCTTTCTTTCTTTCTTTCTTTCTTTCTTTCTTTCTTTCTTTCTTCAGGGTTCCACTACGTAGTTCCAACTGGCTTTGAACTCACTAAAGAGCCTATGCTGGTCTCCTGCTTCAGCCTCCAAAGTGCTGCCATTACAGGTGTGCACCATCATGCCCAGTAATTCTTGTCACCTTCTGAAGGAGTTCTGGAAGTCCTCTTTCATGTGTTTAGATATGGTGGATGCTGCTGCCCAGCACCATTCAAAGGAAAGGCAGGCTTATAAGAACGTTATCATGTCTCCTCCTCAACTTATTCACCTGACCTGGCCCCACATGACCTCTGGCTCTTCCCCAAAGTCAAAATGACCATAAAAGATAAAAATGTGACTCAGTGGCCAAGTGTGGGGGCACACCCTTGTAGTCCTAGCACTCAGGAGGCTAAAACGGGAGGATCATTGCAAGTTCGATGAAGTAAGCTCAAGGCCAGCCTGGATTGCATAGTGAGACCCTGTCTCAAGAAGACCAAAAGAGGGCTGGGGAGCTGGCTTAGTGGAGTAAGCGCTTCCCTGGCAAGTGCAAGGACCTGAGTTCAATCCCAGTTCCGCAAAAAAAAAAAAAAAACCAAAAGAATTGACTCAATGCAGGACATCATGGCAGCCACAATAGCACAACTAAAGATAGTCATGAAAGAGGACTCCAGAATTTTTGCAAAGTGGTAAAAGTGCAATAAGTGTGATCGAAGCTACAGCACAATTAAAGGAGACTTCTAGAACATCTCCAGAAGTGTCAAGAATGATCAGTCATTTTGAGAAGCATTAATGGCAATGTGACTTTTACCAAAAAAATTATTAAAAATTTAAACATTCACTATATTTTTGGATTGCACCTTGTAGATCACTCTACCCCCTCCCTTTCATACTATAGTTGTTTTGTTTTATATATTCTATCTAATACAATTGAAAACTCCATCAATCTGGGTATGGTGGCGCAGGAATGTACTTATTCCCAGTATCCTGGGACTCTGAGACAGATGGATCACAAGCCCACCTTGGGCAATTAAGCAACTTAGTGAGACCCAGACTCAAAAATGAAAAGGGCTGAAGATGTAGCATAATGCACAGGCCCTGGGTTCAATCTCCAATACAAGAAAGAAAGAAGAGAGAAAGAGAGGGAAAGAAAAGAGAGGAGAAGAGAGAAAAGGGAAGCGGGAGGGGAAGGGAGGAAAGAAGATGTGAGGGGAAAGGAGAGGAGAAGAAAAGAATCAGGTACCTCCCCCCACACACACACACTGCTACCAACCAACAGGATATTCTTAACACACTCAAGAGAGGAAGACTGGTATGTTGTATTATCAAATATTTCCCATTTCCTATTTCTGTTGTTTTTTCTTCATTCCTGATGTTTCAGGTTTCCTTTTGATGTCATTTCCTTTCTCTCTGAAAAACTTGCTTTTGGAACTCTTTTTTAGCACCTCAGCGGGCCATGAATTATCTTATTTTTCCTTCTTAAGAAAGTGTCCTGGGGCCAGGGAGTTAGCTCAGTAGAATAAGTGCTTGCCTGGCAAGCGCAAGGGCCTGAGTTAAATCCCCAGTTCTGAAAAAAAAAAAAAAAA
>NW_004524621.1:10317189-10338653 GCF_000260255.1 Octodon degus | reverse complement strand
TTTATTAAAGATACTTTTCATAAACAATCATGGTATTTCAGGCAGGACATGGGCACACAATCTTTAACAGTTCATGACAACTTTAAAACTCCCTTCTTGGATGGACTACCAAAAATCAGAAAGCCACTATAAAATCCAATGAAGTCTTCATCTGAGGCTCTGAAGTAGGGAAAGTTTAGAGTGAGGGTTGACATTTCATATTTAGCATGTTGTTTAACAACTTTTCACAAGCCGACCCTGACTTTCGGGAAATGAAAATGGCAGAATTATCAATCTGAAGATCCACAATCTAGAAAAAAGAAATCAATTGTTCTTGTGGGACACCAGCTCAACATTACTGACAGGTCCAGATTGCCTGACACACTGGTAACATCACTTTCAGGAATTAGATCCCAATAGGTCTCTGGGCTTAAGGGAGTTAAGCCTATGCTGATGGCAAAGGAAAGGAAGACACAAAATGAACTGGGAATTGTCCTGTACCACAGGGCATTTATGCCAAGGTGGCCACATGTGTCAACATCAGGGAGTCCCTCCTCCTAGGAGCCAAGAGGAAGTCTCAAAACCAGCAGGGACAGGTGCCTTCCCCACATCAATCCAGCTTTGGAGACATTGTACTACTAACATATGCTCCTTCCCCCCAAAACAACAATGAAGTGTTCTGTGTGCTAACAACATAGCTTAAAAAAAAAGTAAAACAAAATTCTGCATTTTTATAAAACTTGATAAAAAGTAGTATTTCAAACTGTACAGTCACCAGAAGTACACAGTTATCAAAAATGCACACACTTCACTTGGCATCTCCAGCACCTTCAGATTTTTGTGCCTGGTCTGTTTTGGCATCTCCGTTTTCTGCAGGGTTATTTCCATCCTTGCTGGCATCAGCTTTTCTCTTTTTCCCTTTGGGTACTTTCTCTCCCTTCTTTGCAGGGGCATTTTTGGCTTGGGCTCTGGCTTTGGAGGAGCTGGTTTAGCAGACAACCTTGCAGATCTTCTCTGTGGTTCATCCTTCACCTTGGCTTTATCACCTTTAGCATCTCCTTCAGGCTTTCTCTTGGGCATGGTAGCCACAGCGGCAGGTCACAAGCGCTAGATGCGAGATGCAGTGGCGGGCAGCTTTGGGAGGCTCAGGGGTCGTCCTCACTTCTTCTTCACACTGCTCGGGCTCTGCGGGGTTTATAAACTTTTTATAGCACTGGAAGCCCCGGACTGGTTAGACTTATCTTTATTTGTAAATGATATTTTCACTGAATACAAAATTCTGGGTTGATAACTTATTTAATAATGTGTAGCTCTTTGTGAACTTCATGGTTTCTGATGAAAATTCAGTGATCAAAATCAATGTTTGTCAGTAAATATTCTTCTGAAAATTTTCTGTATTCTAGTTTTAAATGGTTTATGCATAATGTGGTGTACAGATTTGTCTTGAGCTGTAAGGAGTCTGCTCAAGAAATTTTTTTTTCAGTTCTTTTTTTACTTGGTGATTCTTGGTGTTTTGCCATTTCTTTACTGAAATTTTCTAGTTTCCACTTTTTCTTTTTCTTTTCTGTATTTTAGGGAAGGGTCTACGGGTGTTCAGGGTCTCATTACTAGATCGGACTGTAGTGATCCGCCTGTTTTCAGCCTCCCAAGTGCTGGGATTACAGGCGCGCGACACCACACTCAGTCTCAATTGCCATCTCAGCGTGCTTCGGGAGTGGGGCCAGCGATTGAATCTCCAGCCCCTGCACCTGCTTACAGGTGCTTTAATCCGCTGAGCTATTTGGCCACACCAGAGATGTCTTATACTAGCTGCTTTAAAGTCTTTGCCAGACAATTCTAATGTTTGAATCGTCTCAGCAATAGCATGTGTTTTCTGTTCATGAGTTGAGACTTGGCTTTTCATATGCCAATGCATTTGAGAATTTTACCTAGACATTTATGATGCGAGATACCAAGTCTTGTTTCGATCCCATAAAGAAGCTTGCTATTCTTGTATTAGAATGCAATTCAAATTAGGTTCAGGCCTATGGTGCAACCTATCTATATTGGGCTGTAGCTAGAATAACACTGTAGTTTTTAGACTTTATGCTGTACTACTATTGGGATCTGGTCCGAGAGTGCCACCTAGTGCTCAGTCTGGGACCTGACTAAAGGCAAACGGTTCTCTGTGCTGATGGAGCACAGCAATCTGAGCACAATTCGCAAGTGCTGGTAAAGTTTTACAGGGCTGCTTTCCTCCTCATGACCGCTAGCTCTAGCCAGTTCCCTGGGGTTCTTTTTGGTTCTTCATCCAGAAAGACAGGTGTATTTAAGGCTCTCTGCCATGCAGGCCAATGGTCATGTCCATGTCAGGTCAAGGGACTGGAGATGAGTGGAAAGGGCAATCTCGAGATTCTCCAGGGTCCACCGAGGTCACCGATATGGAGCGATTGGAGCTAGAACAGTGAGCAAAATGAACACCACCCAAGACCAGAGCAGCTGCACCAATGTCAGAGAACCCCTTCGGAGGTGTAGTGATGCACGGAGGGACTTGGAGCTTGCTATTCTCCGGGCTGAACAGTAAATCAAAGGTAACTTGCAAGAAGTGAAAGCTCAGATTCACGGCTCATAAGCTGTCACCTGGAATGCCTCCGGAGCCGCGGGTGTGGCTGTAAGAGCAGGTGGACCTCATCCATCAGCTTAAAGAGGAGACACTGCAGCAGCAGGAGCAGCAGCTCTACTTCAACTGGAATGCTCCCAAAGCAAAGATCTAGCCAATCAAATATCTGTGTGCCTGGAGAGACTGGGTAGTTTGACTCTTAAGCCTGAAGATTCTACTGTCCTACTCTTTGAAGCTGACACAACTGCTCTGTGCCAAACCATCACCACACTTGGGTCCCTTAAGACAATTCAAATTCCTGAGCACTTGATGGCTCATGCTAGTTCAGCAAGCCTTGGGCCCTTCCTAGAGAAAAGAGGTCACATTCCAATGCCAGAGCAGCAGAAGTCAGTGCCCAGCAGCACAACTCTACCTCTCAGTGAGTTGCTGCTTGAAAGCAAACCTGCCAGCAGTTGCCAAGCTCCTTTCATGCCCAGCACCAACCCCCACGACAGGTTGAGCCACAAGTGGAGCTTGAAGAACAGCCAGACATCTGCCAGAGCCTACAGTGTCTTCAGTGATGTCTGGGGCAACCTAAAGGGCTTAGAAAACTGGCTGCTTAAGAGTCATCAACAAGAAGTTCTTGGAAGACCAAGTTCCCCAAAATGTAAGAGTCATTCTACCAGCAGTTCCCTCTCCATTGAAGCTGAGAAGACTGACAATCTAGTGTCTTGCTCAAGATGACATGGGGCTGTCTGATTGGCTGGTGACTCTCCAGGAGCCCTGCAAGCTAGAGAAACCTGAGAACGGCAGCCATGAAGCCAGTGAGAAGATTAAGTGCCTGTTCCCAGTGTTCCAGGAGCCCTACGGCATGACTGATTGGCTTGCCCAGCCTGCCTCCTGTACCAACTGTCAGGGCAACCAGCCCAGAGGCGTAGAAATTGAAAACCTGGGCAATCTGAAGTTCCCAAATGACCACTTGGAAGCCAAGAGGCCACTGTCCTCTCCTAGCATGATTACTGAAGATTGGCTTGTCCAGAACCATCAGGAACCATACGAAGTTGAGGAAGTATGCAAAGCCATCGAACCCTGCACAAGTTTTGCCGAGTGTGTGTGTGATGAGAACCATGAGAAGGAAGCTCTGTGCCGCTGGCTTCTGAAGAAAGAAGGAAAGGATAAAAGTAGGATGTCTGTGGAAGCCAAATCTGAGGTTGAGAATCACAAAGAGTTCCTCGATACATGGCTCTGTCCTTCCAGAAAAGATGTAACAGAACAAGCTAAGGCACCAAAGTCATTCAGTCCCTCCAGAATTGCTGATTCCTTCCAGGCCCTCAGAAACAGTTCCTTGTCAGAGTGGCTCATCAAGTCTTCATGCAAAGAAGGAAGCCCCAAGACAGTGCCAAGTACTGAGGACAGGGCTGGCAAACAAAAGCTTGAAAGCCCACAACAACCTCCTGGTTCTCCTTTAACACTTCTGACTGGGGCTTGCCTATGACGAAGGTGGGAAGCTTCCGCCAGTCCTCTGGAGACAAGTGCCTCCTTGGAAAGAAGGCCCAAGAAGTATTTCTTAATTCACCCCTACAAGATGAATACAACTTTCCTGCAGACCTATCCGGCCTCCCAGCTGTCTGCAATCTCTTTGCCTGTATGCAGCTTAAAGTTGACAAAGAAAAGTGGTTGTATCGAACTCCTCTACAGATGTAAGGAAGCAGACTCCAACCCCAGAGCTCGTCTGCAGATGTCTCACATTTGTGAACTGTGACTGTCTCACCATTGTGTTCCTGGACCTGATCAGTCAACTTAGTTCCTTTCCTGCCTGAGTTTGAACTAGCCAAGTGATCTCATCAATTTACAGGCCACTTTGTTACAGAAAGAGGCTGTTTGCTGATGTGGAGGAGATTCAGTTTTCCTTAGGGGAAGTGTCAATTCCCCCCACACACTAGAAAGGTGGTGTGATGGGGGCAAGTCTCTCTCTGGCTATCACAGCTCCTGAGATTGGGTTGTTAATGAACTCATGAATACCATCGTCCCCAAAGTAAACTACCTGTGTTTGGCATCTTTCATGCTAGCGAACTCCCAAGACCTTTCATTGACCCTTACATGCTTCTCTTGCCGTGGGTTTTTTGGGGCTTAGTGGTCTGAAATAATTATTCTGTTTAGTTAATATACAGCCTGTTGCACACAAAAATTAATCCTGCCAATATGGTGTTATTTTTTTCCTTACCAAAATGTGTATTAGTAATCTTGGCTATTTGTAACATTATTGAACATTTTAGTCAACATAAACTTTATTTTTTTTAATTTGGAAGAAATTTAGGAACCACAAATTTTGCATTTATTCCTTTTCGTTGCTAAATGAGTGAGCCTTCGGAAGACTCTACTGTTTCAGGAACATATTTATGTTTGTCCCAGTCTTTTTCTAATATTCTACACATATATAGGCTCCTCTAAAGAGTCCAAGCTGGAAATGTAGTACATAAACTATTCACCACTCGCCACGTTAGTGATTTCTGGTGCATCCTGTATAAGTGAAACCTGAGCTTAACACCTGGTGCTTTAGAGTGGGGGGGCAAGTTCCTATCCATGCAAACAGCATTCCTCTACCTCCAAAAGTACAATGCAGAGGCACTTCCCTGGACCGGTGGCTTCAACACTTGTGCCCTGGGGTGCATACTGAAGTTTTATGATGAAACCATTGGTTGTTTCTCAATATCCTTGAATTCATGTTTAAACATTTTTCTATAGGAGATAAGAGTTGTTTCACAATTCTGAGATCTTTCAAAACTTATGCCTTTTAACTGCCTGTTACTGGAAATACTTAAGAGGGAAAATATCAATCTCACAGTGACACTGTGCAGTTTCTCTACAATCCTTTCAAACTTCACAGCTGAAAAGAGCCTCTCACTTTGTAATCCTCCCAAAGGTCACTGAAAATCACAATAAAGGTGATGGGCTAAAACAACCTACAGAACCTTTCTAATATCTTAGTTGCAGGAAACTCTGCAGTTCATTTTTGAGGTGTAGCAATCATCAAAATGTAATTTACATTAATTATGGTAACTAGTATGTGAAATATTCTCTGCACTGATTCATTTTGTACTTCCCTCCATTAAAAGCACAACGGACACACACACACACAGACACACACACACACACACACACACAGAGCAAGCTCAGTGCCATCTAGGACAGCCTTCTTCCTCAGCGCCCCCTGTCACTTTTTACTCCTCTCATTCTGTGCAAGTCTTACAGTTGCACTAAGGGGGAGAACACAGAAGCTATATGCTTAAATCAAACCCTCCTCCCATGGTTTTTCCAGCCATATTTTGAGCCTGTACATTTCCCTTCCTTTCAATTCCCTATCTTCGTAATTTTTATCAAGATTATGCTAATCTCATTAAATGGGTTGAGAAATGTATGCTCTTTATTAAAAATCTCTGGAAAAATTTGTGAATGTTAGAATTTTCACTAATGAATCCAACTGGCATTTTCTTTGGGGAAAAGTCTTTGATTTATTAGATTGCTTTTGCTACTTTTGGGAATATTCAATTATGCTTCTCCTTGTGTTATTTTTAAGTGTATTTTCTGAGGATTTTCTGATACCTTATATAGCTTATCTTTTCAATGGCTTCATAGGTGCTGGGGAGATGGCTCAGTGGAATAAGCACTTCCCTGTCAACTACAAGGGCCTGAGTTCAATCCCCGGTTCCACCAAAAAAAAAAAAAAAAAAAAATGGCTTCACAGTCTTCAGTTATGCTTCCATTTCCCCAATTTTAAATGCTTACAAACTTCTTTTGGTCTCACACAGCTGTAAATCTCCCTGACCTTGCATAGGAAATGGCTTCTTAGGTATGACTCCAAAAGCATACATAGGCAAAGGAAAAAATAGATAAGAAACAGTCACATTTTAGAAACTTTTGTTTCAAAGGACAACATAAAAGAAGGGAAAACAGACCTCAAGAAAGTAAGAAGAATCAAGAAAATACTTGAAAAGCATGTATCTGACAAGGCACTTGTATTAGAATATTTTGAAACTGCACACAAATCCATGATATATATGTGCTGCCAAAGCGAGCACTACAAATCCACGATAAAAGGGCAGACAAACCAGTTGAAAGATGGGGAGAAGATCTGAACAGAGATTTCTTCAAAACTACCTAAGAAGCACAAGGATTCGGGTTCAATCCCTGGTACCACATTCCATGCTAACCACCCAAACCAGGCATGGTGGTGCACGCCTGTAAACCCTGTGCTGAGGAAGCTGAGACAGGAGGATCACTATGAGTCTGAGCAGTGTAGTGAAACTCTGTACCAAAGAGAGAAAAAGAAAGAAAGAAGAAAGAAAGAAAGAAAGAAAGAAAGAAAGAAAGAAAGAAAGAAAGAAGAAAGAGACCCTATAGAGATAGAAAGTACATTGTGGTTTCCTAAGCTGAGGGGTTTGAGGAGGTAACTAGGTGTGAGATTTTGGGGGGTTGACAGAATATTCTAAAAAGGATTGTGATTGACTATCACTGAGAGCTACACACTTCATACATATACAGTTCATAAACCTCAGCTCATGAGTGCTTCTGTTTGCAAATGGTTTTACTACTGAGACAGGTAAAGTGTGGCAAAAACTGGCTGGAAAAAAGGGGGCTGACAAGATCCTAGAACACATGCACAGACCCACCCCTCAAGCCCTACATGTGCACTTGTGAGAACTTGAGCAGATTTGCAGAGGGGTAATCCAGACTTCACGTCAGCCTGAGGAGCGGGTAACACAAGAAGGATTGTCCACACTGAGCTTTTGCACTGTGTTCTGTCTTGCACGGTGGCTGCCCTCACACTTCTTTTCCTGTTTGTACTTGGCCCAAACTCACTCTGCAGAGCCTGTTTCTTTTCCTACCTTTATTAAAGATTTCCTACTGTTTGAGCTTGTCTTGACCAATCCTTTACTAAGGACAGAAAGAACCTAGAAACCACCTCCAGCAGACTTCAGTGCCACAACATCTGATAACACTCCCACCTCCAAAGCCATGCCATTATAGGTTATAGATGGCAGCTTGGGAAAATAGGAAAGGGTAAGATCTAGAATTGACTTGTTTTATTTGGCCTGATGGAGCTGAACTGTAATCAATTTAAATTTAATCCTTCTATAAGACAGAATAGATCTCAAGATAGAAGTTGTGTGGGTTTTCTTTTTCTAAGGTACTTTATTTGCAGGTTTGTAGATTAAAAGTCTGTGCCTGCTATATTAGGGCAAGTTCTACCACAGAACCTAGGGGAGCCCTCAATCTAGAGTAGAGCTCAGAAATTATCATTTTAAACATACCCCAGATGCAAGTTGAACACCGTCAACTTTAGGACCTTCCTGCTTGAGGTGTGATGTCATTCTTATTTCGATGAATTCTTGCTTACTGTTTATTCTCTCCTGCCTAGCTCTTTTCCATTTGCTCTCTCCTTATATGATGCTGTTACCAAGGCTTATCTTCCATTCATGAGGCAGCCTTACTGTTATGTCTCCAGTGGATAGATTTTTAGCTAAGGTCTGTAAGAATTACAGATATATGTTTAGGAGCAACAAAATCATTTTATTAGAAAGGGAAGAGAAATGGTGAAGCATGCTCATTATGTTGGGAATAGGAGAGAAAACAAGCAGGCAGGTAAGGGAGTCTGGAGCCAGAACTTGGGGTGGGAGGTCTTTGCTCTAATCCTCTTTCATTACATCATGAAAAGGAGACAGACTCTCCCCTGGAGAGCTGCCACACTGTGATTGGCTGTTTAGGGCTCCAAGGCCTGTGTTGGCACATCCTTGGATAAGCATGTCTGTGGGTTCTCTATGCTGTCCCAGTACTTCCCTTGTGAGATTTACAGCAAAGCCCCACAGTCCAGGATGAGTTAGCAAAGAGAGATATGTGCACATTTGAATGTAGTATGGTGAGAAGATAATAAAATATATGTTCAGGCTGGCCAAATAGCTCAGCAGATTAAAGCACCTACAAGCAGGCGCAGGGGCCAGGGGTTCGATCCCCAGGCCTGCCGTGCTGGCCCACCCCCGGGGCACACTGAGATGGCAAGTGAGACTGGGCATGGTGGTGTGCATCTGTAATCCCAGCTCTCTCGCATCTGTAAACAGGCAGATCACTATGAGTTCAATCTACTAATGAGACCCTGAACACTCTGTAGATCCTTCCCTAAAATACAATAAATAAATTAAATATATGTTCATATTTGTGCATAGGCATGTGAGTGTCTAGGTGTTAGTGCATATTTTACATACTGAGTGTTGATAATATTGTCCCCGTTTCCCCACTTTGTTTCTCTATGCTTAATTGGGTATGGAGGGAGGAGGGAATTAGGCTTGGTATGAAGTGAGTCAGGCCTTCTCATCACTCTCTCTGTTCTTAGCTACTCTCTCTAGCAGGGGTTTAATTCTATTTTCTAGAAACCTCACTGAGGCCCTTTAACTTTCCCTGCCTGTCCTCCAACTGTCCTTACATGTCCCTCTAAGATGTCTGTCCAACTGTTGTCGGGAAACAGGTGACAACCAATCTGGCTTCTGCATGCTGAATGAGGTCACTGTTGGGGGACAGAGGATGGAAGTCTTCAGCATGGAGTGTTGCCCAGAGGACCTTGATAAAGGGAGAAAGCCTCCAACTGAAGCTTCATCTGAACCACCAGCTGAAGCATTATGGCATTTATTTTTTCTGTAATAAAGTGATAGAAAAAGTTGAGAATACATGACCCAAATAGGCACAAGAACGAAACAGCTGCCAAAGGGGCCCAGCAAGGTTAGTTACAGCGGACACAGTTGGAGGTCATCCTTCAACTTGTCATATAACTTGGGAGGCCGAAGTCCATAAGCCCCTGATCATGTAACTATTTGACTTTTTGTATAACCTGAGTCGCGGTCTCCATCTGTTTGGAGTTGTTGATGTGTGCGCAGCAGGTATCAGTTAGCACTGCACAGACACCTCCTTGATGAGTCAGCATCCAACCGAGAATCTGACAAGGTTTTAGCACCATTCCTGTAAGTGAATTAAAGGAAACCTCAAGGTCCCTGAAGCTGCTTCCTGATTCCTGGGCCACCTCACCTGTATTAGCGGTGAGGATGGATATTTGAGCTGAATTGGCAAGTATTCCATAGCTGATTCCTCCCAGTGCAGCTAGGAGGGCTAGAATTTCTAGAACCATGAGGGTGACAGGCTCTCATACAAAGAGATGTCAGTGTCCTACATGTGAACCTGTTTTAATTGCGTTAGATCAGAATGATAAAGGCAGTTCCAGTGTCAGGATTTGGGTTTAGCTAAACAGCTCTTCAGCTTTTTCTACATTTGTAGGGATCTAAGTATTGTATTCCTCAGGATTGAAATCCATCTTGGACTTGTTATCTCCCATAGAACAAGTACCCAGTGGGGGGGGAAAAAAAGTACCCAGTGGGGAGTCATAGGAGAGCTGAAGTTCTGTTTGTGAGATTAGTTGGAAACAGGTTTGGGGGTATAACTTGAATTGTCTTTTGTTTTTCATTTTTAAATGGCCATGTACTCAAGAGAGCAGTTTCAAAACTTTATAAAAGTAAACTTATGTTCACATGAGAAATACACTCAACTCACTCATGGATTCAAACACTTCAAAATGTAAATTTAAAATTTGTAGGGCTGGGGCTAGCAAGATAGCTCAGCAGACTAAGCACCTGCTTAGGCAAGCACAGGGACCGGGGTTGATCCCGGCACCACATGCCATGCCGGCTCCACTCCTGGATGTGCTGAGCTGGCCACCAAGTCTGGATATGTGGCACCCACTTGTAATCCCAGAGCTGGAGAGGTTGAATACAGGAGGATCACTACAAGTCGGAGTTGCATAGTGAGACCCTATAACAAAAACATAAATTTTTTAAAAAAATAAAAACAATTTGTAGGGCTGGCTACATACCTCAGAGCAGTTGCCTACCATGTGCAAGGCCCTAGGTTCAACCTAAAAACAAAACAAAACAAAAAAAAAAACACATATATACATAAACACCCCTGCACACTTGCACACCTTGTTTTAGCAGAAAGATAATATTCCACTAAGCTTTATGGTATTGTATTTTTACCTCTACGTCTGTGAGAAAGGAGAGATACATAGTCAAGTCATTAATAAAGAAGTCACAAATAAATACAATTTTTATAACATGTTTTGTGTGAGATTTCTAAGGCAGTATACATGGATTCATGTGCATCAGAATTTTCATATTTCTATAATTTCTCTGCAGTGGGTAATTTTACATGTCTTTGAACTTACTATTTGTAGTGCCAAGGACTAAATCTAGGGGCTCACACATGCTAGGCAAGTGCTGGTCCCACTGAGCTATAGCCCATCTTCTTTGAAGTTATTGTTGAAATTAAAATCTTACATTTTTCATATTTATATGATTTCTATTTAGTACATAGTCTCACATTTTTATAAGATGTGGATAACTAGAAGCCTTTCCCACATATTTAAGTAATGCCTTCATCTGTTAAATTTGAATGAAATACAGTACTGGAACCATTTACTACATTGGCCACATTCATAGTTTCTCTCCAGTATTATTTTTTCCTATACTTGAAATTCACTCAAAAAATGAATGCTTTTTGACATTCCCTACATTTATAAAAAGTTCCACCTACAGCATGTATGACCACCTGTTTAAACATTTCAAAAAAATAAGGCACTTATATATTCTTTACATTCATAAAATTTGTCTCTACTGTGGTCTTTTATATATCTGCATATCTAGAGAAAAAAATCAAGATTTTCCCATTTTTTAATGTTCATAGGGTTCTTCCCCAGTACAAGTCCTTTCTTGCCTTTAAAAAGACCTGAGATAAATAAAGTGTTTCCCACATTCTTTATATTTGTATATATTCCCTCCAGCATATATTCTCAGGTGTACATGATTTTTTTTTTCAGAACCAGGGATTGAACTCAGGCCCTTGCACTTGCCAGGCAAGTGCTTATTCTACTTATTCTACCCAGCCCCTTATACATGAAATACTGGGGAATCCCTGAAGCTTTACCACACTGCGCACATTTATAGGCTTCTCTCCAGTGGTTTTTTGTGTATTTGGAATTAGCATGAATGCTTTCCCACTTTCTTTACATTTCTAAAGTGTATCTCCATTGTGCTTTATCAGGAGAACTGAAACCACTGTATAAAAATAAAGACTTTCTGGAATTTCCTACATTCATAGACTTACCTCCTTTGTGAGTTCTTTCATGTCTTCAAATGGAAGTGGGCCAGCGAAAAACTGACCACACTGTTTTTATATTCACAGATCTCTTCATGCACCCCTTTTGTGAATTTTAAGGAAAAGACACAAATGAGAACCTTACCACATGCTTACATTTTTAATGTTCCATGAAAAGAGTTTTTTTGTGTTTGAAATTACCTGTGATATATGGTTATTTCACATTGTTTAATTTTTATTTTGGGTTTTTTTTTTTTTTTTTGGTGGAACCGGGGATTGAACTTAGGCCCTTGCGCTTGCCAGGGAAGCGCTTATTCCACTGAGCCATCTCCTGGTCCCTATTTCACATTATTTATGATAACAGTGTTTCTCATGAGTGTGAGTCATGATGTGGAAGATTTTAAGTGACTGAAGTTTTTCCCATTTTGTTTCATTTCTTGATTCCTCCTACCCCAGTGAATCTTTTCATACATTCAGAAAGAATTGTAATGACCGAAGGCTTTCCCACATTTCTTTCTTACATTTGCAGGGCTTCTCTCCAGTATGAAAACTGTCATGAGCTCAAAAGGTAGTAGAACACTTCAAGGCACTGTTTACACGCAAAAAACTTCTCACTAGTGAGTAGTACTTCATGTTTTCTTAATGGAATGGAAAAATTCCCACATTCCTTATATTCGTAGGACTTCTCTCCAATGTGAGTTCTCAAGTGTAGTTGAAATGCTGAGCGATAGCAAAAGGCTTTCCTATATTCTTTATATTCATGGGGTTTCTCTCTGCATGGGTTTTTTTATGAACTCAAAAGGTATTAGAACACTTGAAGTTTTCATCACAATGTTTACATCCAAAAGGCCTCTCTCCAGCGTGTGTTACTTCATGTCTTCTTAATGTACTGGGAGAAATGAATGCTTTCCTACATACTTTACAAGACATATCTCCACTGTGTGTTATCAGGTACCTTTGAAAGCACTATAGATAAATGAAGGCATTTTCACATTTTTTACATATATAACATTCTTCTCCATAATTTGAAGAGATTTTGGCCAGTGGAAAGCTTTATCACAGTTTTCACATTCATAGCTTTTTCTCCAGTATGAGTGTTTTCATGTTTCTGAAATAATTTATGTGGTATAGTCTCTATATTTTTTACACACACAGTGCTTCTCACCAGGTTGAGTCCTTTCATGTCTAATAGAGGATTGGAGAAAATTTGAGCCACTACTTCTCTCCTGACATGTACATGACTTCCAAGAGTCACAGGATTTGTGTTTAGTGTGAGACCTGACGTACCCAACAAAAGCTGAATGGGGCGTGAAGACTATTCCTCACATATAATATTCACACAGTTTTCTTCTAGTAGTTTTCTAATTCAGATTAACACTCACAATCTGGCTAAACGTTTCTCTACTTGGATTACTTTTTTTACTACCACTGTCTTTTTCTATTATAGAAGCTGCTGTAGAAGCCAGGTTCCAGAATGTGGCCAGGATCACACATTCTCTGTACAGTCTCTTCTCAAAAGGCTCCAGCAAACTCCCCTTTTCCAGAGTGAAGTTCACACACACAACCCCAACGGCTACTGAGTCCATTTCTCAGATTCCAGGTGTCACATCATCCTCTCCTATGACTGTGGCAGAGGAAAGGTGGTGACAGGCAGCAAGCCCAGCACCCAGCCCAGCATTGTGCAGAGTAATGCTGCATTTCTAAAGGTCCACATGCCTCAGGGCCTGTATTTTTTTTTTTTTTTAGAGACAGTGCTAAAATGTTAGTAAGTGAGTTGTTCTTCCTGTTTTTTCCCACCATTCTCTGTGGAGGGCTTAGGACAGCATGATGAATGTGTCTTGGCCCTCTGAGCTGCAGGGTAGAGAGAAATCTGATCTTATATCTGTGTACCACGTCCAGTCCTTATCATTCCTCTGGTAAGAACTCCTGTTAAGAAAATTAAGGGACTTGAAGATCTGAAGGACCATCTTTCATATTTAAGATCTTCTGGGTATTGTACAGGTTCAATCACTCCCCAAGAGGTGCTGTGACCCCTCAGAGTCTGTAAGACAAAGCCAATAATTGGAATACCTCAAGGTCATGGTCCTTGCCATCTGGATGAGTAAAGTTTTATGCCATCCTATTGATCTTAGTGATAATCTCTGTTCTATTTAAAATGAATGGAAGGGGCTGGTGAGATGGCTCAGTGGTCTAAAGCACCTACTTAGAACAAGCTTAGTAAACCACAGAGGCCGCGGTTCAATCCCCCAGCACCACATGCCAGCCAGCCCTGCCCCCTGGTGGGCTGAGCTGGCCACACACACACACACACAAATAAAAAAAATTTTTTTAAATAAAAAATAAAATGAATGGAAGATGGTCCCAGCTAGCATTAATGTGTGAGAAATATTTCATCCCTGAGGAGAAGAAAACCTAACTGGAGCCATAAAACATTATTAGTAAAATCCACTGGAAAATACATAGTAGAAACACAAGGTGTTTAGGAGCCTCTTTGTCAATCATCATTATTTTCTTCCTCTAACAGGGGACATGGAAGGAAAAGAATTCTATTTGTGTTGGGGTAAAGTCGGAAAAAAAAAAGCCCTGAAACCAGAGATCATGTATGGCATCAGTGAGGTCTTGTCTTGTGGCTATAGAATAAACTGAACTTCTTGGCACAGAATATACAGGAAATATTGATTGGGGTAGAAAATGGGCATTACCTATACTCACAGTAAACAGATTTTTAGCATCATTTGTCTGTTTTGTTTTGAAGATGAATTTGAGAACTTGTACACAAGTTCAGAGACATAGGTGGGCTCACATATGGCGTGGGGTGGATCTGAAGTTGTATTATTGTGGCTCTCAGAGGCAGTTCAAAGCTTTACTCAGGTGTCATGAATCCAGGAAGCCTGGAAAGAACCACTGTAGGGAATTTCCTACCAAGGTCTGTTCATGCCCTGTGTATCTGAGGCCTTGGTCAGCACCAGAGTTCTAAGGCAAAAGAGAAGCTCACTAGATGGACTCAGTAGATGGTGACACCTATCTGTCTGAAAGCTGACAGGATTTGCTGGAAGTAGGATAAGAATACTACTTGTCTCAAGGCTCCACCAGTTTCCTTAACAACTAGGATGTCATTTTGGGGGAAGAGTCTCCCATACAAAAGTTCAAAGGGAGAAAGCCTCTGAAACCTTGGTGTGTTTTTGGCCCATGTAAGGGCTACAAGTAGGAGGCATATCCAAGAGACCTTCCATTCCTGTGGCAGTTTAAGCAAGTGTCTTTTAGGTGTCCCATTAGCCCATTCTACCTGTCTGGATGATTGAGGCTGCCAAGCACAGTGGAGCTCCCACTCAACACTCAGGGCTTTTGAGACACCCTGGGTGACTTCAGAGCCAAAGGTGGGGCCATTGTCACTCTTGAGATTTGGCACTCTAAACCTTGGGATGATCTCATAAAGACCTTCACACTTCTCATGCCTTTTCAATCTGGGAAGGAAAAGTTTCTATCCAACCCATGTGAGACTCAACAAGGACTAAGAAGAACAGGCTATGTTGGCCTTCCAGCATGTGGGTGAAATCAATATACCAGTCTTCCCCCAGATGATGGCCCCAATACTGTACTCTTGGAGGTCTTAATCAGGCATTTTGAGAATTAGTTCTCACCTGTGTCTCACACCATTTAACAGCCTCTTGCATCACTTCATCTAGTTCTTCCCCCAAGAAAGGACTTGGTAACCAAAGTAAGGGTGATTTTCTTGCCCTAAATGACAAGCATTATGGATACGTTTACTACATTCCATGACAAGCAACCTTCATGGGTGGCCCACCATCCCTCAGAATTAAGGGCCTGTCCCTGGCTCTCGGCATGCAGAACTTTTTATCAGAATAATAAGGTGAGCTAGTAGGTAACAGACTAGCTGTCTGTCCACAGCAATAGGATCTGTTCCTCTCTGATGTCCCAGGTAGTGAATGACTGCCACTTCTTGAGACCTCAATGAATTTCTGGGACATGTTTAATAGGAAATCCATGAAAAGTCAGGTCTCATTCTTTCTAAATTGCAGCAGGCTCACAGATCACATGGAATGCATACTTAGAATCAATGAAAATGTTTATTCTCTTATGTCTTGTCAATGTCAGTTGTCTGGTGATGGCAATCGGTTTTGCCTTCTGAGCACTTGTACTGTGAGACAATGGGCCTGACCCTAACACTCCCACACCGCCAGTCACTGCATATCCTGCCTTCCTGAGTCCATCCTGTACAAAGAAGCTGCTGTCAGTGCACAGCTCATCCTCAGAGCCACGGAGAGGCTGACTGCTTAGCCCTTTCCTCAGCTGCAGTGTGGATTAGAACCTCTGTGCAACTGTGTTCACTTTTTCTCAGCTCTCTGAGATCAGGCAGGAAAGTGGCAGAGCTAAGGCTTGACAAATTTTAGTACTTACTTCTGGTCCTTCTAACAAAAGAACCTGATATTTTAAAATCCATGTATCAGAGACTCAGGGGTAGAGTGAGGGATTACAAAGTCTCCTGATGTGGAGGGACTTGATTAGAAGAGTCCTCCTCGGGTGAGCTAATGAGCCTCTGGAACTAATATGCCTGCAGTTCCTCGAGCTACAAACAGTGTGGTCATCCTGTGACCACACTATCCAGTTCTTTGTTTAAATAGACTATTGGCTGATGGCCAGGCTGCAGAGACGGAGAGAACACCTACAGCATATAGGTAAGTATATTTTTCTTGAGTTGGGAGCCCTAATGCAGGAAGGTTTTGTAGAGCTTCCCTTGAGAACTTGGAAAGCCTGTTGGCCCTCTGGGCTCCAGACAAAGAAAGGAGTCTTTGCATATTTGGTCTCTTTAAGACAACTGGCTGACCGCAGAAACTGGGCTTGGTGGCACACACCTGTGATCCCAGAACTAGGGAGGGTGAGACAGGAGGATCACTACAAGTCTGAGCTGTGTAACAAGACCCTGTTCAAAATAAATAAGTTTAAAAAATAATTTTTAAAAAAAGAAGCTAGTAAAGGGCTCTACTTTTTTTTTTTTTTTTTTTTTTTAGGAACCATGCATTGAACTCAGGCTCTTGCACTTGCCAGGCAAGTGCTTAGTCTACTGAGCCATCTCCCTGGCCCCTACCCTTTTTAGCATATCCTGGAATCCAAATTCTGCAAAACCCAGTCACCCTAAAGAAAGCTCTCAGATCTTTGATATGTTTTGGCTAAGGAAAGTCCAGGATGGGTCAGATTCTCTCTGGAATTAGTGCCCTCTTGTCTTGAGAAATGAATAGCCCTAAATGGGTGACCTGGACCTTTTGGTTTAAGACCAAAGGTATGGGCCTTTTCTTGGGATAATTTCTAACATCAGGAGGTCAAGAAGTTGAGGTGGAAATCAGTTCTGTCTCATATTTGGGTCTCTGTGTCTCCACAGAGCATCAACTCGTCTACATACTATAAGAGGGTGATACCTTCCTTTTTCCATTCTAGCCAGTCTTGTGCTAAGACTAGGCCAAAAATATGGGGCTATCTCAAAACCCTGGGGAGAGGTAGTCCAGGTCAACTGTCAAAGAGATTTTGACTCTCAAGTGCCAAGGGAGTGCAGAGAAAGCATCCTTAAGATCTAATACAGAAAAGCAAATGGCTGAGGCTGGAATCTCTGTTAGCAAAGATAGGGACCGGGCATGACTGGATGCAGAGAAACTGTGGCCTCATTAATAAGATACACGTGTTAAACCAATCTACTTATTAGGCCCCTTTCTAACTCCAATGATATGAGTATTATAAGGGCTAATAGCCAATCCTAAGAGTCCCTGGTTAAGCCTAGAGTGGTGGCGCATGTGTGTAATCCCAGCGTTTGGGAAGCTGAGGCAGGAGGATTGCTGCGAGTTTGAGGCCAACCTGGGCTACAAAACAAGTCCAAAGCCAACCTGAAACTGTCTCAAAAAGGAACCCACTGCCCCAGAAAAAAAGTTCCTGCTTAAGTAGTATCTGGACTATAAGTTTTACTTCTATCTCACTTCAGGACAAAGTGGGTCCTTGGTGAGGAAAGTGAGTAGGGTCTTTCAAATACATCTAAACTAGTGTAGCTGTTTTTGCTGTCTCCACCACATGTGCGTCTGCAGTTCTCAGAGAGAGAAAGTTCCCATGGGGCCATGCCCTGGAGAAATCAGGGTTTAAACCTAAACTTTGGACAGTGTATCTTCCCAACAGTGGAGTTGAGGTTTCAGGTATTATCAGAAAAGAATGAAGCTCTCTCCAGGTGCATGCCGCAGGTTTAGAGAATAATCCGAAACACCTTGGATTGTAGCTGTGTGTGCAGGGCATGGTCCAGGGGAGAACGTATAACAAAAAATTGTCCACTAAATAGCTTATGAACTTGCTCCCTGCAATTAGATCAACCAGGGCTCAGGTGTTTGAGCAAGAGGGAGGGAAGCCTGCATAGGAAGCTCTGGGGACCCTCCCTTGGGAATTTGCTTGGTTTAGAAGGGGGCATTGATACATTTAGTGACCTCCCTGGTAGGAAGGACAGGGGCGAGGAAGCTTATATGAGCCTTTGTGGAGCTCCACTGAGAGGGCTTGAAGGGAGCCTTTGTTGAGCCTCCTCCTGTTGGGGCAATGCTTTTTAAAATGTCTTGTATTAGAGACCCATTCCACAGCATCAGTTATTGGGCATCTCTGTAGTTATTGGGGACCCCCTCAATCTCCTGCCAAGTATTATGGTGCACAATGGGAAGAAAGAGCAAGAAACAAAATAGGGGTGCAGGCAGGGGTCTAGGAACAGCAGGCAGCTATTCACAGGGGACAAAAGGCCACGATGTACCCAGGACCTTGGTGTTTATTCATTACAGCTGAGTTAAGGATAGTGGGGGAGGGACAGTGGGTGTTCCTGGAACAGTAATGGCCAGTACATGGACAAGTAAGAGAAACAAAGCATTCTTGCAAGGACAAAGGTGATACAGGAGGACAATGAGGAAACTGGTTTCTCTAGCAGGTCTTATCTTATCTTACACTGTGAGGCCACCGCAGTCACTAGCACTAGGCTTCCAACTGTGACAAGAAAAGAGGGGGCAGTTTTCACATCCCGATATGGCTCAAAGGCAGGACAAGAACAAGCCTTGGGTGCCCTCTAGACTCAACTTATAGTTTGTGGGCCCCAAAAGTCCTGGGTTTTTTTGAGGGAGTGTTTTTTGTTTTTTTTTTTTTGTTACAATAACAGCAAAGTTTGGACTTGCTGGTGAGCAGCCACTGACTCTCAGTGTCTCTTTATTCCTATCTACTGAATTTCCTAGTCCTTGCTGCTGTAAAGGACATTTGCAGCCTCTTAGAGACAACCACACAGTCCTGCATTTCCCATCAGGATCAAATATCAGTTTAAAGAGTTTGCAGTAAATGTCAGAAGCAGACAAAGATACACCTTTCCTGAGGATAGCCTTTTCTTCATTATTATTGGAACTGAGGAGTGTGCCTTAGGTCACAGCAGTTCTGAGCCTTTGTAGAAGTCCTGATAGAGCTCTTTCTTTCTCCTGATAAACTTGGTTTAGCATAACTTAGCTTATTTGATTGACTTTTGCTGATTTCAGCCCATCCTTGATGTAGTAAAGAAAGTGTAAATGGACCCTTTCTCCTTGGGATGTATGACAAGTCCAACAGGGCTTAGCAGAGGGACAGGCTTCCTCTTCTACAGGGGCCTACACCTCCTCCTCCTCCTTCTCCTCCATGTCCTCCTCCTCCTCTTTCTCATCTTCCTTCACCTCACTGACACCATCCATGCTTATAGTCATTTCCTGTCCTCACTACAGCTCTTGGGTTTATCCTCACTGAGGATGAGCATCACCACGTCATACCAAGTGAGTCTGAGGACAGAGTTCTCTCCCAGGCCTGGACATTATGTCATGATCTGTGAAACATCCCAGATCTCTTCTTGTGTCTCCTAGCTCAGCATAAGTGCATGGGAAGGGTTCCACTTGTCCTCTGTGATTGAAATGGAGTGGCCTCAGGTTAGCAGCTGGGGCATGGGGCCTGACTCCAGGATATGGGGGTGCAGATCCCTGCCCAGAGACTTTCTAGGTTTGGGCTTTTCCCTGTTGGGGCCGTAAGGTTGGGTCTCTCCTCACTGGGACAAAAAGAGGGGATTGGTCTCAAAGTACTAACAGAGGAGGGACAATAAAACACTGAGACATCCATTCAGGATGATTCAGACAAAACAAGATTGGACTTAAGCCACTTATCCCCATTCTCCTTTTTTGCAAAATGCTTCTAATTGGTATATGACATTGTAATTAATAACCCCCCACTTGGCCAAGTCCTAGTATAGTAAAAAACAAGGGTCTTTTTTCTTGAACTTTGGGGATCTAATTTTTCCACTGTTTAAGAAGACATTCCAGCAGTGTACAAAGCAAAATAGTTGATGGTCTACTCCCCATTTAAAGAAAGAAAAAGACTGAGTGTGAGGGTTTCCTTACCTTTGGACACCCTCCCCGGCAAAGGCTTCCCTAATTCCAAGGATAAAATGGGAAAGAAAGCCTGTCTCAGCCCCAGCTTGTTCTGCTGCAGGTTTCTACCTAACCATCTCTTTTCTTGGCTTGCAAAACTGAGAGAGAACATCTCCCACTTCATCAGGAAGTTCAAGCACAGCTTTGATTTCCTTCTTCCCTGGCCCCATCCCATCGTAGGGATCTATCTGCAGTTATCCATGCATGGGTTTGGGCCAGTGTCCCTGATGAGTCACTGCCTTTGGGGAACTGAACCAGGACCTTTGTAACCTCTTTATGTCCGTGGTAATGTTGGTCATGCCATGCCTATAAAGCAGAGAGTTCCCAGAAAGCTTTCACTTAAAGGGGCTAAGATGCCTGTTAAAGCCAGATTCCAAAGTAAATGGGAGCTTTCTTTGGCTTATATTTATTGAAAAATTGTTGCCTCCCATGGCCTGCTAAGGGTAGCTTGGGCTTTTGACCCTGTTCTTTAATTTTATCCCAAGATCCTGAATCAAGGTGCTCTAAAATGTAGACCAAGAATAGGGGCCCTCTGACACACAGTCCTCTATATAGACCTAATTCTCTCTTGAGATCATAAATCAGTTTTTCAAGGGTAGTGGGTTGGTGACAGAACAAATGGCAGGTGAGAGGGAGGAGATGGGAGAGATCTAGCCAGGGCCTTGCTTCCATGGTCCAGTTATTTCTGAGTGATCAGTGGGAAAAGGTGCAAGCTGTCCTAGAACATCTTAGCCTTTAGAGGGAATCTATAAGCTCTGAGGATAGAGACAGGTAACAGTCCAGAAAAATTATCAGCCCTAGGACCCTAAGACAAAGAGCTCTCTGGGACATTTTACGCTATCTAGTCACCTATGCAATTTTCCTTTATAGCAGTACTGGATAGGATTTATTTAAACTCATTCTAAAGATGTTTATGCCCTGGTATCTGTAACACATTTAAGAAATTCACAGACTAAACCAGGTGTGGTGCACATGTCTGTTAAACTACGGAAAATGAAGCTGGAGAATCTATGAGGCCAGCCTGGGCTACATAGTGAGTTCAAGGCCAGCTTGAACTACATAGAAAGATTCAGCCTCAAAAAACAAAACAAGTGGCTGGGGATTTAGCTCAGTGGTAGAATGCTTGCCTAGCAAGCTGGAAGCTCTGGGTTAGGTCCTCAACACCAAAAGCAAGAAGTAAACCGACCTAAAGACTATTCAACCAAAAAATACCAAAAAAAAAAAAAAAAAAAAAAAAAAAAAAAAAAAAAAAAAAA
>NW_004524621.1:10313102-10317089 GCF_000260255.1 Octodon degus | reverse complement strand
AGTTCAATCCCTGGTTCCGCAAAAAAAAAAAAAAAAAAAAAAAGACCAAAACCTTTACTCTACCCATGTCTAACCATCTAACCATACATTAGTAAAGGCACAGCTTCCCTCGTGTGCATAGGAGAAATGCAGCCAGGAGGGAGAGGAGAGAACAAGGAAGCCTTTTCTGAGAGCAGGTGAGGAAGTGGGAAAGAGCGGACCATTTGTTATGCTTTGTGTCTACATGTCTCACCACAGCTTCATGCACTTTTAGATGGGGCTTATCTGAAGGTAGCTGAATCTAGAGTTCGTGATTGATTTGTGGTGCAATGCTAAGATTAAGGGTGCTGGGATTAAGGGTGTGTGAGTGCTGGGCCAGTCCACTGACTGGGTTGGCACTGCCCTAATTCCATTAGACTGAATACAATATAAGGAACAGAAAGAGGACTGTCTCCTCTCTCATTGCTTTTGCTGTCTTCCCCTGCCCTGCACTGTTGTCCCTCCGCCATCTGCCACCCTGCTTTGGAGTTGATTGATTATGGGCTGAAACCTCTACAAACTGTGAGCTAAATAAAGCTTTTCTCCTTTAACTTTAGGGGTCGGGTATTTTGTCTCAGGAACACGAGAAAAGTGCCTAAGACACCACTGGACTCCTGCTAGGTGTAGGTATGCAGACTTCACCAAGTCACCGGGTATCTGCCTAGCTTAGAATATGATCTCTGCGACCCCAAAGTGGGGAGCCCATGGCTTCTAGGCTGTTTATGTCCTTTGGTTCAGAAAGGAAGATGAAAGCGCAGTTCAGAGATCCTCCCCTTAAATGGTGTGTGTCCCTGTGTACTGCATACTCAGAAACAGTGTCTCAGGTTCAATCTCCCACACCCCCTGGATGAAGAGATTGTGTTTTAGATACTGGACTGAGCAACCCAGGGATACTACGATGTGTCCCAATTAAAAAAAAAAAATTCAAGGGGGCCTGGCCCTAGCTCAGTCCTTTAAGTGGCTGCTTCCACAAAACTGTCAGGCTCAGGTTGCTGGAGTTGGAACCTCACAACTCTCCTGCTGGCCAAACGTACCCTGAGGGCATTCGAGGAACAACAACAACAAAAAATTCAACACCACGTCTTACCTTCCAGTCAATGCATCCAGATAGAATGCACCCTCATGTTCTATCTCATGAGGGTAGATTTTTATCTAGGGTCTGTAAGAAAAGCTGTATCAATAAAAGGATTAGGGATACATGTTTAGAGGGACACACAAGATCATTTTATTAGAAAGGGAAGAGAAATGGGGAAGCACAATCACTTTATTGGGAGAGGAGAGAAACAAGTGGATAGTTCCTTGCTGGAGTGAGGTAGAGAGTCTGGAGCAGAACTGGAGGGCAGGGGTGCTTCGCTCTAAGCCTCTTTTATTATACGGTGAGAAAGGGATTCTTTCCCCTGGAGAGTTATTACACCTTGATTGGCTTTCTGGGGCTCTAAGACTCCTGTTTTGACCATTTTACTTTCCATTGCCTACCCGCATTTTTGGCTAAGTGCTTCTGTGGTCTCTCTGTGGTGCCCAGGTGCTTCTCTTGGGAGATTTACAACAGAGCCCCACATTCAAGGATGAGTTAGCAAAAAAGAGATATAGTGTATTAATATGGGAGAGACAATAACAAAATATATGTACATATGTGTGTTGCTGTGTGAGTGTCTAGGTGTTGGTGCATATTTTATGTACAGAGTGAGGTTTTATAGTATTGTCCCCCCTACCTGCTTTGTTTCTCTGTGCTTGTAGAGGGAGGAGGGAATTATGTTTGGTATGAAGTGAATCAGGCTTTCTTCTCAGCTCTCTCGCTTCTTCTTTGCTACACTTTTGCTCAAGCAGGTGTTTAACTTCTTCCAGAAACTTCACTGCAGTCCTTTAACCTTCTCTGCCTGTCCACAACTTTCCTACATTACCTTTCTCCACAACAGACTATTGCATTGCTATGTTCAGTCCATGTCTTTCATCCGCTCATCAGTGGAAATGTCACCTGTCTTATTACTGCTCCTTTGAAGGTTATAAGACCTTTTTCTTTTTTACTTTTAAGAATTTTCTCATTGTTTTTGCATTTTAACAAAATCTCTAAAATTGAATTCATTTTTATCCTGCTTGGAGTTCATGGCGATTTGTGAATCTGAACAAATTTCTTTCATCAGTTTTGCAAAATGTTTTGCCAGGGCTGGAGAGATGGCTCAGTGGTCTAAGGCACCTACTTAGAACAAGCTTGGCAAAGCATCAGGGACCGCGGTTCAATCCCCCAGCACCACATGCCAGCCAGCCCCGCCCCCTGGTGGGCTGAGCTGGCCACACACATACACCACACTCTCTCTCTCTCTCTCTCTCTCTCTCTCTCTCTCTCTCAAATAAATAAAAAAAAAATGTTTTGCCATTTTCTCTTAAAACACTGTTCTGTTTCATTCTTTTCTGCTTCTAGCTAAAAATGACATGTTCAAATGACATGTTCAAAAATGACAGTTCAACAAAAACTGTTCTTCATAAAGTATATGTTTTTCATGTTCTTTCCCTGTTTTTCATGCTTTTGATGTTGTTTCAGCTTCAATTTGTCTCTGTGCTACCTTTTTGTCTACTGAATTATTGATATCAGATACTGTAAATTTTAGTTTTCACATTTTCAAACAGCTAAAATTCTCAATATTTTAATTCATTGAACTGATTAATCTCAGTTGCTATAAATTTCATGTTCGTGCATGATACCACACTCTTAGCACCACAGGAGGTGAGGGCCAGAGGAGGATCACAAGTTCAAACTCAACCTGGTCAACTTGGTGACTTAAGAAGACCCCGTCTCAAAATGTCTTTTCAAAGTTATTTTTAAAGTTTGCTTATGTAGTTCAGTGTGAAGTTTCTGAATTCAATTCCCAGCACAAAACAAAACAAGGTCCGATAGTTCTATTACATGGGACCCCTGAGACCTCTTTCTATTATCTGTACTTTCCCTGCACCTGAACATATTGGCTTTTCAATCAAACTTTGAAAATGTTCTCTCATAGTTTATTTTCTTTTTGTTAAGCGTAAGCACTGACCCATGTCTGTTCATAATTAATTTGATCTTGCTTTTAGCAGGCAGCTAGACCAAGGGTTTGATAAGAAGCCTGGATCATTCTCATCCCATCAAGGGTTTATATGACTGAAATCTGGGCTTCACTCTGTTTTCACTTTATTTCTCAGTGTGCAACCCTTCAGGGTCCCAACAAGAAGTCAGGCATATTTATCAGGGTCCCCCTTTCCTGGTAGGCCCTTGTCTGTTACTTTTCTCTCATTGCTGGGACAAAATACCTGACACCCAAAATTAAGGCAGGAAAGGTTTCTTGGACTCACAGTTTGTGGAGGTGTCAGTCCATAACCGGCTGGCTCCAAGGCTGCATGGCATGTCACAAGGGACAATGCTGCAAGGTGCCAGAAGACAGCAAAGCAGCAAAAACAAAAGGGGAAAAGAGAAAGCCTCTTTTCCTCATTTACGCACCCAGGGCACGTGCAGCACTCACACCATCTCTGTGCCCTCCCCTTGCACAGGATGAGGATGTTTACAAAGTGAGGACCCTGGAGCCCTGCTGAATGACTTAGTAAAACTTCTAAACTGCTTAAATTGACGTAATGTATCAATCATTAGGAGGGATGGCCACAGATATGTACTTCTTCTGAGACTGTCTTACACAGTCCAGGTTGGCCTTCAACTGGCAGTCCCCTTACCTCTGCCTCCTGACTGCGGAGCCCAGAGGCCTGTGCCACCAAGCCAGAATAGACCAATAATATTCACAATAATTTTCAAGTTACTAAACCCCAAACAACTGAAAGACTAGGTCTTCAATGAGAGGAGTGGGAGGAAACAGTACGTATGAGAACTTAAGCCCGGGGCTGGGGCTTAGGCTCAGTGGCTTTAGCACAGTGCCTGTCTAGCAAGTTTGAAGTCCTGAGTTCCATTCCTGGTACTTCCCCTCACCAAAAAAAAAAAAAAAAAAAAAA
>NW_004524621.1:10307481-10312807 GCF_000260255.1 Octodon degus | reverse complement strand
ACAGATCAGAAGGGGCAATGGGCTGTGTCCCTCCGTGGGAGCCTTGGCTGGGCCTTGCACAGGCAGCAACCCACAGATGCTCCCCAGGGACTTCGGCAGCCCCGAGGTGGCCAGGAGGGTGGGTAGGGCCTGCAGGAGTCCAGCTCCCAGGATGCAGACACCCACCTAGCTGGGCTCCCAGGGATCAGAAACCTGGCATCCTGAGGCCACCACTGGAGGCTGCTCTTTTCTGGCAGATAACACCCCAGCTTGGGGCCAAGGGCACAATCCTTGGAGGTAGTAGGGACATTTGTGTGCCTGACTGGCTGTGAGCCCTGATCCTGCCCCTTGAATTCTTGACTTGCTCTACACTTGGGGGCCCAGAGCACTAAAGCACAGGGGAAAGGGAACCCTCAGCCCCAGAGAAGGTAGCAGGCTGGGGGCTGGAGGTGGCCCTGCAGCCCCACCTTGCAGTCTGAGTAGTCTAGGAAGCTGCCTGCAGGAGATGTGGAGCCAATGGCCTCTCACTTGCCTCTTGAGACTCCCTGCAGTAGATCCCACCATTACCCATGTCACAGAGGAAAAAGCAGGTGTAGATTTGGAAATGAGGAAGCACTGTTCAACTGCTGCAGACCTGAGCTACTTAGAGCTGTACAGCCCCTCCCATCTCCAGGCCTGGCTCGCCCTGCACCCCTGTTGCAGCCAGTGCTCCATCCTGCTTTGAAGAGCAATGTTGTCCTTGGCCACAGGTATCAGAAGCCACAGTGCAGCTCTGCTTCTCAGAAGTCCAAAAGTCTTGCAGAAAAAGGGGTTCTGATGCCTGAGAATCAGACCAAGGGAAGCTGAGTACTTAGGTGCTTCCTAGAAGGGTAATGTCTCGGTTACAATTCTTTCCTTACTGGGACAAGATACCTGACACCCAAAATTAAGGAAGGAAAGCTTTATCTAGCTCACAGTTAGTGGAGGTTTGAGTCCATACTCAGGTGGCTCCAAGGCAGAGTGGCACAGGGCAGAGCGCAGTCACTCATGGGCAGAGCGCAGTCACTCATGGCAGCAGAAAACAATAAGAGCAAAAAAGGGAGGCGTGGTGGCAACAACAGCAACAGAAAGTAAGTCTGACTCCCTTAGGTTGCATTCGGGCTCTCCACCCCAGGCCAGGTGTAGCACTCACACCCATAATCCCAGCACTGGATTATGAATTAATCACAAAGTCTAGAAGTCTGCCCCATATCTGCGTAAGGCTTTGGGGGGACAACTAGACACAAACTATGACAGGTAGACAGAGTACTAAGTCACAAGTTACATGGGTTGCACACCCTACTCATCTTGCCAATGGCTCTGTGACTTTGGTCAAGACCTCTCTTGCAGAATTTCCAAAATCTGAAGACCAGGGGGAATTTTCAGGAAGACTTGAATAGTGCTCCATTCCAGTCATTAGAAATGCTCAAAACTAGGCTAAGCTCTGAACCAAGGAGAGGTCCCCTTCTATACAATTGCTGATGTCACACAAGTAAGACACAAAAGTAAAACAAAGGCAGCTTCCTAGCATCCAACCCTGTCTTAGCCTTGAAAGAAAACACATCCAGCACATCTCAGGAAGTTAGGGCACTGTACAGCTTGTTATTAATCCCATCTATGAGTTTTCTGTGTTGGAGCCGAGTGTTGTCCCCTGAGGGAGAAAATTCTCCTGAGACAACTGCCTGAAGGGTCTCCTTTATCCTTAAGCAGAAGACCTCTGTGAGAAAGGTGCAGGTCCCCATGCCTGCAGGAAAGGTTGCCAGGGGAGTTCTTGCCCAATACAGGCAGAGAGAGGCTAAGTTTCTTCTGAGTTCCGTTTTATATTCTCAGGGCCTGGGGCTCCCTCCTGGAGGATGGGAGGACTCCCCTAGATGTAGATGATCCGCCAACATTCATACCCCTCCCCTCATCTCCTGCATCCACCTTCCCCACTGCCCACCCAAGTTGGCTCTGACAGTCCAGCAAAGCTTTAAACTTAGGTTTCAAGGGAGCTTCCTCCAGACGTCTGGCCCCTTCCTCCAGACCTGGTCCCACACCAGGTCAGTGGTGTGGGACCGATGGCACCCAACTGCCAGCTTTTGCTTATCGCCCAGTGCTCTAACGGTTCACCTTCAAAACCTTTGGCCTTGGCAATGGGAGCCATGTGAGGGAGGAGGGGCGCTGGGCCTCTGAGAAAGACCTCAGGGCCCTGCATTGTGATGACCTCATCTTCTCTATGACATCATCCTCCCTCCCAGCCCACTCCTCTCTGCTCAGCTACTCTCTGCAAGCACCATCAATCTGAATCCCGAAGGCCCCAGAAATCTGTCCTCTGGTAGCTGCCGCTGCTCTTCTGCCTCAGCCAGCCCAGAAGCACCATGAAATTGGAATTCACGGAGAAAAACTACAACAACTTTGTGGTCCAGAGCCTGAACAAACAGAGGAAACGAAGAGAGTACTGGGACATGGCCCTAACCGTGGACCACCATGTCTTCTTTGCACATCGCAACGTGCTGGCCGCGGTGTCCCCGCTGGTGAGGAGCCTCCTGCCCAGCAACGACATGAAGACCACCGACGAGCTCTTCATCGCCATCGACCCCAACTACCTGAGTGCGGCCACGGTGGAGCAGCTCCTGGACTACTTCTACAGCGGCAAGGTGGTGATCTCGGAGCAGAACGTGGAGGAGCTGCTCCGGGGCGCCCAGTACTTCAACACCCCGCACCTGCGCGTTCACTGCAACGACTTCCTCATCAAGTCCATCCGCAGGGCCAACTGCTTGCGCTACCTCTTCCTGGCCGAGCTGTTTGAGCTCAAGGAGGTGTCAGACCTGGCCTACTCGGGCATCCGGGACAACTTCCACTACTGGGCGGGTCCCGAGGGCTCCTCGCACTTCATGCACTGCCCGCCTGTCATCTTCGGCCGCCTGCTCCGCGACGAAAACCTTCACGTGCTCAACGAGGACCAGGCGCTCAGTGCCCTCATCAACTGGGTGTCCTTCCGAAGGGAGGAGCGCGAGAAGTACTTCAAGAAGTTCTTCAGTTACATCAATCTCAACGCCGTCACCAACAAGACGCTGGTGTTCGCCAGGAACAAGCTGGTGGGCATGGAGAGCAGCTCGTGCCACGTCCCTCTGATCGAGAGCGTCCTGGTGGACCGCAAGCAGGAGCGGCCCTGCAGCCTGCTGGGCTACCAGCGCAAAGGCTCCCTGCTCGACTCTGTGGTCATCCTCGGTGGCCAGAAGGCTCAAGGCAAGTTCAACGATGGCGTGTTTGCCTATATCATCCAGGAGAACCTGTGGCTGAAGCTCTCGGAGATGCCCTATCGGGCGGCAGCGCTCAGTGCCACCTCTGCGGGCCGCTACATCTACGTCTCGGGTGGCACCACGGAACAGATTTCAGGGCTGAAGACAGCATGGCGATACGACATGGATGACAACTCGTGGACCAACTTGCCTGACCTGCCCATCGGGCTTGTCTTCCACACCATGGCGACCTGCGGGGGCAACGTGTACTCCGTGGGCGGGAGCATCGCCCCAAGGCGCTATGTCTCCAACATCTACCGCTACGACGAGCACAAGGAGGCCTGGTGCCTGGCAGGGAAGATGAGCATCCCCATGGATGGCACGGCTGTGATCACCAAGGGCGACCGGAACCTGTACATCGTCACCGGTCGCTGCTTGGTGAAGGGCTACATCTCCCGCGTCGGGGTAGTGGACTGCTTCGACACCAGCACCGGGGAGGTGGTCCAGTGCATCACCTTCCCCATTGAGTTCAACCACCGGCCCTTGCTGTCCTTCCAGCAGGACAACATCCTCTGTGTGCACAGTCACCGGCAGAGCGTGGAAATCAACCTGCAGAAGATCAAGGCCAACAAGACCACCGCCTCGGTGCCTCTCCTGCCCAACGACTGCCCCTTGGATGTGTCCCATGCTATATGTTCCATCGGAGACGACAAGGTGTTCGTGTGTGGAGGCGTCACCACAGCCGGCAACGTTCAGGCAAAGGACTACACCATCAATCCCAATGCCTACCTGCTGGACCAAAAGACAGGCGAGTGGCAGATCCTGGCCTCCCCACCCGAGGCCCTGGACTGTCCTGCCTGCTGTCTAGCCAAGCTACCTTGCAAGATTCTTCAAAGGATTTGAACAAGTTTTTAAGTGAGAGAATAAGTAAATGCATTATTATTCGTAATTGCATGAGCGAAAGCGGAAGGTGGCCTTTTGCTTCCTTCTTAACTTCCAGGCTATGCTTGGCCTTGAAGCTACATTTCCTAGGCCAGGGCCACTGTGTGGGTGGAAAGTCAGGGACAGTGCGTCACTGGAGGTGCCCAACAGAGGATGGACAGGAGTCTCTGCTGGATGTCACTCAGCTGTCTCCTGAGAGCTGCTGTCAGTGGGTGGAATCATGGCTGCTCAGTTAGTGGAGAGAGAGATCTAGTCTGAGGCAGGAAAGCAGGATCTGTGATAGGATGGGATGGGGCACCTCCCGGCCACTGGCCAAGGTGATGTCTGCGAAGTCCCCTGTTCCATGGAGCTGTAGATCTGGGGGCCAGGTGTCCTGGTTGGAAACCAGTCTGTCTCTTACTGGGTGATCCTCCACAAGGCACTTACCACCTCTGTGCTTTAGCTTCCTTTCCCTGGAAAAAGAGATAATGAGTGTGTCTGCTTCACAGTGTGACTAGGAAGTTTGCATGGGTTCGTCCATGCAGAATGCTTAGGATGGCCCCTGGCATGGTCCAAAGTGCTGCAGAAGCACCTTGTTTTTAAGATTCAGACCTTTTTTCCTGAATCTTAAGCCCATATATTGAACAAGTCTCCATAAAATACTCTTTGAGACTCGATCTGAATTTGTTGGTGTACTTTCCTCAATGATGATTATTTCTGTTTCCTTACATTCACTGTGTACTAACATAATGATCATCAACAATAGACAAGAAACTAACCAGCCCCTTTAAAACATTAGCTATTCCTCACTCATTCATACCCTTGTTCATTCATGAATTTACATTTATCCACTCATTCATCAATTCGCCTACATGTAGCAATCACTGATGCCTCTCTCTGCCAGCGCCCTGTTTAAGTGCTCTCACCACAGCATGGCATAGGATATCCACGTGCCAGAAAAGGGCGAACCCCCCTCATGCCCTGCAGTAGGAGTGTAACATGAGCCACATGTGTCATTTCCATTTTGCTATTAGCCATGCACAAAAACTGGTAAAGTCCATTGTAAGACATATGTTAACCAATTATATCAAAGTCAGTATCATTTAAATAAGTAATCTGTAAAAATTTAGTGAAATCATCAACATTGTTTTTTAAACAAAATTTCAATTTTATTAGTATACATCTGC
>NW_004524621.1:10303000-10307201 GCF_000260255.1 Octodon degus | reverse complement strand
CCAATCTGTGTAGTGAGACCCTGTAGACCCTGTAGTAAATATATAAAATGATAATAATAATAACTCTCAATTTTCTGTTCCACTCTCCCTCTAAATCCCCTTTTTGCCAGCATCAGAGTCATTTATTTTTAAGTCCTTAGAAAGTCAATTATCATACAAACAGAGTAATGGCTAAAAGGCAAAAAAAGAAAAAAGAAAAAAAGAAAGACAAAAAACAATTACATTGAATCAAGGTCCACTTTTAGATAAACCATCCATAATGGATTATAATAACTTTTTCTCTGTTTTTATCCCTCTGGTCTTTTATTTATCTGGGCCCCCTATCATGCCCTTGTTGCCCAAAATTGCTTTTGCTATGTCTCTTCTGGCTCCATATAAATTTTAGCATTGTTTCCTATAGTTCTGTGAGAATGCTACTGGTATTTTGATTGCGATGCTATTAAATTTGTGTAAAGTTTTGGAAGTAGGGCTATTTTGACAATATTGGTTCTGCCTATGTAGGCAGAGGATGTCTTTTCATTTTCTGATATCTAATTTGATTGCTTTTCAGATTATTATAGTTTTCATTGTAAAGTTCTTTTCTTTCATTTCCTCGGTAAGGCTAATTTCTAAGAGTGTCATTTTCCTTGATGCTATTGTGAAAGGTATTGCTTCCCTAAGCGCTTCCTTCCTTCCCTCCTTCCCTCCTTCCCTCCTTCCCTCCCTCCCTCCCTCCCTCCCTCTCTCTGCCTTTGCTATGATGTTCAGGCTGGCCTTCAGCCCACTGTGTAGCCCAGGCTGACCTTCCCAAGTGCTGGGATTACAGGCACGTGTCATCACACCCTAATTTCTCTCTTGATGGGTTTATTATTAGTTTACAGGAATGCCATGATATTTGACTGCTGACTTTGTATCCTGCTGTGCTACTGAAACTGGTTATTAATTCTAGGAGCATTTGCTGGAGTTTTGGGGGTTTCTCTGTAGATTACATTACACCATTTGCAAATAATGCTGTTTAACTTCTTCCTTTCCTGTCAATATCACTTTTATTTCTTTCTCGTTTCATTGCTCTGGATAAGTTTCAAGAACTATATTAAATAGGAGTGGTGATAATGGAGATTCTTGTCTTGCTCTGGAATTTTTGTTTTGTTTTGTTTTTTGAGACAGAGTTTTGCTATACAGTTCAGTCTGACCTTGCACTCACTATAACCCAGGCCAGCCTCAAACTTGCTGTAATCCTCTTGCGTGAGCCTCCTGAGAGCTGAGATTATAGGCATGCACCACCACAATCTTGTTACTGAGTTTAGCAGGAAAGCTTTTAGCTTCCTATGATGTTGGCCATTGGTTGTCATACTTGCTTTCTTCATGGGTTTGCCGTGGACGGATGCTGGATTTTGTCCAATGCTTTTTATGTATCTATTAAAATGATCATATGGGGCCAGGGAGATGGCTCAGTGGAATAAGTGCTTCCCTGTCAAGCGCAAGGGCCTGAGTTCAATCTCTGGTTCCACCAAAAAATAATAATAATAAATAAAATGATCATATGATATTATTTGCCTCTGTTTTATGAAGTGTATTACATTTATTGATTTGGATATGTTGAAACATCCCTGTATCCCTGGAATGAATCCCACTTGATCGTGCTGTATAATTTTTTGATGGCTTGCTATATTCCGTTTGCCAATATCTTATTAAGGATTTTTGCATTTATGTTCAAGGAGATTTGCCCATAGTTCTATTTTTTGGTTGGGTTCTTTTCTGATTTTGGAATGAGGGTAATGTTCCTTCCAAGAATTAATCTGGGAGTCCTGCTTCTTTGAGGAGTTTGAGGAGTATTGGCATTAGATCTTTAAAGTTCTTGTAGAATTTGGGAGTGAATCCACTAGGACCTAGGTTTTTCTTAATTGGGAGTAATTTTTATTACTTCTAAAGCTTTATTATTTATTTATTTATTTATTTGTGTGTGTGTGTGTGTGTGTGTGTGTGTGTGGCCAGCTCAGCCCACCAGAGGGCAGAGCTGGCTGGCATGTGGTGCTGGGGGATTGAACCGCGGTCCCTGTGCTTTGCTAAGCTTGTTCTAAGTAGGTGCTTTAGACCACTAAGCCATCTCACCAGCCCCTCTAAAGCTTTATTGAATGATGTTACTCAGATTTTTATACCTTCTTGGTCCAGATTTGGTAGTTCATGTGTATGTAGGAATTTATCCAATTCTTCTCAATTTTTCCATTTGATTAGAGTACATATATTTAAAGTAATTACCAGTGATCCTCTGGATTTGGGCAATCAAATCCATTGTGATTTTGCATTTTTCCTTTCTAATTGCATGGATTTAGGTCTTATCTTATTTGGGTAAGACTGGCTAAGACTTTTATCTATTTTGTTTATCCTTTTAGAGAACTAACTTTTTAATTCATTGATTCTTCATACATTTTAGTCTCAGTTTTATTAATTTCTGCTCTAATCTTTATAATTCCCTTCCTTTATCGCTTTGAATTTGGAGTGTTCTTATTTTCCTAGAAACTTGAGTGTGTAATTAGGTCATCTATTTGAGTTCTCTGCTTTTGTGAAGTGGAAGTTCACCACTATGAACTTCGCTCTTGAGATTATTTTCATTGTGTCCAACAGATTCCATTATGGTGTAGTGAGTGGCATTATTGCTTGATTGTAGGAACTGTCTAATTTCTTCCTTGATTTCTTTTTGAATCACTGATTATTCAAGAGGGTATTATTCATTTCCATCTGTTTGCATTGTTTCTATGATTTCTTTTGCTGCTGATTTCTAGTTTCATTCCACTATGATCTGATAATGTGCATAGAATTAATCTTAATTATTTGCATTTACTTAAGCCTGCTTTATGGGCTAATATGTACTTTATTTTGGAGAAAGTCCAATGTGCTGTTGAGAAGAATATTTATTCTGTTTCTGTTGAATGAAACAATCTATAGAGAGCAACTAAGTCCATTTATTCAAAGGTTTCATTAAACTTTGATATTTCTTTGTTGACTTTTTTTTCTAGTTGCTCTATTTGTATTAGTGAGGCATTGGGGTCCCTCATTGCAATTGTATTGATGTTTATGTGATTTGGGAGTGAATTTTTTTTTGGTTTTTTTTTTTTAATGTAGCTGGGTGCCCCACAGTTTGGTGCATATATGTTTATAATATATTTTTATTGAACTCTTCCCTCAACTAATATGTAGTGACCTTCTTTGTCTTGTCTGATCAGTCTTTTTTATGGGGTTCTTGTTGCATGCAGTATTGTTTTTCCATCCTTTGATTTTTAATGTGCAAGTTTTTTTAATTAAATGTGTTTCTTGTAACACTGAAAACCATTGAGTTTTGTTTCTGGATCCATTCTGCCACTTTATGTCTTTTGATTTGGGAATTGAGACTATTCACACTGAGAGATACTGACCTATTTCTATCATTGCATTATTTTCCTGTTGCTTATTTCCTCATTTTTCCCCACTCTTGTTTACCCGATCATCCTCCCAAGTACATTCATTCTTTTTGACTAATTGGCATGGTTTGTTTCATCGTCTCTTCCTAGGATATCCTTGACAATTTTTGTTATGCTAGTTTGGTGGTCATGGATTTCTTGAGGTGCTCCCTATGACAGAAAGACCTAGCTTTTCTGTTGATATTAAATGAAAGTTTTATGGGACAAATCTGGACTTGTTATCTTCTAGGACTTGAAACACTTTGCTCCAATGTTTGTGCAGAAAAATCTGCTAGAGTTCTAATGGGTTTACCTTTATATGTGATTAATTTCATTTTTTTAACAGCTTGTAAGAATTTGTCCTGTGATTCACTTCTGGTGCCTTCAATATAAGGTGGTGCAGGCTGGCCTTGAACTCACTTTGTAGCCCAGGCTGGCCTTGGTGATCCTCCTGCCTCGGCTTCCTGAAGGCTGGGATTACATGCATGCATGACCACACCTGACTCAATGTAGCTTTTACTGCCATGCCAGCCCGCCCCTGGGGTGTGCTGAGACAGCAATTGAGACTGGGTGTGGAGGCGTGTGCTTGTAATCCCAGCTCTTGGGAGGCTGTAGACAAGTGGGTCACTCCGAGTCTGATCTAGTAGTGAGACCCTGAACACACTGTAGACCCTTCCCTAAAATACAAATCAATAAATAAATTATACCTCCCCTAGAAATATCAGGCTAACATTACAGGGGGACACTTGTGAGAAGGGCTTTCTACTAAGTAACTGTTTGTGAGA
>NW_004524621.1:10300484-10302900 GCF_000260255.1 Octodon degus | reverse complement strand
TGAATCTCCTGGGTTTCCTATTGAAATCTTTTCATAGACTTTTTCTTTGTTAAACTGATTATATTTTGTTTTTTATTTAGCTCATCTTGCTTTTTATTAGTGTCTTCTAAAAGCACCTGGATCATTTGGTTATTACTTTCATATCTATTTAATTGCATCATCTCTGACACCACAGAGTACCTCTTTGATTTCATTTCTAGTCTCTTCTATTACTCTATAGGGTAATTTGAGTGTGCAGCTTATGCTATTCTGCCCTTCAGTGAATCCTGGACTGCTTCAGGGGAGTTTGGAGAGAGGGAGAGAGGAAGAGAGGGAGGAAAGCGAGAGAGGAGAGAGAAAGAGAGAGAGAGAGAGAGAGAGAGAGAGAGAGAGAGAGAGAGAGAGAGAGAGCAGGAGCTAGCCAACAAACTTCACCCTTCTCAGATATTCCTGGGATGCAGTTTCCAGGATGCCACCTAAGGGTAAAACTGGTGTCAGCAAAGACCAATTTCATCAACATACCACTTACTTAAGGGAGTTTCCTTAAGTCATTATCTTACAGTGTTTCTGTTAAAATGCAAAGGTAGTGCTAAAATGGGATATTTTGGCCCTAACTGGGTTAGGGAGAAACACCATAGAATAATGATATATTTTTAAAGCTTTTGAAGAAATAATTCACACACCATACAATTTACTCATTTGAAACATGCAACTCAAGGCTTTTGGTATATTCAGTCACTGAGCTATGCAATCACTATCGCAATGTTAGCATCTTGTCATTACCTCTGAAAGAAACCTTTATCCCTGAGCTGTCACCATGTAAACTTCTCAGTCTTATGCAGCCACTCTGCTTTCTGACACCTTGGATTTTCCCATTTTGGACACCTCACAAAAATGGAATCCTAAAAGAATATAAAAAATAATAAAATTTTTTAAAAAATGGAATCCTATTACTTCTCTCACTTAGTATAATGCTTTTAAAGTTCAGCCGCTATACAAGGATGCCATACTTTGTTGACCCATTCAATAGTTGATATTTTGGTTACTTATTCCTTTTGGCTAATCTAAATAATGGTGCGGTGAACATTAATCTACAACTTCATGCGGATACATAGCATCATTTAGTGTCCACAGGAGTGGAATTGCTGGATTGGGTAGCAATTCTTCTGTTTAATACTTGAGGAACTGCCAGGCCTCACGTGGTTTCAAAGCAACCGCATCATTTTAACTCCTGCCAGCAGTGTCCGAGCGCTCCAGTGCCTCCCCACCTATGCTGACGCCTGGCATCTGTCTTTCTGAATACGGCCACCCTGGGAATGCCAAGTGGCATCTCACCGTGGCCTTGATGTGCACATCCCCGATGGCTAATGGCGATGAGTATGCTTTTGTGGGCTTCTTGGATGACAGTTTTTTTTAATGATGCTGCATCTTCCTTGCTCTGGTATTACCAGAGAAATCATTATTTTTGAGGAAGGGATCTAAAAAAAAATACAGTGTGACTTCTAATAATACAATACTCTATCAGAGGACAGAATGGTGGCAAATCTCCAGACGGCCTTCCCTACCTACTAATCTCTCTTAGATATTCCTGATTTGTTAAGAATATGCAGAAAGGGGGCTGGGGAGATGGCTCAATAGAATAAGTGCTTGCCTGGCAAGCACAAGGGTATGAGTTCAATCCCCAGTTCCGGAAAAAAAAAAAAGAATATGCAGAAAATATTCATGTTGTTGCATGTAGATACTGTTCTTTCCATTTCATTTCTTTTTACTATTTGGTCATATAAATACATCATTTTATTAATTATTCTGTTTCTGATAGACATGCTGGGTATAACTAGTTTGGGCAATTACAAACAATGTTACTTTTGATGTTGTTTTGATTTGTTTGAGACAAGTCTTGTTATTTAGTTCATGCCAGCCTTGAACTTGTTTATGTAGCCCAGGCTGACCTCAACGCACAGCAATCCTCCTGCTTCAGCCTCCAGAGTGCTGGGATTACAGGGGTATGCCACCCCACCCTGTTTAAACAATATGATTTTTCAAAGTATCTCAGTGCCAATGTAGTCCTGTTTATCTACGTTATACACCATATGTGGAACTACTGTCTTGTTGCTACAGTGCTAAGCCATTTTGCAAACTGAGTGTGCCACTTTATACAGTCATTAGCAGTATATGGCTGGGAACGAATGCCTGCACAGCAAGTGCAAGGTCCTGAGTTCAAGTTCTGGTACCAAAAATAAATAATTTTTTAAAATTAAAATGGCCGGCAAGATAGCTCAGCGGAATAAATGCCAGCTTAGGCAAGTGCTGGGGCCTGGATTCAATCACCAACACCACATGCTGTGGCAGCCCCACTCTCAGGGTGTGCTGAGAGGCAAATGAGACTGGGTTGGTGGTACATGCCCATGATCCCAGTGCTGGGGAGGCTGAACACAGG
>NW_004524621.1:10298860-10300382 GCF_000260255.1 Octodon degus | reverse complement strand
TAATAATAATAATAAATTTAAAAAAACAAGAATCCAGACCCCAACACTGACAGAAACTGGTAACACAAGTTGGTTGTGTGTTTGATAAAAAATATCAGATAAGAATTGTAAGTCATCCTATAGAGCACAGGTAGACTTTACTGCAAAATAACAGCTTTTCAGAGAGACAAAGGGAGCAGAACTTCAAGGACAAAGGTAGGCAAGTGCCCAGATGGAGACTACTGACTAAGGCCTCAGGTGGCATTTCTACGATTACCTGGGTCTGTCAAAGAGCATCCTTTCCTTCCTCTAAGGTCACAGTTGTTTCACAAGGAAAATGGACTGTGTTAAGCTACCAGGTCCTGGTTTACTCCCTGGATGGGTGGTTTTTCTTTAGTTTGTTTTGAGACCTTAGTGTTTTTTCAACCCCTCAGCTACAGCCTGGACTTTGTATGGACCCCGGGCTTTATCAGCATGTCCAGAGGAAGTCATATTCCCCAAGCTAAACTTTGAAATCACAAGTTGGTACAGATTTTATCTACAGGTAATGATTAAGAAAGTGAAGGAACAAAGAAAAAAACAACAACAACAACACACCTTTTCTTTGCTTTTCAAGTATCCCCCAGCCTCCTGTCTCCAGTTCTGCCTAACAAGGTTTTCTTCACATTGTCTTCCAAAAGCATGGCTGTTTTTCCTTTTACATTCAATCCCTAATCTGCACAGAACTAATTTTTGTCTATGGCGCCAAGTATGACCAAGTTGTTTACCCACCTGCTACCCAGCCCTCCCAGTACTCACTTCTCTGCAGTGGCTCCACATGGTAAGTCATTTGTCAGTGCAGGGTGGATGTGGTCATAATCGCTGCATCCCACAGGCCTGGCCTTCCCCAGTGTGACCGCCTCTGTAACTGCAGTTTATCTCAGCTATGCACTCTACAGTTCACTTATCTAACTCCTAATGCTAAACATTATCAACAGAAATACTGTTGGCTTATCACTTTGGTGTGAATGTGAATTTATACACCAATTCAGGGGAAATGGATATGTGCCCATATCATGCTATATACTGAATGTTATCAAATACTACAGCTTTGTAGTATACAGTCATACTTTGGTACTTGACTGCTTTGAAATCTACTAAGTTTGGTACAGTACTTGAGTCATTTCAACATAAAGATTATATCTCAGTATTCACCTTTGTTTGATACTGGACACATAGCTAGGCTTTGTCAGTCAGTTGTACCTTTTCCCACCACAAGGGTGTGTTCAGTGCTCATCTTGCCTCCCAGAACCAACCAACAATGAGAATCACACACCACTCTTAAAGTCAGGTAGTGTTATGCTTCTGCTTTGTTCTTCTTAGTCCTGACTGACTCTAGATGGCTTTGACTAGTCAGTGCCTTTTTGCAGATATATATGAATTTTAGAACTTTCTTTTGTGGTACTGGGAAATGATGGCAGGATCTTGCACATGTGAAGCAATTGCCCAGGTGGGCCTTAAACTTGTGTTTGTTCTGCCTCAGTCTCCCAAGTTTATATAATAT
>NW_004524621.1:10295925-10297710 GCF_000260255.1 Octodon degus | reverse complement strand
GCTGGGGGATCAAACCGCAGTCCCTGTGCTTTGCCAAGCTTGTTCCAAGTAGGTGCTTCAGACCACTGAGCCATCTCGCCAGCCCTAAATATTCTTTAGTATTTAATTTTAATTTAAAAATATATAGTGCTTTAACTATATCTCTTTGTAAAATTTTGCTTTTTGCTCTAAGAATATATATATATATTCAGTATACTTCTCTTAGTATATACAGAATTAATATTTCACTCAAATGGAATATAAAAACCTAAGTCATCTACATGGGATTGATCAAATTACACTGTGAATGCTTAAATTTAAAAAAATTTATTACAAGGGCCAGGGAGATAGACCAGCAGCATAACTCCCTGCTTGGCAAGCACAAGGTCCCGAGTTTAATTTCCTGATACCGGAAAAAAAACAATATATTACAGTAAAAAAGACATATTCCTGTTAAACCTCCTCAAAACACTTCCCCTTTACTTCGAACATGCTTATCATTCTTGCCATGTTCTGAAGCAGTTGTGGCAGATCTCTTTTTCATCTTTGAGAGATATGGTCAAAAACATGCTGCTGTGAAAAGGCAGGCTCATGAAAACATTACAGCGTCTCTCCACTTCATTCACCGGCCCTGACAGTGTGTGACCTAGTACTCTTCCCAAACTCAAAATGACCATGAAAGGTAAACATTTTGAACCAATTCAGTATATCAAAGCAGCCACAACATCACAATAAAGGAGACTTCTAGAACTGCTCCAGAAAGTGGCAAGAATGGTGGGATAAGTGTTTGAAGTAAGAGGGATTTTTGAGTGAAAGTAATGACAACTTATCTTTTACTGTAATGATTTAAAATTTCTTTCACTTTTATTGAAAATCAATAATTACATACGATATCAAAAATTGTAGACAAATATTGAAATGTGAAAGATATAAGATGTGGAAGAGTGATTTTTAGAGAAATATTTTTGAAATGAATATATCACATGAGATTAATAGATTGCACACTGTAAATAAATTATTTATAAACTTAAATAAATATAACAAAAACTGTCCAAAATAAAAATGAAGAAGAAAGAAATCACAGATCAGTCATATAATAGTTCACTGTGTCAAAATCAAGAAACTTATATTCATATAATTAGAATTCTCAAAGTAGAAAGGGGTAGGCAATAAATATTTAAAGATTTTAAATTTCTGAATTTAGTTCAACTTATAACACCACATTTCCAAGAAAAATGAACCTTTTGCAAATAGGTCAAGCAATGGCCGTGACTCATCCACATGTCTGACACTGACAAAAGGATGTACAAAGGGCTGTACAGGGCTACAGGATAATTCCTGAGAGTACTTGGCTGACCTTATCAGATATAAAAGTTACATTTCTTGTTATATAGGTCTTGCTATATCTTGGTCTTAACCATCCAGCAGAAAAGTATAAAATGAGGTATATAAAGTAAAGCCATACTAATACGATGAGCTGTAAAAGGCTCAAGTCAATAACTTCTGAGGATAACCCACTAATGTTAGACTGCTAGGGAAGGCGCTCTCAGCGATGAACAGGCGGTTTCCGGTTCCATCGCCCTCTTTCTCTTCAACCAGGCAGCCCAGCCAATGCAGACATGCAGATCTTTGTGAAGACCCTGACGGGCAAGACCATCCCCCTCGAGGTTGAGCCCAGTGACACCATCGAGAATGTCAAAGCCAAAATCCAAGACAAGGAGGGCATCCCCCCTGACCAGCAGCGTCTGATATTTGCTGGCAAACAATTGGAGGATGGGCGGACCCTCTCTGACTACAACATCCAAA
>NW_004524621.1:10293539-10295150 GCF_000260255.1 Octodon degus | reverse complement strand
TGGTGCTGGGGGATTGAACCGCGGTCCCTGATGCTTTGCTAAGCTTGTTCTAAGTAGGTGCTTTAGACCACTGAGCCATCTCTCCAGCCCCTCTTCGGTTTTAGAGAGCACGAACTCGTGCAGGTCAGGTCCAGAGATCGTTTTTCTCTATGTCATTTGGAGGTTCCCTATATGGTTTGGAGGTCACCCACCTGAGACCAGTTTTTCTCCCTGTATCATTTTGGAGTTTCTCATGAGATCATTGGATGGAGGTGTGAGTTTGCCTTTCTTTCATAAATTCTGAATTGGGACTTGCTTAGGTAACAAATTTATGTTTCAAATGTTAATATGTCTTTGCCCATTGCTCATAATTGTTCATGCTTTGCTTCATACAGTTTTGCTTCACATAGTACTGTTACAAAAAGAGAAAGCACAGCTACATACTTCCCTAGGGATGGGCACTAGGGATTGATATCCTAAATAGTATCAATCAACTTGAAAGAGCCCAAATGAGTCACTAGCCCAACCCCCAACAGGAAGAGACCCTGTTCTCCCTTGCTACGTGACTCACTTTCTTACTTGATACTGGATTTAATCAATTTTACGTGAGCAATGGTGCTTGTAATCTCATTGGTTGACCATAGTTGTGTCCCACCTCATGCCCAACTAAGCAAGTTCCTATGTCTTCTCCACCACCTTAGACCCACCTCACCACATGGTTTTCCTCTATAAACGTACCTAGAAGAGAGAATTTCCCGAGGAACTACTCACTCAGGTTCCCCTCCTGTCCCTCTCTCGGAACAGGAGCTTTATTTCTCTCAATAAATATATTCTGCTCATTAAAAAAAATGAGAAGACAGAGGTGTACTAACAGTGTTTGGACAGAATATCCTGTCTGCTTCTTGTACTATGGATAACCACTAAGAAGAAACAATGTACAATGTATTGGCTATCAAAACTGTCCTATTAATCAGCTGTGAAACTGTCCCATTCATATTTATTTCTCAATAAAAAATATGATAATGTCAATGTTACTGCCAATAAGAAAAGAAATGAACCTTTTGCACAAGAAAAAAAAATTTTTTAATAAATTTGAGTGTGAAAGAGTCACATATAAAGGAAATGTCAAAGGTTACAAGGGGAATAAAATTCAGGAGGGATGAAATTAAAATGTTTATTTTTTTCCATAACTTTATTGAGAAACAAATAGCAACAAGACAGTTTCAAACCAAATTGGTAGGACAGTTTCAGTAATTAACACATTGCGTACATTCTTCCTAGTGGTTATTTGCTGTACAAGATGTGGACATGATATCCTATTTACAAACACTAAACAAATCCTTCTATTCACTAAGAGAATGCAACTATATATCTATCCTAACCATTTTTAATACACAGATACAAAACGGACATTCATCTGTGTCCTCCTTTTTTTGTTAAGTTCTGTTATTTGAATATTATAGGTGTGTTAACTCAGCAAAATATTCTAAAAGAGTGCAGTAACCCATAATAGTATTGGGTCTTCCGCTTCATTGGCAATGTCAGAAATTGTTGACCTGAGTCCCCTACAGCTCAACATAACAGCATGGCTTTACTTCTTATATTTCATTTTTATACTTTTCTGCTGGATGG
>NW_004524621.1:10285000-10290034 GCF_000260255.1 Octodon degus | reverse complement strand
GCCTCTTTGCAGGGAGTTCTGCTGAGGGGTTCCACGCAGGTCCTGGGCTCAGAGTCGAATGAGGGCCTGGTGGGTCCCAGGCAGTCTCACTCACAAGCCAGGCCTGGCCTCTGGGTCAAATGAGGATCCAGCGGCTCCGTGTGGTCTCACTCACATGCCGGGCCTGGGTTCTGGGTTGAATCAGGGTCCAGCAGGCCCCGGGTGATCTCACTCACACTCCAGGCCTGGGCTCTGGGTTCAATGAGGATCTGGCAGGCCCCAGGCGATCTCACTCGCATGCTGGGCCTGTGCTCTAGGTCAAATCTTAAATTTTTTAAACAGTCACTGTATTTTTGAATCATACCTTGTAGATCAATTTCCCCTCTCCTTTTCACATTATAGTTGTTTAATATCTTTATATCTACATATATCATGTCTGTGCTCCTGGTACTCTAGAGGCTGACACAGGTGGATCACAAGTTCAAGTCTACCCTGAGCAACTAAGCAATTTAGTAAGACTTTATCTCAAAATTTCAAAAAATAGGGCCAGCCAGATAACTCAAAAGACTAAAGTGCCTGCTTCAGCAAAGCACATTGGCCAGGGCTCAATCCCCTGCATGCTGTGCTGGCTCTGCTCCCAGGGCACACTGAGATGGTGATTGAGACTGGGCATGGTGGTATGTGCCTGGGAGGCTGAAAATAGGAGAATCACTACTAGTCCTATCTACATAGTGAGACCCTGTATACCCTGTAGGCTCTGCCCTAAATTCATAAAAAAAAAAAAAAAGAAAAAGAAAAGAAAATCAGGCCTGGCATAGTGGCTCATACCTGTAATTTTAGCACTCAGGAGGCTGAGGCAGAAGGATTGCTGTGTGTTCGAGGTGAGTCTCAGCAACGTAGTGAGTTCAAGGCCAGGCTGTTCTGCATAGCAAGATCCTGTCTCAAAATGAAAAAGAGAGATAAAAGGGCTAATATGTAGCTCAGTGCAAAAACCCTACATTCAATTCCCAGTAGTGCAAAAAAGAAAATACATCACGTATTACATACATACACTCTGTCTGCAAGCATCAGGCATATTCGAAAGCACTCCAGAGGAAAAGACTAATGTCAGGCATTACTCAAATATTTCCCATTTCTATTGTTTTTCTTTCACTCCTGATATTTCAGGTTTCCTTTTGGTATTATTTCCTTTCTCTCTGAGAAACTTGCTTTGGCAATTTCTCTAGAGTATGTGCACCTGCCATGAATTTTCTTATTTTTCCTTCTTCAGAGAACGTCTTATTTCAGAAAGATATTTTCACTAGATATAAAATTCTGGGTTTATAGTTCTTTTCTCCAACACTTTAAAAATATGTCACCTGTTTTTGGACTTTATGGTTTCTGTTGAGAATTCAACAATCAAAATCATTGTTCATATATATATATATATATATATAATTTTTCTGGTTACTTTGGAGATTTTTTCTTTTCTAGTTTTTGACAAGAGTGTGTGTATGTGTGTGTGTATATATATACACATTTACTTACATTTTAACAAAGCAACAGGTACACTTTTAAGCTTTAAAACCAAGTATTATCTTTTCCAGTGTGAAGAAAATTTAAAATAAATGAACAAAATTATAATAAAAAAGGTCAAACTGACATTCCAAGTAAGATCCTAAAGGTTCTTCTAATTCTCCCATCAAATGGCAGGGCTCAGGTCAGCATTGAAAGAGAACTGTATTTTAAAAGTAACATTTTAAACTACTAGTCAGCTGGGCTGGTGAGATGGCTCAGTGGTCTAAAGCACCTACTTAGAACAAGCTTAGCAAAGCACAGGGACCGCAGTTCGATCCCCCAGCATCACATGCCAGCCCGCCCCGCCCCCTGGTGGGCTGAGCTGGCCACACACACACACACACACACACACACATAAATAAATAAATATATGCTTTAAAAAAAAAACTACTAGTCAGCTGCTTGTCAGATGGGTCAAACGCAGATATATCATGATGCTGTTCAAGGTTCATTGAGCTTTTTGAGTGTGTAGGTTTATGTCTAAGTGTTCAGACACTTATTTCAAATTCTCAGAACTGCATCCTCTCCTTCTGAAGTCTGATGGAACAAGTGTTGTGCCTCTTGTTTCACAGGATCTTGGGGAATTTTTTTCAGGTTTCCTTTTTCTTCAATCTTTCACCTAGGGGCCAGGGAGATGGCTCAGTAGAATAAGCGCTTCCCTGGCAAGCGCAAGGGTCTGAGTTTGATCTCCGGCTCTGAGAAAAAAAAAAAAGAAAGAAATCTTTCACCTCTGCTCTTGTTCAGACCAATTTCTATTGGCCTAGCTTCATGTCCATTGACCTTGTTGACATCATTCTTCTTTTGTGTCTAGTCATTTCTCTCTTTCTCAGTTCTAGTATTTTCATTTTGTGATTCTTTGTATTTTCTATTTCTTTAGTGAAACTTTCTAGCTTCCATTTGCTCCAAAGATGCTTGCAGCCAGGCAAGACAGTGCATGCCTGAAGTCCCAGCACTTGGGAGGCTGGAAGAGGAGGATTACTGTGAGTTCAAAGCCAACCTGGGCTCTATAGTGAGTGCAAGGCCAGACTGATCTACACAGCAAAGCCCTGACTCAAAAAGCAAAAACAAACAAACAAAAACTGCTTGCAATTAGAGATTTTGGGGTTCTTTTGTTGTTGTTTTGTTTTCGGGGCAACATGTGTTCTCTTTAATTGGTTAGTTTTAAGTATATAAAATGTACATTTTAAAATATACATATCTGCAGTATATAGATTGCTAGCAGTAAAACTATCATCTATACCAGGATACCAAACACTGATCTTACATATGAATGCCATGTTACTGACCACATCTCCTAAACATAAAATATTTTGTAATAGCCTTATTTCTGCCCATTAAAATTTTGCTCTGTTAGAAGTTTTATGATAGCTGCTTCAATGACTTTGCCAGTAATTCTGAGAACTGAATGATTTCAGCACTGACTTTGTTTCCTGCCTTTTTACTGGTGAGTTGAGATTCTCCTTGTTCTTCATATGCCAATTATTTTCAAGTTTCATCATGAATATTTATCCCCAGAGATACTGAGTCCTGTGTAAACTATTTAAAATGTTGCTGCTCTTGTTTTAGAATGCAGTTGACCAAATTAGGTTTACAGACTGTAAGATCCTGCTAGGGGCCTTGGTTAGAATTGCATTTCAGTTTTCAAGGACGCACGGTACACAAAGGGATCTGGTCCCTGCTCACCACCCAGCGGCCAGGCCAGTACTTGGATGAGGGTAAATTCAGTTCTTTTATATGCTGATTAGACAGACACACAGCAACCTCAGCACACCAGGAGTTTGTAAACCATCTTACCGCGTTACTTGTCAACTTCTTCCTTTCCATGATCTCTCATACTACTATCTAATTTCCTAGGACTCTTTTTGGCTCTTCAGCTAGAAAGCTAGGGCTTTCCTTCAGCCACACTCACAAGCACTTCCAGAGTCATGTTCACATCAGGCCAAGAGGCAAGAGAGGAGTGAGTAAAGATAGTGAACCCAGGGCTGGTTCAGCGCTACAAAGTATGGTCTTCTTCCCCAACTCCTCTGCCACTGTTTGTATTTTAATCCTCAGATAGATCTGTTCCATCTATTCTGTGTAGGTTTTGTAGCCGCCTTAAGTGAGAAAACACAAGAGGCATGTACTTGTGTATCTTATGCTCCTCAGGGTTTTTTCTAACAATATTTTTAGTCTGTACATTTTTTTTCTTTGAGTATCTTTGTGATTTTTATGAAGATGATGATAATTATATGAGTTGAGGAATGTATGCCCCTTAAAAAATTCTCTGGGCTGGGTGTGATAGTACATGCCTGTGAGTATGAGACCAGCCTGGTCTATAAAGTGAGCTCAAGGCCAGCTGGAACTGCATAGTGCAACCCTGCCTCAAAAAGACAAAATTTTCTGGACAAGTTTTTGAAGGCTGGAAATTTAATTAGTAAGTCCAATTGGGATTTTCTTTGTGTGAGGGTTTTTTAAGTAAATTGCTTATACTAGTTCTAGGAATATTCAATCTCTCATCTCCTTGTGTTTTTCTTTTAAGTTGTATTCTTCAATGAATTTCCATTATTTAAATTTTCAAAGTTACTAACATACATCATATAACTTATGATTATTCTAATGTCTGTCTGATCTTCAGTTATGCTTCCATACTCCTGATTTTAAATGTTTAAAAAATTTTTGGCTAGATGTGGTGGTACACACCTGTAACCCCAGCACTAGAGAGGCTGAAGCAGGGGGATTTCAGTAAGTTTGAGGGCAGCCTGGGCTACAGGGGGATTTCAAGGCCAACCTGAACTGCGTAACAAAATTTTGTCTCAAAACAAGAACAAGAACAAAAACCCCTTTTATCAATCTGACAGAGATATAAATCTGCATGTTCATGGAGAGGTACAATGGTTTCTTAGACATGACTCCAAAAGCATACATAAAGAAAGGAGCCAGGAGTGGTAGCCCACACCTGGAATACCTCACAAGGCTGAGGCTGGAGGATTAATGTCTCACTTATTCTTCTCTGGGACAAAATCCCCAACACCCAAAATGAAGGAAGGAAAGGTTTATTTATTTAGCTTATAGTTAGTGGTGGTTTCAGTCCATACTCAGCTGGCTCCATGGCAGAGTAGCACATGGCAGAGAGCAGCAGTTCATAGCAGTGGAAAACAGCAAGAGCAAATGGGAAGAGCAGCGGCAACAATGGCTACAGAAAGCAAGTCTATCACACTTAAACTGCATTCAGGCTACCTGCCCCAGGCCGGGTATAGCACTCACACCCATAATCCCAGCACTAGATCATGAATGAATCACAAACTCTAGAAGTCTGCCTCATGACTGCATGAAGATTTGGGGGCACAGATAGACACAAACCATAACAATTAGTGTGAGTTCAAGGCCACTCTAAGATACATGATGAATTCCAGTCCACTCTGGAATATATAGACCTGCCTGAGGGAGGGAGGGAGAGAGGGAGAGGGAGAGGGAGAGGGGGAGGGAGGGAGGGGAGAGAAGGGAGAGAAGGGAGAAGGA
>NW_004524621.1:10277586-10284900 GCF_000260255.1 Octodon degus | reverse complement strand
GAGAGAGAGAGAGAGAGAGAGAGAGAGAGAGAGAGAGAGAGAGAAAGGGAGGGGAGAGAAGGGAGAGAAGGGAGAAGGAAAGAAAGACAGAAAGACTGCTTAAGTAGACACAAAGGCCAGGGTTGGATCCCAGGGCTACAGTGCTGGCCCAGCCTCAGGGTGTACTGAGACAGAGATTGAGACTGGGCATGGTGGTACGCCTGTAATCCCAATGCGTGGGAGGTTGAAAACAGGAGAATCACTATGAGTCCAATCTACATAGTGAGACCCTGTACTAACTACACACACACACACACACACACACACACACACACACACACACGGTAAAAGAAGCCAGTCATAAAGGACTACATACTATGTAATTCTATTTATATGAAATGTCCAAAATACAACAATCTCTATAGATACAGAAAGACTGGTTTTCTAAGGTTGAGGGGTATGAGAAAATAACTACCAAAGAGTATGGGCTTCTTCTGAGGGTGACCAAATGCTCTGAAGTAACTTCGACTGTGCTGTCACTGATAGATGCACACTCCATGCAAACACTTGAATGGCCACATGTGTGGACTGTGCATTCCATCTCAATGAAGTCATTCTCAGATCACTCACTCTCAGGAATGTCGAATTGTGTCGAGAGCAGCCAGCCTGTGGTGAGAAGTCCACAGGGCAGAGCACTGAGCCTCTCCAACAGCCATGGGAAAGACAGTGACAGTGGGTTCCCTACCCCTTGCCCCTGTCAAATGGTCAGTGGTAACTCAGGATCACAAGCTACCCAGGTAGTCCTACCTGAGTAACTTAACAATAAGTTATCTATAAAATAAAATAAGAGAACTGGAGACAGAGCTAAGTGGTATGGTACCCTACACACACCCAAGAGACTGAATTATAAGATTAAAGTCTTTTTCCAAGCATTTCCCAAACCATTTTCTGCATATTAGGGCAAAGCCCAGAAAAGATTAAGGTCATATAGTTCACGCTAAAATAACAGCAGAAAGACTATATAAACCACTTTCTCCATGTAAGAGCTGGCTCTGGCTACAAAAAGAGGGCAGTTGCAGAAAAGAGCTGGCGGATTAAGGTCTGGTGAAAGTCTTAGCACCCTGCTCTCATCCCTGGATTAGGTGAAGGGAAGACCCACAGGGGAGTTTTGGTTGCCCAGCAAAGGCCCAGATGGCTTCCTGTCTGGAATTCTGGAAAGCAAGGATGCAGAACTGAAGGTAACTTGGAGGGCTGAGAGCAGAAAGGCTCTGAGCAGCGTCTATCACCTCCCATGGTCCTGAAGTGGCTCTGGTGAGGAGGTCAGCTTTTCTTTGTCCTCAGGGTGGACCCAAACATTAGCAGAGAGGAAAGCAAGGGGATCCACAGGAGGACACTGGGTGAGCACTGACAACCAAGGACTCTTGAGATTCAACACAATTCAGCAAGTGCCAGCATGGAAAGGTGACTTTGATTAAATATCAAACAGACTGAGTTACATCCCAGTGGATGCGATGCAGGGCCACTGAGACTGCAGGCCAAGAGCATCCAGATCCCCCTCCTCCCAATTCCAACGCCATAGCAGTGGTAAGTGTTTGGGTCATGAATGCCAGTCTGGGAAGAGAAAAAAGAGCAAGATCTGGAATTGACTCCAGTTTTATTTAACCTGTTTGATTTGATCTATAATTGACTCAGATGAATCTTCTATAAGATGGAACAGGATGCAAGACAGAAATTATATGATGGAAAACAGAACTTTGCACACAAGTTTGTGTACCAAACTACCATATACCAGCATTAGTAGGCCAAATCTTACCCAGAATGTATGGAGTGGAGCATAGGAATCTATCTTTTTTTTTTTTTTTTTATGCATTTGGTACAGGGTCTCACTACACAGCTCGGACTCAGCTGGACAGTGATCCTCCTGTTTTCAGCCTCCCCAGCACTGAGATTACAGGTGTGCACCACCACTCCTGGTCTCAGTGGTTGGCTCAGTGGGGCCGGCATGGCATACGGATAGAACCCCAGTCCCTGTGCTTGTCTAAGCAGATGCTTAGTCCCCTGAGCTATCTCGCTGGCCTGGAACCTATCATTTTAAACAAATTCCTTAGATAACATCTGAGTACCACTCAGAATCTTCCTGGATCTTATCCTATTTCTTACTTTGCTAAATGCTTTCTGATCTTTTTGTCACTACCTGGGCTCCTTCTTTTCTTCCAGGCTCCTTTTCATCTGCCTTTTCCTTGCCTTGTGATGTTACCAAGGCTTATAACCAGTTTATTAGGCAGCCTTCCCTTCTCACACAGTGTGATGTATCCCGTAGACTCTGGTGTCTGGGAATACGTCAATAACTATCACATTGCTATGTCCTGCCCAAATCGTCCACTTGCTTATTCAGTAGTGAGCTGTCAGTTTTGTTCCTTTGAAGGTTATAAGGCCTTTATATCTTTATAAAATTTTCTCATTTTGTGTTTTTAAAAAATTTGTAAAGTTGAATTTATTTTTCTTTCTTGGAGTTCATGGTGATTCATGAAACTGTGACTAGATATTTTTTCATCAATTTTTGGAAATTCTTAGCCATTTTAACACACTGTTGTATTTTATCTCTCCTCTGCTTTTAGCTAAAATTACATGTGTATAAACCTTGTTTTTCTTATCCCATATGTTTTTCAAGCCCGTTGTCAGTTTTTTTCATCCTTTGCATGCTGTTGCAGATTCAATAATTTTTGTGCTATTCCTTGGTTTATCAATTCTGTTTCAGCTACATTAATATATGTAAAATTCTTATTATCAGGTATCATAAATATGAATTTTAGTTTTTACATTTCTAAACTTCTAAATTATCGATATTTTAATTCCCTGAACTCATTAATCCTAGTTGTTTTAAAGTGCAGTCTAAATTCCAGTCCTATAGATAACCTACTACTATTATGGACTACTGGACTATATTGGATTATTTTGCTGAATTCACGCACCTACAATATTTAAATGACAATGGAATACCCATCTCTGACAAAACTAAACAAAAAAGGGGATACAAATGAAGGACCATTTTGTATCTGTATATACAAAATAATTAGGATAGATATACAGCTACTTTCTCTTAATTCAATGAGAAGAAAGATTTGTACTAATAGTGTTGGACAGGATATCATGTCTGCATCTTGTACAATGAATAATCACTACGAATACAACAATATGCAATGTATTAATTATTGACTGTCCTAATTGGTTTTGAAACTATCTCATTGCTATTTGTTTCTCAATAAAATTAATTAAAATATAATAAAAATAATAAAAAAATTAAAGTGCAATCTAGGCTAGGTATGGTGACACACACCTATAATCCTAAGACTCTAGGAGGCTGAGGCAGGAGGACCACAAGTTCAAACCAAGCCCAGGCAATTTAGGACTGTAGATGCTGTCTTAAAATTTACACACACACACAAACACACACACACACACGGTTAGGAATGTAGCTCGGTGTAAAGGCTCTAGGTTTAATCTTCAGTACCTAAAAAAAAAAAAAAATTAAGGTTTGATAACTGGGACCTCTTCCTATTGTCTATTTTTTTTTCCTGTCCCTGAAAGTTTGCTTTTCATATTTTGCATTTGTATCCTTAGTTTTATTTGTTTTTTGTTTTTTGTTTTTTTTAATTTTTTATTTATTTATTTATTTTTTTTTATTTGAGAGAGAGAGAGAGAGAGAGAGAGAGAGAGAGAGAGAGAGAGAGTGGTGTGTGTGTGTGGCCAGCTCAGCCCACCAGGGGGCGGGGCTGGCTGGCATGTGGTGCTGGGGGATTGAACCGCGGTCCCTGATGCTTTGCTAAGCTTGTTCTAAGTAGGTGCTTTAGACCACTGAGCCATCTCTCCAGCCCCTCCTTAGTTTTATTTGGATGAAACCATTTTCTCATAATTAATTTGGTCTTGTTCTTAGCAGATAGCTAGACTAAAGGTGTTAGGAAGCCTGAATCATCTTTGCTCTATCAAGGCTTTGTGTGACTGAAAGCTGGGCTGCACTCTATTTTCACTTTATTCCTTATGTGCAACCTTCAGAGGCCCAACAAAAAGCCAGGCATCTTTATCAGGGCCCACTTTTCCTGGAAGGCCCTCAGCTATTGCCTCATCCACAGCCTTGTTTGTTGAAAGTTCTACTTGGCTTCTCACTTTCAGAACTCTTAACACCCTTGAGGGGACAAGTGGCCCCAAATGTTAGGCTCACTTCCTCTTCCCTCCTCCCCTAGAACTTGATCCCACAATTCCTCACTGCCTTGTGAAGCTCCGAGGCCTTCAGACAGGCCTCGCAAGCTTTCCCCAACACTTACAATTTTTCTCAGTAGACAGGTGAGTCACAAAACTGCCCACTGTTACTGGAAGCAGAGCCTGCTGCCTCCCGAAGCTCACACTCAGTTCCACTGCTCTGTTGAAAGTCTCCTCCATGCCTCACAGGTTCCGGGTGCTCAGTGTTCACATTCAAAGCCATCTGCCTCATCCACTGCCCAAATCACCAACTTGTTTTTCCTGTTGTAGCTATTTCTGGTCATGGTTTTCAAAGCTATAAATCTTATCTGTGAATATCTGTCTTCCCTATTTCCTTCTCTCCCTCTTGTATGCTGTTATTTACCAAGTACTGAATACTGACTCAGTTATATATCTTCTATTGTTTTGTTTTGGGTGGCTTTATTCTTTAGTTTTTTGAGATTAGGCCTATTAGTTCAGTCTGGCCTTGAACTCACTATGTAGCCTCAGCCTCCCGAGTGCTGGGATTATAGGCATGCGGCAACATGGCCAGTTTGCCTCTATTACTTTCCAGTCATCTGGGCCCCTACTCTGTTCCCCAGAACATCATCTGTGACCCCAGGAATTACAATTACAATTACATGTAATCTCATGTAATTGAGGAGGAAGAATTCTTTGAGCTCAGGAGTTTGAGACCAGGTTGGGCAACATAGCAAGTAAGTCCCCATCTAAAAACAACAAAATTTCCCTTTTTCATCCTGTGTTTTTTTCTTTTCTTTCTTTTTTTAAGTACAGTATTTAGTACAGTACAGGGTCTACAGGGTCTCACTACATAGATAGGACTCGTAGTGGTTTTCCTGTTTTCAGCCTCCCAAGTGCAGGGATTACAGGCACGTGCCACCATGCCCAGTCTATCATCCTGTGTTTTTCTTGGAAAATTTACTATTAAAACTTCAATTTTGTATTCTTCCTGGTATAGTTTTCAACTTTAGTTGTGATATGACTATGTTTTAATTACTTTATAAATTCAATAACTTTAGACTCTTCTGATCCATAGTCAGATGTGTTATCCATTGCACCACTGGCCCGCTATTACAAATTCTGTATCTTTAGAATGGTATAATTTTATACCTTCAGAATTTAAAAACTTAGATAAATAGTATTGTCATTTAGTTGATTCCTTGGTGAATGACTTGTTAGTACTGAGTGTCTTTAAAAAATGTTTTACTACTGCATTTATTGAGTGAAACATCATAGCATTAATACGTTACTTTTGACCTGTATAGTTATAAGAGGTGTTTAGAGTGGTGGCTGTTAGCTTTCAGACACGTATTAGCACAGTAGACTATATGTGTGTATATATATATATCTTTATATATTTTGCTTCATAGCTCAGTATTATCCATAACCATCTGTCTTTCTGAGGCAGAAAGAAAAGGAAACTTTGCTACCAGACAGGCTCTTTACACAATTCTGGCAGGTCTCCTCTCTCCACTCCTCCAGGAAAAGCATATGCCTTTGGTGTCTAGTAGAGCGGGAGGTAGGCAGGTACATACCCCTCTGCACCTTCCAGTGAGCTCCCCTTCCTTCTGTGCATTTCCTTGACCTGTTGAGAGAACCATCAACAATCAGGGATGCCCTTATTGCTGAGTTTCTTTTACATCAGTTAATCTGCTCCTTACTTTTTTTTCTTTTGAGACAGGTCTTACTTTATATATAAAGTTCAGGCTGGCTTTGAACTATGTATCCTATACTGGCCTCAACTCAGGGCTGTCTTCCTGCCTTAGCCTTTTGAGCGGCTGGGATCACAGGCATGTGCCACCATGGCTACTCCTTACTCTTTTTATAACTGTGAGATTTGACTTTTATCCTCTTTTGTCTATTTTTACTAATTTTCTGGGACTTAGAGTAGGCAGGCTTGGTTTCTGAAACTTCCTGGCTCTTTTTTTTCTTTCTTTTTGTATTCTTTAGTCCCTTGAGGTCTTCTTGTCTCATCCCCCTTGAATTGAATACTGGGATTACAGGCATGTACCCCCATGCCAACCCTTTTTTTTTTCCTTTAATGTGCTGCTCAATTTTTATTCTACTCCCAGATTTTCTTCATTATGGGAATTCTAGTTAGTTTTCAAGTTTTGTGGTTGTTATGGTTTGTGTCTAGGTGTCCCCCCTAAGCCTCATGCAGTCGTGGGGCAGCTTCTGGAGTTTGGGATTGATTACTGTGGGTGTGGATGCTGCACCTGCCCTGGGGCAGGTAATCTGCATCACAATGTAAGCTGAATACGGACTGAAACCTCCAGTGATTGAGCTAAATAAACCTTTCCTTCCTTTGAGTGTCAGGTATTTGTGCCAGCAACAAGGGAAGAGTAACTAAGACAGTAGTAGACTATCTGGGCTCTGTAAATCTTTCTGCAATCACTACAGTTAACTTGCTATTAGAGTGGGCAGAACTCTACAAATTGAACTGTTCTCAAATTGGCTCTTATTTTGCAAGAATAGGAACAAGGTGTCCATGGAGTATGCTAGGCAGCAGCTTCTTTTAGGCCCCGAGATGAACTGTTATACAAGCCAGTGTAGCTATCCTGTGCATAAAAGAAAGATCCACGCAGGTCAAACTTCTTGCTCTGGCCTGACCCGGGGGCCCAGCTTAAGCACCAAAAATAGTTGGTTCTGCTCATCCAGTCAGCCATTTGAGCATATATCACTGCCAATTTATATTAGGGATGAAATTTGGAAGAAGAGGGGAAAAATGAAGTGGCTATAGACTCTTGTTGTTTTTAAGTTAAGGTCTCATTCTAACTCAGGCTGGCCTCAAAGTCCTGATTCCCCTGCTTGAGTCTCTCAAAAGCTGGGATTACAGGTATGTATCATCCCCGATTGACTCTGAAACTTTAAATTTCTTTAAAACTTTCCTACACTCCATACATATCACTTTAAAAGTAAATTTTTTGTGCTAGGTGTGGTGGCAGATGCCTGTAATCCCTGTACTTACAGAATGTGAGTCAACAAGCCCCCTTAATTCAGGTATCTGGACTTTGATGGCTGTGGTCACAAGTGGCCAGCCTTCTGAGTTCTGGGGGAGGTCACCTCTGGCCTCTAGTT
>NW_004524621.1:10266886-10277486 GCF_000260255.1 Octodon degus | reverse complement strand
CTTCCCTGCTTTGTGGTACTAGGGATTGAACCTAGGGCCTTTGTACTAAGCTAACTCCCTAACCCTTTTTATTTTTATATTTTGAGACAGGGTCTCACTCAGTGAATAAGATGCCCGGGCTGGGCATGAGATTGTGATCCTCTTGCCTCACCTTCCCAGAATGCTGGGATTACAGATATGCGCCACCATGCCTGGTTGAAAATTAACCACTTTAAAGTATATAATTCCATGCCATTTAGTACATTTTTGATGTTATACAACCATCATTTCCATCTAATTTCAAACCATGTATCATCATTTTTAGTTTTTTTACGCCAGGATCTTGCTATATAATTTAGACTGGCCTGCAACTCACTGTGTGGCTTAGGCTGGCCTTAAGCTTGTCACAGTTCTGCTTCAGCCTGCCTAGTGCTGGGATTGCAGACATGCACCACTATGCCTGGTTCCAAAACATTTTTATCATTTTCAAAAGGAACCTCCTACTCATTAAATAGTCATTCTTCATTTCTTTCTTTTTTTTTTTTTAAATTTTTATTTATTTGTGGGGGGGGGCAGCTCAGCCCACCAGGAGGCGGGGCTGGCTGGCATGTGGTGCTGGGGGATTGAACCGCGGTCCCTGTATCTTGCTGAGCTTGTTCTAAGTAGGTGCTTTAGACCACTGAGCCATCTCACCAGCCCCTCTAGTTGTTTTTCTTTCAACCTTTATCTTTTTGCCTAAATCTAGCTCAGTCAGGATGCAAAAGTAAACCTGTTGAGTGACTCTTGTGGTAGCAGCCAGGGCTTTCCAAGCAAACAAAGTGGCTCTGGGATTCTGGCAGGTACAGACCCATGAAGTAAACAGGAACAGAGGAGAGGTGATTCCTATGCCAGTGAGGGAACTGCTGGTATCACTGGAGAGGCACAATCCCCAGAAGCATGGAGCATATGCAGAACACGATGGGAAAAGGCAGCTCAGCCTGAAAGGTTGGGACCACTCAGGCTCCTTCCTGCAAAGGTACAGCTGTCCAACAACAGTGAAGCCCACAAAGAACCAGCAGCTTAACTGAAGTAGTTAATGAGCAGGAAAACATCCCCCACATGCTGGTCATAGTGCAACTCAACAAGAAAGCAGGGATAGGTGTAAAACACTCAGCATGCATCATGGACAGAAGGTCTGGAAGACGGCCCTCAAGGGAGCCCACAAAGAACAACCTTGACGAAGCAAGGATAGGTGCATTAAGGTCCCAAAAGCAAGACAGAGCAACAGCAATGGGGATGATCCAGCTTGACATGCCAAACTTCTGGTTGGCAAATGCCACAGTTAGTGCATTGGTGTTCAGAACATCCCAAACGCTCAGCACTGTGTAACAGGCCAGCTTGGGCAGAATGTAGATCAGTGTCACAACTGTCATAGAGATCCCAATAGCCAAGAGAAAATTTTTTTTAAATTTCTTCTGCTAAAATTAAGGGTATCCAAACATGATTATGAGAAGAGGGCACAGTACAACCCAAGAGAAAGGCCTCCCACATTCCAAAAGAAACCCTCAAAAGTGCTCACAGTGTCCCTGGCACAATTTAATAAGGCCCACAATAATGACAGCAATGAGTGCTAGGACCTTGGCATAGGTGAATGCATTCTGTCCTCCTGAGCCCCACTTGACTGAGGCACAGTTCACAAATGTCAGCGGACATACACAAGTAGCAGTGAGGAGACAGCAGGCCAGGTACGGGGCTTCGCAGGTGGGGAAGGAGGGCTGGATGATGTAGTTGGTAAAGGTATGGTGACGATGGCCTGGCTGGCAGGCTCAACAATGAGCAGTGAGGCCCACAGGCAGATGAAGGCAATGAAGCCCCCACAGGCTTCTAGGACATAAGCATATCTGGCCCCTGATTGGTGATGGTGGTCCTCTGCTCATCATAAAAAGGGCACCCACAAGAGAGAAGAGTGCACCAATGGCCCACGTGACCAGTGACAATCCAGAGGAGGCTGCAACACACTGGGAGAGACAACCCTGAGTTGATCACGTTGCCCACCACAGGCTAATCCCATTTGGCAGCATAGCTTCCAGGGACCCTTCAGGTGGTGAGCTGACATCTTCCATCTTGGGCTGGCTGGCACCAAGATGATGGTAGGGGGCCATGGGACTCTCAAACTCCTTGGCTTCCATGGCAAATGTTCCTGCACACCTGTGTTTACTGTGGCCTCTAATTACCAGGCATACCCAGGGTACTCTGTTACTCTATGGCCAAGGCCTCTAAACCCTACACTCCTTGTTTCTGGTTTTACCTTTCTTTACCCCCTTAAAATCAGGGTCCCTGGAGCCGGCGAGATAGCTCAGGGGAATAAGCACTTGCCTGGCAAGTGCAAGGGCCTGAGTTCAATCCCCGGTTCGGCAAATAAAAAAAACAAAAAAACCGGGTCCCAGTAGATTGCCCAAACTGGCCTCAAGCAATGGATCCTCTTGGCTGAACTCCAAGCAGCTGGGACTACAGACTGGTGCCACCTGTCAAGGCTTTTTTTTTTTCCCCCTTTACTTTTCAAGGTGGTGAAGGAGAAAGACTCTGTTGCTAATGTATAACCATCCTGTACTCCTTCCTCAAAAATAAAACAAAGCTCTCTTCAACATGAACAGGATTAACTGGGATGGTGTAGACAAAATTAACCATACTATTAACAAGCCCTGATTTAAAAGTAACACTGAAGTACTTAACAATCTTGCTATGTAGTTCAGGCTGGTCTGGTCTCCAACACATGGTGACCCTTCTGCCTCAGCCTCCCTGGCACTCAAATTACAGGCCAGTGCCACCATGACCAGCTAGTGAAGATCTCTGCGTATGAAGAAAGTTTCTGCTTTCCTTTGCTGGGAACTGTTTTTACATAGAAGAGTCTGTGACTAGAACTATCAAGGAAGTCCCAAGAAATCCGGGTTTCCTCTTGGCCAGACTCCCTGAGCAACTGAATCCCTGGTACATCAGCATTATCTTCCACTCCTACAAACCTTTAGCTCCGAAACGGGATACAGTATTGGCTTCAAGTGCTTAGCCATAGAAGATACATTCTTCTTTGTCTCAGTCTCTTGGGCCGGCCTGAGCTACCTGTCAAGACCCTGTCTCGAAAACAAACAAGTTCTTCAGTGTCTGCCTTTTTGTAAAAATGTTTTTAAGAGCTCTCGCTTGATAGAACCGGCCATCCCTGAATTCCCCAAGTCACACAGGCTGGCAGCGTGGAACTCGCACTCCTCTGATCTCAGTTGGGATTATAGTGACAAAATTCAGAGTGGATCTGAACCAATTACGTATCTTTTTTTCTTTTCTTTTTTTTGGCAGAACCGGGAATTGAACTCGGACCCTTGCCCTTGCTGGGGAAGCACTTAATCTACTGAGCCATCTCCCCGGCTCCTAAATTACATTTCAATGAACCAGCCCCAAAGGAGCAAATTACCCGGACTAGGTGAGTTAATTTTTTTTTTTAATAAAAATAAACTCAGTCCATGTCCATAACAGGATCAGTCTTCCAATAATCCCAGGATGGAGGCAGTGGGGGTGCTTTCCCATTTAAAAAAAAAAAAAAAATCAGGGAACTAAGGTCCAAAAAGCCTAAGTGACTCGCTTCTGTGGCTGGCCAGCCGTGGCCACCCAACTTGGCCTCACCTCCTCGCAGCATCTAAAGCCGGAGCAGCCACAGCCCAGCTCCGGGAGCCGCAGCGACGAGGTTACTGTAAGGGACCCGCACTTCCGCCTGCCCGGCCCAGCCGCCCCGCGCCCGTCCGGCTGTCACGAGTTGTCCCCGGGCCCTCCCGGGCGCGCGCTGATTGGGCAGCTGCTCGCTGCGGATTGGCTGTCCCGGTTCCGGCTCTCCAGCGCGGCCCGGACCAACCGGATATAGCGGCCGGGCTTCCGTTTCTACCTTCTCGCCCGCTCCGCCCCTCCGGCTCGTTCTCCGGCTGTAGTCGCCAGCACAGCGGCCGCTTCCGGGCTCCGTGTACGTGTGTGTCGGTCACTGGGATTCAGCGTCGGTGTCGTCGGTGCCGGTGACCTGTCCGCATGGCTGACCTAGATCCGTTCGGCGCCCCCGTCGGCCCCGCGCTGGGGAACGGGGTGGCCGGCGAGGAAGACCCGGCCGCGGCCTTCCTGGCGCAGCAGGAAAGCGAGATTGCGGGCATCGAGAACGACGAGGCCTTCGCCATCCTGGACGGCGGCGCCCCCGGGCCCCAGCCCCACGGCGAGCCGCCGGGGGGTCCGGGTGAGAGTGCGGGCGCGCTGGGCGGGAGGAGTTGTGCGGAAACTCGGCCCGAGTGGCTCCGGGAGTTTCCGTTTGGCCCGCGCTGTGTGCCGAGCCACAGGCTGGGCAGGACCGCGAAGAGGAAATGAGCCCGGCCGGAGCGGGGCCCGGGCGCCCTGCCGAGGGTCGCTGGGCGCGCCGGAGCCGGTAGGAGCGGGGCGGCTGCGCGGCGCGGGCCCGAGGGAGCCCCTGGGGTCAACTTTTTCCTCAGGCTCTTGCAGTGGTACGCCAGGTCTCTGAAGCCGTCGCATTGACGCAGTTGGGTCATATTTAAAAGCAACTCAGCCTAGAAAAAGCCATTTATTGGGAAGGGAGGGGAGAAAGAATAAGAATCGCAGTACCGTTTTTGAGACATCAATAGCAGAAACAGCATGTAAGTCAGCACATGGGGTGTACAGTGCGGGGCTGTGGGAAGGAACCGAAGGAGTAAGGAACTCGAGATAGATGCTCGAGCCTTACAGAAAGAAACTCCGGATCAGAGGGCTAGGAGTTTACCACGGTTGAGTGTCTGTCTGGAGGAGCTCTTCTTCCCCTGGGAACAGCTTCGGTAAGCACAATTGCTTTAGAAGAACCCAAGATTAGCCTGGCCCAAGGGGCGGGGGGGGGGGTGCAGTGTGGCCTTTCTCCAGCCAGACTGGGAGGTGGAGAGTGGGGGTGGGTAGGATGACAGTTTGACCTTTGAATGCCTTACCTACATGTGATGCTTAGGGTGGGGTGGGGGGAGTGAAAAAGACCTATTCAGTAGTATAGAGCATTAGCTAGAAGAAACAATGTGACTTTTAATTTACTTAATAAAATATTCCAACTAAAGGCAAAAGGGACACTATTAGAGCAAATGAGGGGGTCTGTACTACCCTAAACTCAAACCTTGAGGGGCCAGATGAGAGAGGAGGCATTAAGGAACGTTGGGGACTTGGGCTTTGGTAAAGAAGTGTCCTGAGTGTATTTGAGATACAGAAACCTTGAGTTTCTATGCCAGCCAGCCAGAGTCTTCTTGTGGGAAGTAAGAGTAGTTTGCAGTCTCTTGAGTCTTTATACTACATTGTGCCACCTCTTAAGCAAACCAGCTCCCCAGAAAAACATGCAGTAAACCTCAATATACAATTTACAGAAAGCAACTTGGATAGAACTGGGAAACTGGAAGTTGAAGTTGGTGTTAAGTGATTGGGAGCTTTTTTTCGGTTGTTGGATAGTCTAGCATTTACCAGAGAAATGTTCTTACTTTTTAGATCCTTAATTTGCCCTTTCATATAGTAGGAAACTGAATTGTAAAGAGGAGCCTTGCTTCAGAGAGAAAAAGGATGTATTAATAGATGAGCCTCAAGTTGCCCCACTTCTAAAATTTTTTTCTTTCATTTATTTCTCATCTTCTTTTACAAACCCTTGTGTGCAGAGCTGACTTTCAATAGATGGCAGAGTGCCATGCTCCCCACAAGCATGCATTTTAATGTGATGGGCAGTTCTGTCCAGCTCCCCAACTTTAGACTGCACACATTCTATATTGCAGGTGTTTTGGCCAAGGTATGGTGGGATAAAAGAATAGCATTGCAACTGTTTGGCTAGGACAGAATTTGGAGAAACAGAACCCAGAGTTAGAAGGCTGTCCAGATTCAGTAATAATGTTATTCTTTCTCTCTCTCTCTCTCTCTCTCTCTCTCTCTCTCTCTCTCTCTCTCTCTCTCTGTGTGTGTGTGTTTGGTACATGGTCACACAGTGCAGCTGGGACGACTTGTATGATCCTCATGTTTTCAGCCTCCCCAGCACTGGGATTACAGGCTCATGCCACCACGCCTGGACACAGTGCCGACTCAGTGCCGGCTCAGCGCATGTGGAGCCGGGGATTGAACCTAAGCAGGCACTTAGCCCACAGAGCTATCTCACCCACCCAGTAATGTTATTCTTACTCACTGTTGTATCTGCCAAGGTGTCTGGCACATAACAGATGTTCATATACTTGACAGAGAAATGCCACAGAAGAGTTCTGTATGTGTAGCAGTTTGGGAAGGTAAAAGGAAGAAAATAGAGTGGGGCCCTTAGTGTATCAAGCCTTCAGCAAAGGGAAGGAAAGGGATGATTGCTGACTTAGTTCCTGGGAAAGGCATTCTTAATGAACTAAGCATTCAGTGACTTAGTGCCAGATCCCTGACAGTGTGGTTGAGGTTGGTAGTAGTGCAGTGGTCAGCACTTCCCTTTTGGATTTGAGAACTTGTTGGTCTCCACCTGCTCACAGCCCCCCACCCTCTCGTCACCCTAGTGGTAGGATTCTCTGCAACCCTATGCTGCTTGAGTGTTTGTCTCAGGTTTTGTTTGTTTTTGTCTTTTTGAGAAAGGCTTTACTATGCACTTCAGTCTGGTCTTGAAATCACTATGCAGGGGCCAGGGAGATGGTTCAGTAGAATAAGTGCTTGCCTGGCAAGCACAAGGGCCTAAGTTCAATCCCCAGTTCTGTCAAAAAAAAAAAAAAAAAAAAAAAAAAAAAATATATATATATATATATATATATATATATTAATAAATAAAAATCACTATGCAACTGTGGGCTGGACTCAAACTCTTGGCAATCCTCATGCTTCAGCTTCCGAAGTGCTAGGATTATAGGTGTTTGCCACCACATCCAGCCATTTGATTGTGGGTCTAGTTTTGTGGTCTTAGGCAATTTGTATAACTACCATTACAGTCTTTTCTTCTCTATAAAAGGCACATGATATATGCCATATGGTGTTTTTAGGATCACATTAAAGAGTCTTGTAACGTGCTTACTGGTGTATGGTAAGCGAACAGTGAATCCTTGATGCTGTTATTTTTGGAGGGCAGGATGAAGGAGTGTATTAGCTTTGAGGTGTACTGAGTAATTTGAGATTTTAGTAAAAGGCAAAAGATTTATACGATCTGAAGAGAAAACAGAGTATAATTTGAGATTTTAGATTGGGCTTCTGTTTCACTCAGTGATAACCAGTAGTAGGCTATGACAGATAGAGGAGAAAGGTAAAGACTAAAACTCCTCCTAGCCTTGCAGGAATTCCCAAGAATGGGCACAGGCAGAACAAAACCAAGCCTTGGATGGCTCCCTCAGTTGTTAGATAATCCAGAGAAGGACATAAGTGGAGGGGCAGGAGATAGTCAGCTGGGTGCAGTGGCTTGGGGGATACTGAGCAGGACAAGGTGGTCAAGAAGGAGGCAGGGCAGCATAGCAGAGCTGCCCCCAGGGTGTGCAGGGGACAGGAGCAGTGGTAAGGGAGCCAAGGGGAGAAGTAGCAGCAAGGCACTGCTTGCCATGTTTCTGACAAGTCCTGCCTTGGAGGAGAAAGCAGGTGGATGAATGGAAGGGGAACTTTCTGGAGGGAGGGCAGTTTTATTGGTAGCAGTGGTAGAGAGAACTTTAAGGAAATTTCACACCTAGTACTTAAGTGTACTGTACATTTATATCTGCCCTGTAAGTTGAGTGGTTATTCCATCATATTCAGGTGACAGTGGGTCACTGCTTTAGTTAAGCAGTGTTTCTGGGCCAGACAGATAGCTCAGCGGATTAAAGCACCTGCTTAGGCAGACACAGCCCGGGGGTTCAATCCCTTGCGTACCCTACCAGCCCTGCCCCTGAGGCATGCTGAGGTGGAGAATGAGACTGGGTGTGGTGGCGGGCCTGTAACCCCAGCTCTTGGGAGACTGAAAACAGGAGGAGCACTATGAGTCTGATCTGTGTAATAAGACCCTGTAGACACTGTGCTAAATACATTTTTAAAGTGTTTCTAAGGTAGTAAACTAATTAATGGCTTGGTCAAACCTAGGTCTTCTTGACTTCAAATATTTGGGGAACATGGGAAGTTGAAGGTGGGTTTCAGCCTTTCCCTTTTGGAAACTTTCTCTGGTCCTTGTTTGTTTCTGGAGTTTCTAAGATACCCTAGAAAGTTTGCTTCTGGATCATTAAATTGCTTAGCTTAGCTGTCCTGATAAGGGCCCTACCTGGTTCTGTACCAGTGGACTATTCCTTGACTTGGGTCATTTGATTCCTATAAGAATGTCATTATAAATTGGGCATGGTGGCACACGCTGTAATCCCAGCACTCAGGAGGGCGAAGCAGGAGGAGTGCCACAAATTCAAGGCTAGCCTAGCTCCATAGTGATTTCAAGGCCAGTGTGAACAGAGTGAGACCTTATCTCAAAAAACAAAAAAAATGGTAACACTATAGGAATAAAAATCTCAAAGCACGTCCCAAACAATGGATGTGGATGAGTCTTTAGTGACCTAAAGGACAAGCAATACATAACTTTTTTGTTGTTGTTGTTGTCTTTTTTTTTTTTTTTTTTTTTTGGTGGAACTGGGGATTGAACTCAGGCCATTGCACTTGCCAGGGAAGCACTTATTCCACCTACCTATCTGCTATCTCCCCGTAATATATAACTTAAGAGATACTAGATGAGAGTTGTTTCTAGTTTTGTGTATGAAGTAGTGATCAGTGTTTATCCTTCTGAAAGTGGCCCTGGGCTGGAATATATTAACTGGATAGTTGTTATGTTAGCTGTAATATATTAACCATAATATAGACTTGGTCAGAATAGCCATTGTAGATGCTAGGACTTAAAATTACATAATAAATTTTAGATGGATTAAAGAGAGGCATTTTTAAAATTACCAGATGAGGGGTTGGGAATATAGCTCAGTGGCACAAGTGCCTGCCTGGCAAGCGCAAGGTCCTCACTTTGATTTTCAGTTACTCCCCATGCCAAAAGAAAGAAGAAAAGTGGATATTTACCTTATAGTAGGGAAGACTTTCAGCATAAAAGCAGATACAGAAATCGTAAAGGAAAAATTGACAGTGGCTACGTACAAAAAAGTTCATAGGTGTTAAAATGCCATAAAGCAAATTAAAAGACGAGAGAGGTAATATTTACAATATGAGAGAATACTTAGAGATCAAGTGATTGCAAAAAGAACAAGCAAAATTCAATTCAGTGAAGAAGAAAGATCACGTCAGGTATGGTATTATCTCTGTTGTGACTGGCGCAGCCCAGCTTCTTACTTTGTTACATCGATTTAGCAAATACTTTAAAAAATGATATAGCAGTCTGGTATCAATGAAGGACTGAAAAATGGGACATGTGTTAGTGACATAAGCTAGCAGAATACTCAGGGATGGTGTTTAAGAAGTCTTTAAGGTATATAGCCTGTGACCTTTAGTAATTTCTTATAGAGGAGCAGTTGATGTGCCACCAGAGTACTTTCATTCACTTTTTGGTGAACTTTGTATTTCTAAAACTTGGTGGAATGTTCAGTAATTTTTGTTTGTTTTGGTTGCACCTAAATATCATGAAGTAGTAAAAGCTAATTGGCAAAAATCTGTAAAAAATTTCATTTTTGGTAAGTGGCTGAGACAAGAGGATTGTGATTTTGAAGCCAGCCTGGGCTCCACCGCAAAGTTAAGACTCAAAACATTTTTTAGAAGGATAGCTGGGCATGGTGTTGCATGCCTATAATCCCGGCACTTGGGAGGCTGAGGCAGGAGGCTTACTGCAAGCTCAAGGCCAGCCTGGGCTATATGTGAGACTCTTGTCTCAAAAAAGGAAGGCAAAGAAAACAAAGTCATTTTTGTATTCTCATAAAGCACAAGAGTGGTTGTTAGCATGTGTGAAGCCCTGGCTTCAATCCCCAACACCAGAAAAAAGAAGCAAAACACAAACATGAAACAGAGAAATCAGGTCAGGAAAGATGGGGGGTGTTGGCATAAGATACATAAAATCAGCATTGAAAACAGAGCAGTGCCTGGGTGCTTGCTCTGTGCTTAGGTTTTGTAATCATGTATAAAATTAATAGAAGCTCTGGCATCCTGACTTGCTCAAGTTTATTTAGCATTACTTTTGCTAGGGGGTTGTCTCAGTTACTCTTCTCTCATTGCTGGAACAAAATACCCAACATCCAAAATTGGGGAAGGAAAGGTTTATTCAGCTCACAGTTAGTGGAGGTTTCAGTTCATATGCAGCTCCGAGGCAGAGTGGTACATAGTACAGAAGAGCCATTCAAGGCAGCAAAGAGCAAGAACAAAGGGAGGGGGCAGCTAGCTGGCCTCTCTCCCATCCTTACATTGTAATGCAGATTGTTTACCTCAGGGCCAGGGTGTAGCACTCGCACTGCAACCCCAGCATTGAATCAAGAATCAATCACTGAGGGCGTGAGATCAGGCACTTTGAGGGTGGTATGGCCATAGACAAGTGCAAGGGCCTGAGTTCAACTCCTGGTTCCACCAAAAAAAAAAAAAAAAAAAAAAAAAAAAAAAAAAAAAAAAAAAAAAAAACCACGCAGAAGCAAGCGTCTCTGGGTCGAAAGCTTTTCTGTGGACTCCCAGG
>NW_004524621.1:10262495-10266786 GCF_000260255.1 Octodon degus | reverse complement strand
AGGTTGAAAACAGGAGAATTACTATGAGTCTGATCTACATACTGAGACCCTGTACACCCTGCAGACCCTGTCCTAAATACCGAAAAAAAAAAAAAAAAAAAAAATCACAGATTACAGAAGCCACCCCTTGACAGCCTGAGGCTTTGAGGGGGACAACTAGACACAAACCATAATAGAGGGGTCATTGCTAGGGACGGAACCTTGGGCCTCATACACTAGGGAGGCTCTGTAGTGAGCTACAGTCCACTCTTACCACCTGTGTTTTGGTTTTTTTTGTTTGTTTGTTTGTTTGGTGCTGGGGTATTAAACTCAGGACCTTGTACCTACCAGGTACAGAGCTGTATCCCCAACCTCACCACCACTTTTTTTTTTTAAGTTTATTTATATGTGTGTGTGTGTGTGTGTGTGTGGGTGTGGGTGTGGCCAGCTCAGCCCACCAGGCGGCGAGGCTGGCTGGCATGTGGTGCTGGGATTGAACCACAGTCCCTGTGCTTTGCTGAGCTTGTTCTAAGTAGGTGCTTTAGACCACTGAGCCATCTCTCCAGCCCCATTTTTCTTTTTTTTTTAAAAGCGTGTTTTGGTATCAAGAGCATGGTGGGGAAGTAATCTAGAAAATGTTTCAGTAGCCTCAAAGCCAAAGGAGGAACTGAGAAAAGTAAAAGAATAAATGAAATGTAGAATTGATGAGGTCTTAGGCAATTCAACTTGGGTTTACTTAATTGAGAATGAAGAAAGCCAGAGACGTGGCTTGATGGAATCTTTTCTCGGAGGGAAAGCCAAGGCTGAGAGTCCCCTTACGCAAACCTTTAGCAAACTGGTGTTTCCATTGGGCGCCTTATGAGGGCCTCATAATGGCTGCCTGTGCTTTTTAATTTCTGTTGTTACCCGGGCTCTTGCATCTTTCAGGTTCATTTCTTCTCCCTCATGCAATAAGACAGTCACTAAAATTTTTAAAAATCTAGAATAAGATACTATAGAGATCCTGCATAGTATTTAGGAAATTGGCAAAATCAGTAGACAGTAAAGTATCTTGATAGAGTTTTATATTGAGGCTTTCAAGAGGAATCCAGGTACCTCGTCCTGAGGCACACACATCTCTCTCCAGACCTTTCTTGGAAATCCTGATCTTGAAAAAAAATTTACTTAGTCCTTTGTGTTTTAAAATAGGTTTGTTCCGTGGGACCTTTGGATTAAATGGGTAAAGGATGTATAGATCTTATTAAAGAAAAACTATTTTTGAGGTAGACTTTCTCCTCTAGACTATTAGTAGCTAATGTGTCAGAAAGGATTGCACATCATGCTTTAAGTAGTTGTATGTTAGAGCCTTAAAAATATTGACTTAATTTGGCATGCTCACATCATGATTGCTTTGGGCTAAAGGCAGTGGTGCAGCCGTATGGCACGCATGCTGTAGCAGGCTGTTTGTTATCATTGAAAGCTCTAAAAGATTAGCTATCACTGGGCTAGAGGAATTAACAAAAATTCTCAACTATAGAGTCTTACATACCAAACTTGGGCCAGCGGTAGCATAGAATTCTAACCCCCAAGAAACACCTTGGCTTGAAAGTGAAGCTTGTGACTTTGCTTACTGTTGATGCTTCTGGGCTAGACTCTGCCCTGTGTTTTCCCAGGAAAACACTTGCTCCATATGACTGATCTGCTAGGCTTCCATTTGTCATCTCTCTAAGCCAAAAGACAGAATCTTAAAAGGTTTTGAACTGGGAGGTTAGGGACAGCTTGTTCACATTTTGATGAAGTTACAGTAGTTGTTGTTTGTATATAAGTGAATCTTGCTTTCATTCAATAAAAAAGTGGTTATGCCTAGTACTGATGCACAGGGCTAGCATTTAGTATCTCTCAATATATACAACGTACAGTAATTCCACCATGTAATCCTTTGACCCAGCATTTGTCAGCCCTGACTGACAGACTGAAATCTCTTATCTTGCAGATGCTGTTGATGGAGTGATGAATGGAGAATACTACCAGGTATAGAGTACATTATGTTTAATGATAATAGTTGAGAGCATTCCTTTCCTAGAGTTTCAGTTGACTGTGTCATAAAGAAAAGTCAGTCTTTTAACTTTCCTGTATATGTTAGTTGCTGGTATATTAACTATCAAAGTAGAAGGATTTAAAGAGGTGCCATCAGTAGCAAGGGAACCCTTAAGATGTTACTGAGCTGGCCCTAGTGTTAATCACATTTCTGCTTGAGAAATGACCCTTTGCAATGATGACAATAGCTTAAACACCATGCCTTGTACCATGTCAAACACTGTCATAAGTAAATTACCAAATAATTTTCTTTCCATCTTTGTTTATAATCTGGTGAGGGTAAGCTGATGATATTCCCTAGCTCAACAAAGGATATAAGGCTCCAAAGGTGAACATCAATCTGTTTATCAGGTCATCTATTGATTTCCAAATCTTACCTACTGTAAGGAGTCCATCCTCCCCCAATATTTGCCTGCCTTTTTATCTTATTCTCCCTGACTATAGCAATAATACATTTTCTCTCTCTGACTATAGTAATATATTTCTTTTGGACTCCTTAAAATTTTTGTGTACTGTAATTAGGTGGTATTAAATGACCTTTTTGCTAGGTGGTATAATAATACTTAGAATTCTTAGGTTCTAGACCTTGCTTTGCTGTATACTTATTTTGTTAACTTTGAAGATATCACATAATCTCTGTCAGATGAGGAAGCAAATCGCTGTCTTCTAATATATTTGTCACCTACTCACCCCCAGCCTTTCCACTTATATCCCACATGTTAACAGGTAAGATAGCAGCTGCTCTTCCTCCAGAGATTGTAAAATTCAGTGCAATAATGCTGAAAGTGCTCTTTTGGCACATGTGGTTGGATTGTTGCTGTTAAGGTTATCTTTTAATGTTTCACAACAGCCACCGGTGCTGTATGTAACCAGAGGTTCTGGTTTTTACAAAGCATGTTTCAAGAAGCTTGGGGCACTGATAAAGCGCAATTGTGTTTTGTGTTAAGGAGAGTAATGGTCCAACAGACAGTTATGCAGCTATTTCACAAGTGGATCGATTGCAGTCAGAACCTGAAAGTATCCGTAAATGGAGAGAAGAGCAAACCGAGCGTTTAGAAGCCCTTGGTAAGGAATCCCTTTCTATCTTTGAGTGTCTATTTTCAGTAGAATGGTTGACCTGAATTCTACCTTTATCCCTTTCTAGTTTGAATTAGAGTGTCTGTGTCAGGTTTGTGTGTGTGTATCCAGTGCTAGGGATAGATCCCTGGCCTCATGGATGGTAAGTAAGTACTCTACCACTTGGCTATACCCCCAGCTCCTTTTTTTTTCTTTTGAGTACTGGGGATTACTGAACTCAGGACCCTCATATTGCACTATAGTCTAGCCCTTTTTTTATTTTAAGAAACAGTCTTACTAAGTTTCCCAGGCCAGACTCAGATTGGTGATCTTCCTGTTTCATCTGCTGATGTTATATACCATCACCCCTGGCTGCATGGACTTTTTGTTGGCTGATCTGCTTTAAGATACATACTTCAGGCTGGGTGTGGTGGCCAAGGAGGCAAGAGGATCACTGCGAGTTCGAGGCCAACCTGGGCTACATAATGAGATCCTGTCTTAAAAAAGCTACATGCTTCATGTCTAAATATTTCATTGTACATCTAGAATCAGTGGCATTCTGTGTAACAGTAAAGTGAGCAGTATCATTCTTTCTTGATAACCACTGACCTAGTGAAAACATGATTCCTTTTCAGGTGGGGTAGCTGACACCCAGAAATAGGAAAGGACTTAACCCAGATGACATAAGCCAACTGATGCCACATCTTTTTGTTTTTAGTTTATGTAGCTTTCAAAACAAAGATAGCAGTACTATGTAGTAGTCTTTGATGATGGAAATACTCAATCTCTGCGATACCCAGTGTAATAGCCCCTGACCACATGTGACTCTCACATACTTCAAATGTGGTTAGTGTGACTGAGGAATTTAAAGTTTCTTCAACTTTGATAAATGTAAGTAGCCACAGGCTAGTAATTGCTATATTATATAGTGCAGCTTTAGGAAGATGAACATAGTCTTGAGGTGCTAGCAACTGTGGTCCTTGCTTATTGTCTGTGTATCTTGTGGTTAGGCTTAAAGATAGGACTTAGGTGTATACTGCTGGGGTATTTTTATTGTTACTGATCGGAGTAGTTTTCTTTTTTCCTAACGTTAGCAAAATTCGTCCTCTCCATAGAGTGTAGTTCCCTTTTGTGTTCTCTCTCTCTCTCTCTCTCTCTCTCTCTCTCTCTCTCTCTCTCT
>NW_004524621.1:10235006-10262395 GCF_000260255.1 Octodon degus | reverse complement strand
ATATATATATTAGGGAAGGATCTACATGGTGTTCAGGGTCTCACTACTAGATCAGACTCTTAGTGACCCACCTGTTTACAGCCTCCCAAGTGCTGAGATTACAGACATGCGCCACCATGCCCAGTCTCAGTTGCTGTCTCAGCATGCCCCGGGAGCAGTCAGCTATTTGGCTGGCCCTTTCATTCTTTCTTGAGCCATTGTCTGCCTATGTCATCCAGGTTAGCCTTGAGCTCAGTATCCCAGGCTCGCCTCCAACTTTTGATTCTCTTACCTTAGTTTTGCAAGTAGTGGGATTATAGGGATGCACTACCTTGCTTGGCTGAGAGCTTGTCTCTTAATTTAAGACCTTGAAGAAAGCTAGACCTGGCCTTACATTCCAGTTGAATTATTTCACAAATAAGGTGTTTCTTCAATTATCACCTTTATCTCTGCAAGTACTGTGAGAAAGCCCAAGATGCTAAAAGAGAATCAGTGTCTGGTCTTCAGCTTGTGTTCTGAAATAATGTTCTTTTCTATACACAATAATGAAGGTAGTCAGAAGAGGCACCTGTCAGTGTGACTTGTTCTCTAAGAGGACATTCATCTTTTCTACCTTTTTGGACTCAAAAGATTGGGGTTTTTTTTAGATCAAAAGATTGTTTTTAGGCCTAGATCTTTCATCTTGTCAAGCTAAGCATTGAAGAATTCTAAATTATTACTGCCGGTGGCACTTCTTAAACCTGCCAATGCCAGAAAACGGTATAATTGAGTGAACTGTTTTAGGCAGTAACTATAGTCTGTTACAAATGGCTCAATTTTTATTTATTTATTTATTTATTTTTACATTTATTTATTTATGTGTGTGTGTGTGTGTGTGTGTGTGTGTGGCCAGCTCAGCCCACCAGGGGGCGGGGCTGGCTGGCATGTGGTACTGGGGGATTGAACCGCGGTCCCTGTGCTTTGCTTGGCTTAGCTTGTTCTAAGTAGGTGCTTTAGACCACTGAGCCATCGCACCAGCCCCTCAGTTTTTATTTAAATTAGACTACTTTCGGCTGTGGAGATGGCTCAGTGGAATAAGCGCTTCCCTGGCAAGTTCAAGGGCCTAAGTTCAGTCGCCAACTACTTTCTCAAAAACTATTTTTGAAAAATTCCGTGATATTTTAGTCCTAATACATAGTAAAAATTTTAATTGTCAGTAGACAATGAAAGTAAATACACCCCAGTGAAAACATTCTTTTGGAATTTCTCCCGCTATCAAAGGAGATCTTACTTTTTTTTTTTTGTGGACCCAGGGATTGAACTCAGGCCCTTGCGCTTGCCAGGGAAGCGCTTATTCTACTGAGCCACCTCCCCGGCTCCGAGATCTTACATTTTTACATTCAGTATTTTTCAGTGCTGTGCCCATTGGGCACCGCCAGTGTGTGGCGCCTCCCTGCAGCACAGTGTCCTCTGTTGCTGCAGGTCACACCTCGTGCCATGCTCAGCACATAGCAGAAGTTCACTCTGTCCATTTTAAAGCCATCAATAGAAAGTCCAAGTAAGATAATTTTTGAAAAGTTCTTTGTAATCTAAAACTTTAAGAGGATTTCCAGCTTTACTAAGCTATTTGTTGTATTTGCAGACACAGCTTTCTACAGGTTGCTACTATAAAACATTGTTTTTGCAAAGACTCTAAAAATACCCAAGAATGCCTCAACTTTTGCTTTTTTTGTGTGGTTTTGTTTTTCATTTTCCCCTTCAAGTAGTTGCTTGACACTGCCACTGTGTTCTTACTCTTCTTAAAGATAGTAATTATAGGTTGGGCTCTTGCTCTGCATTTTTAGAACTTTGTCTACATCCCTGGTAGCCTGTTGAAGTGTTGGTAACTTCAGTGTTAACTTCTCTTTTACTATACTGGCATGTTTCTCTTAACTAGATGTCTTAGGGACAGCCTTAGTGAGGCCTAATGAACTTTGAGACTCCATTCCAGCAAACCTGCTTGGTGTGCATTTTCTCATTGTCATTTCTAGAACCTTTGGTGAACTGATAACTAGAAGGCCTGCGGTTCTTTCCAGTGGAATATTGTAAGTCTGTCCTGGCTCTGCCGTGAAGTCTTTCTGCAGTCTGATTAGGACCGATTGTCTAACTTTTTGTTCTGTGACCTGTCATCCTTGGATTCCTGAATCATTTCTATCTTTGGTATTTTTTTCTCACAGCCCCTTTAGTTTATGGAAGCATTTCTCCTGTAATTAGTTATAAGAGTGACATCTTGTGTTTTATAAAATCATTAATTGTCAAACCTGGGATGTAGACTGTAGAATGTATGAAGAGTTAAGGATTATCTGAATACCCCAATCCAGACTAATATTGGCACCATTATAAAGAGTTGTCTCTAATGGCCTTTGCCCCAGTTGGTGTACCAACGCCCCCCCCCCATAAGAGTTGGTATTTCCACATCCCTCCCCTCCTCTTGCTTTCTGACTTGAATTTAGTTGGTTTACAAACAAGGTCCAGTTAATGACTCAAGGTGTCATTGAACTGGGATAACAGTTTTGAAAGATCAGGAATAGGATTGCTGAGATTTAAGAGTTGGTTGTACAGAGTAGGAAAATAGAACTGGGTGTAGTGGCTCATAGATGTAATTCTAGAACTTTGGGAAGCTAAGGCAAGAGGATCAGAAGTTTGACACTCTGTCCCACAAAATAAAAAATAAAAAGTGGCTGTGGATATAGCTTAGTTGAAGAGGGCCTGGGTTTAATCCCTTAAAAAGAAGAAAAACAGAATTTATCTTCCCATATCTGCTCTTCCCCAAACACATTTAGGCACCCATATCCACACCCACTATGCATTTATTTTATTTTATTTTTATTTTAGTGTGTGTGTGTGTGTGTGTGTGGCCAGCTCAACCCACCTGAGGGCGGGGCTGGCTGGCGTGTGGTGCTGGGGGATTGAACCGCGGTCCCTGTGCTAAGCTTGTTTGAAGTAGGTGCTTTAGACCACTGAGCCATCTCACCAGCCCCCCACTATGCATTTAGTAAGATTAAAATAAACTGATGAAATTTACTTAAATTTGTGCTTTGCTTCATCTGTACTGTCTTTCTCTTCAAAGATGCCAATTCTCGGAAGCAAGAAGCAGAGTGGAAAGAAAAAGCAATAAAGGAGCTAGAAGAGTGGTATGCACGGCAGGATGAGCAGTTACAAAAGACAAAAGCAAACAACAGGTGAGTCCTTGTTCCAGCACTGCTTCTTTTCCAAGGCTGAATCAAGTCCATTTTTCAGCATTCCCTCTAGGCTCTTGGCTGCTGCCTTGTTTTAGTGTGACATGTCTTTGCAGGTGTTCAAGCAAGTAAGTGAAACAGTGGCTGCAAGTCCTCCGATTCATGAGCACGATTTCGTCCTTGAGTCTCCCAGACTGTAGCTGTTTAGCTCTGTAAAGAGACTTTGGTTTGCATCAGCTACAGTGGTGTTTCAGGAAAGGGAAAAATTGTTGCATGTCTCTGTGCAGAAAGTGGAACCTTCAAAGGGTCATTTTCATGAATGGAAAAGGATCCCCTTACTTGGGAGGCGATTATAGACTTGGTCAGGTGTATCCCCTAAATACAGTTCTGCTCTCTAGAAGATGCTTTTTGTGAAGGGGCCCATTAGCATGGAAATATGCTTTGTAATTAGGTAGCCAAGGATAATCCAACACAGTGACTCCAGAATTTAGTTCACTGGATACTTAACTGCACCTAGGAAAATCTTAAACTGATGACTTAACAATGTTTTTTCAGACTTAATTTTTATTCACTTACTTCTGGTTAAATAGTTGTGGGGAGAAAACACATTCATTCTCATCACTATCAGGCAGCAACTGTGGTGTGTAGTACACTTCACTTCTTGGAAGTAGCTTAGAGCGGCACACGCAGCCTGGCTTCCCTGGGAAAGCACACTAGCTCACTTTCTTCTGCCAGGTTCAGAGCCCACCTCCCACTGAGTAGTTGTCGCTCCGCTCACCTGGAGTAAAGACAGGCTGGGGGTGTTCTTAATTTTCTAGATAGAAACTTAGGTTTCTGTATTCAGCCAGAAAGTGGAGTATTGATGTGCCCATATCTCTGGCAGCTCTGTTGGATGGAAGTCTGCCAGAAAGGTGGGCAAGCCACCTCGCCAGCCAGCTGACGTCATATAGCAACTGTGATAGCAGATGTGTCCCTTTGGTCATTTTTATTCTGTTAGCTGCCATTTAGATGTCAGACTCATGCCTCTGTCCTGTCCTGGTCACCTTCCTCTAGGGGATGTATTGAGGCGCGCCTGACAGGTTCCATTTGACGTTTTAGGGCAAGTATGGTGTGAACTGTTTAGTGGTGGGGCTTAGTTGCCAGACATGATGGCTACCATCCAACTGCCTGGGCTTTTGTTGAGCTTGTGGTCGCATGAATCTAGGCCCCTGTGTTGTGTGCTTGCTCAGAATGATTTCCTTAGGTACAAGTCTAGGTCTCCAAAGAAAAATGAGTAAAGTAATATTCCCAGCATGCTACCTCAGCACTGGAGGCTTCTGTGAGGTATTTGGCAGAGTGGGCTGACCTCCCCATATGGGGTCCCTGAGGCTTCAGCACTTGGACACAGATTTTCAGACTTGAATAATATGTTGAAAGTGGGCTTCCTGTTACAGAACCAGGTGTCTGAGAGAGTAAACACACCTGTTGTGAGCACCCAGCCTAAGAGTGTGGGTGTGGAGTGAGGGTTATAATAGTTTCTTTGGTTGGAATTGTATGTTTTGTTATAGTTGTTGTTGCTGCTTTTTTTCTTTTTTAGTGATGCTGGGGACCAACCCCAGGCTCATGCATATGCTAGGTAAGCATGCTACCAGTGAACTACACTCCCAGTCCTGCTTGCAATTGTAGACCATCAGAGGGCTGGTCTCGGGTGAAGCTCTCAAATTCCAAAGAGAAGAGGCTTGTCCCCTACACACTGAGAGCATAGAGCTGTTTAGAAACCAGGTCATTTGCCTTGTGGAAACTGCAGCACACACCTGAAACTGTATCCTTAAAGCTGGTAACACACTCCCAAGGTCCTGGGACAGAAGGGATGCTCTTCACACTTTATTTCAGTCATTCTTCAACAGGGGGAGGCAGTAACTGTTTAAGAATCATTTTGGAGAATTTCTTTCAATGGCATATGCCCTCCCGTGGAGATTTTTGATACTGATTCTCCTCCATTCATGTTTAACTCTAAACTTTAGAGTCTAAAGAACTTGGTGCCATAAATGTCTATAACATGGTTCATTTTCCCTGTTCTGTCTGTGTTTGGGTAACTAGTAAATAAAAACCCAGAAAAGCTCAAGAGTCTGACATAGAAAGGCGTGGAGTGGTTGTCTGTGCCCAGGCAGCCTGCTTTCCAGATGCCCCCCCAGTCAGTCACAAGGTGCTGGTAGCCCCCCTGGGTTAGGCGCTGCGGCGGGCGCTTCCGGGGCACGGAGCTGGTGGGTGAGCTCTGCATCACACGTGCACAGTCTGTTTCGTGTCAGTCCTCAGATAGATGTTGCTGCATAGTCATGAATTATTCAGTGAAAAAGCCTGTGAAAAAGATTTAACTTTTTCAGGAGTCAGAGTAGTAACCAATTCCTGCCATTCTGTCATGGAGAACAACCCCAGAACAGGTTCCTGGCCAAGCCAGAAGAAGCATTCCTTTTCGTTACAGGTGACTGGTGCCGAGACTTGAGCTCTTTGAAGGTGTGGTAAAATTGGGGAATTCATGACTCCCCAGTGGTAGGCTTTTTTTTTTTTTTTTTTTTTTGCATTTCTGCTTTGGGGCTAGTTATAAAGTTGTACATTGCATTTAGACCTCCAGAGCTTGTCTTTGGTCGGGCATTCTTGTCCTTTCCCTTCCTGAGCCCCATCCTGCCAGGCTGACAGTCACGGCATTCAGACCCCGCCCCCTTCTACTGGGTGGGGAGCAGAGAGGAAGTGCTGCCGTATTTAGTGTGTATCATTTTGTTTGTTCTTCAGGATCCGTGCTTGTTACTGAGGAGCTCTTTGGTCTTGGGGCTAGCTGCAGGGCAGCAGAGCCTGACACCCAGGCCCTTGTGGTGGTGGCAGCGGTACCATTAAACTTTAATGCTCTTCCCATTAAGAGCAAGCTCAAGTTGAAATCGATTAGGTGATTCCCTTTGTGTAAACTAATAGGCTTTTAGAGTTCTAAGCTGGCCTGCCTTCCCTTCCCATCCCTCCCTTCCCACTCCTTGGCCCACAAACAGCTCTCTGTTTCCCTGCTGAGTCACTTTGACTTTCAATCAGGCTGCTCTTTGCTTTCTCTAAATTTCTACAAAGTACCTCCTGTGTATAAACCAAAATGGAAGAGAAAAGGGTGTGTGTGAGTTTCAAAATAAACTGAAACTAAAATTACTAGAATTTGTTTTCAGATAAATATCTGTGTTTAAGTTAATGACTGAGCACGATTATCCTTAAAAATCCCCATTGCACTTCCCTCCGCCCTAAGCCAGCTGGGCCAGGTTCCCTGCTCGGCCAAGTGGTTGAGGTTGAGCATGGTTGGGCCCGAGCTTCAGTCTGGGACAACAGAGTCAAAGCCAGCCTGTCCGCTGCGGTGCAGCATCCTCCGCACAGTAGCCCACACCTCCACAGTGTGTCCCAGTGCCCTGCCGTACGGTTCCACTTACCCTGAGTGTAGGGGCAGAAGATGCAGGGAAGGAGCTCTGGATTCTGAGCTGCCCTTCATCCGAGTCTGGCGTAGAGATCTTCAGGAAATGCCCTAGCTTCCTGTGCAGACAGCCTGACTCAGGGACACACAAGCCAGGACTGAATCTAGCGCTCCTTTTCTAGACAACATGAACTCAGCTGCTTTTTTCTCTAAAGTAGCGCTTTTGAAATGATGGTATATATTCTCCAAAGCTATCCCACCGAGCCAGTGTGGTAAAGCAAAACATTTGAATATTCCGGATCTGGGATTAAATCTGTAGGACCATGGGCTTCTGATGGCTAGCAGTGTTCATACCCAGGGATATTTATTTACCCCAGGGCTGGCAGAAAGATGGCTTGGCTTCCCAAGTGCACAGCAGCTTGGAAACAGGTTTAATGTACAGTAAAATGAACCCTGCACTTACGCTGCCACTGCTGTCACTGAACAAGTAGCTTTAGCTCACTGTGGCCTCAGTTGCCACATCTGCAGAATGGACTGAGTGCTCAGTGGCATAGATTGTTTGAAGAGTGAATCAACATACTGTATGTGAAAGGGCTTAGCCCACAAGGGGGTGCTTTCTAAAATGTTGTGGGTAAGTCCCAGATCTGAAGCTGCCAGTGTGCTGCCATGGAGGAGACCTGTGTGGGAGGCCAGTGGGACGCTTCGGCCTGCCTGAGTGTCCGACGCTGGAAGCCTCCCAGGGACTAGGACAGAGCCCAGTCACGCCTCTATTGTGGATTCTAGATGTTACTGCTTCTCAATGTTCTTTCTTTTTTCCTGCCTGCTTGCCTGCCTTTTGGACCTCTTGCTGTCTAGGGTGGCAGATGAAGCTTTCTACAAACAACCCTTCGCTGACGTGATTGGTTATGTGTATGTTGCAAAACTAATTCCTTGTTTTGATTCTATTTTTTGTTTAGAGTTAATGCTCCTTTTATGTCACAAGATGCTTTGTATTTTAAAATATTTCGAATTGGCACTGTGGGGACTGCCTGAGAGTTGATAAAAGTGGGGTGTGATTCATGCTGTTCTTGTAGAATTATCCCTTCCTGCACCTTCTGATGGCCATTTTTCATATTTGGGGTTTTGGAGGGAATCAAGCCAATGCCCTTACACATGTGTGGGTCCGTTCTGATCGTGTCTGGGAAGGCTTAGGACTTGGGTAGACTCTGACCTCTTGCTGTTGCTGCCATTGTTACTGTGACCCTATCGCCTTCCTGCCCCAGGTAGGAAGGGGAAGGTTCTCTACCTGGAAGCAGGTAAAAGTCCTGGCTAGGACCCAGTGAACAGCAGCACCTTGCAGGACCAAGCCAGCTGTGGGAGCTCTGACGCTTCTATGCTCAGTCCTTCAAGAATGTGGGGTGGCTTGCCTGACTTTGAAGTTCAGGCAGGAGGAGTCCAGGGCAGCAGGGGCGTCTCTGGTGGGTGTCTGTCATTGTTTCTCCATGATCTTACATGTCAGAAATCGCTGTTCAGTGGCCAGCTTCAGAAGCCCAACCCTGCATCCTAGCATAAAAAGGTCTAGATACTTGAAACTGTCAGAAATGGGCAATGTTAGCTTTCTCCTGAAATCACATCCTGTTCAGAAAAGTTTCCTCTTGTCAGAGCAGTATAGCTGAAGATTTGGAAAGAGTCCTTGTTGTTTCCTCATTAAAAATTAGGTCTAGCCTTTTATAAAAGGGAGATAGGGTGGAATGGAGGGAGCAGGAACCTGTGGATGGTGGGTGGCAGACTACATTGTGTAGAACCTTACAGGGCCTATGACCTTGATGTTCGTCCCATTATGAGAGCTGGGTTACCTAGGCCTCCAGGTACATTTACAGTGAGACTTGTGAAATGTTGGACTTACAGGTGCTGTTTGATTGGACTTTTACACATTCTCTCTGGAGTAGAAATGGAGACTGGAAAGGTCAAGCCTGGTTTTGCTGGGCAGCAGGGTGGCCCAGCAAAGCCAGCTGCACGTTCCCAAGCATAGGTAGAGTGGCAAGGGCATGTCTAGCTTACTGACCATCTGCATTGAGCTCATTCTCATTTTCTGTATCTGACCTAAAGTTTCTCTCCTTGTTTCTTTTCTTCTCTTCACCTTTAAGCACAAACATAAACCATCCTTGCTACAGCCTAGAACAGTTAAGTAAACCTTTCTCACTGCCCCTAACTGTGTGTGCCATGAAGTCGCAGTGTTGTAGTGGCTCTGGGCTTCAGCGGTGTTTGCCACGGCCATCCCTGTGATAGTGCCACCCCTCTCCCCACAGACCGGTCATCTCCATTGCTTTTGCTTTGCCCGTGGTGCTTGTTGGAGTAGATGATATATATTGTGTCTTCCCGCCTCTTAACCTCTGTCCTTCCGGGCTGTAGCTCCCACCAGTTAGTTTCCGGCTGCAGGTGGGCTGAACTTGATGTGGAAGAACGTTGGAACAATACCTGCCAAACAGCAGCTCATGTGGGCACTCCTGCCAGATTGTGCCCAGTGGCCCCAGGCCCAATTGGAGAGAAAAATGGCAAACTTTGGCTGATCCCAAGAATGTTCTAACAAATGCCCTTCCAGAATGGCTTTAATGTCGATGCCTGCTAGCATGGGAGCTGTGTCTTGAATTCCTTTTGATCTGCCCTATTTCTCTCCAGCCTTCGGAATAAATCTAGAGGCTTTGTGCAATGACCTGTGGGCTTTTTAGAAATCTTGAAATTTTCTTGAAACTCATAGCCCAGCATAAGCTACTGGCCAAGCCTTTGCCCAGCTTATTGCTTTGTTATTAGTGGAAGCAGTATGTAGCTGGCAAATGACTTGCTTTGTACTGCTCTTTAGGAGCGGAGATAGCCCGACAGAGAGAGTGAGCCCTGAACCAAACACCTGTATTCCACCATTTTACACAGCAGCGTGGCACCACATGCCAAGGAGAACTGGCCATGTGTCTGCTCCTAAGCCTGACCTGGGCAGGGACAGTTACTCTTGGGAAAGCCAGGATGACACTGAGTCAAGCGTAGAGAGGCAGCTCCTTTTCTGTAGCAAGGCAGCCAGGAGGTTACTCGAAGAGGGTTCTGCATTAAACCAACATATTTTGTTGTTGCTTCCAGGGCAGCAGAAGAAGCCTTTGTAAATGATATTGATGAGTCATCCCCAGGCACAGAGTGGGAACGGGTGGCCCGGCTGTGTGACTTTAACCCTAAGTCCAGCAAGCAGGCCAAAGATGTCTCCCGCATGCGCTCAGTCCTCATCTCCCTCAAGCAGGCCCCCCTGGTGCACTGAAGAGCCACCCTTGGAGACACTACATCTGCAGTATCTTAATCCTACTCAGTGAAGCTGTTCACAGTAATTGGATTAATTATGTTGAGTTTTTTGGACCAAACTTTTGTCTTTAGAGTTGATCATTGTTTGTGATTGCATGTTTCCTTCAACTGTGTTCTCCCTGGCATTCAGAGAGGCGGGGGGAGGAGGAGGAAAGGCGGAAGCTCCCAACAGTAGCCTCAACCTGTGCTTTTGTGCATTATTCTGAGAATAAATTTGTTTGAAACTATAAATGAAGCTGCTTTATTGACCTCAACATGTGCTGTTGTTTGGAGTGAAGCCTTAACGAATGAGAAATTCTGTGTCATTTCCAGGGCTGAGGAAGCACAGCCATCGGGCACCCAGCCCTACCTTATACTATAATCTAAGTCTCCTTCCTGGAGAAGAATTCTGTAGAAATTTTCATTGGAAAAGGAATTACATGCTAAATGTTATTTCCTTATCACCTACTTCTAAGATACATCCCTAAATCCTCCACTAACCGAGTTAGACATTTTATCCCTTGTCACCATCCCCAAGTTTAGGATCTTGGAAAGTGTATGTCCACAGCAGTCTGTCTGGAGTATGGATCAGTCAATAAACCTGTCAGGATGGCATGAATATGTGCCTAACCCCACTCCTCCCTTCTGTTGAAATTATGTATCATTCCAAGTTCTTGGTTCATAGTTCTCTTGTAAAAAGCTCCATCTAAGCTGGGGCTGTCCAGTATAGTACTCTATAAGCACAGTAGTTATTTACTTAAAAATACATTATTGGCACGAGTCACATTGCCTGTGCTCATTAGCCACGTGTGCGTAGGTATCTGAGTCAGACTGTGCCGATTATGGAACATTTCCTCCCAGAAAGCTCTGCTGGACTTCGCTGATGTACGCAACAGGTGCGTCTAGGAGATGCTGCTGCAACGCACTCATCGTCTGCCCTCGGCATCTCATGCAGTCCGTCACTTCTTAGTTGCTGATACAAGCAAATAATAAAACTGTCATTCAGTAACCTTTTGTTTTTTGTTTTATTTATTTATTTGTGTGTGTGTGTGTGTGTGTGTGTGTGTGTGTGTTTGTGTGGCCAGCTCAGCCCACCAGGGGGCGGGGCTGGCTGGCATGTGGTGCTGGGGGATTGAACCGCGGTCCCTGTGGTTTTCTAAGTTTGTTCTAAGTAGGTGCTTTAGACCACTGAGCCATCTCACCAGCCCCCTCAGTAACCTTTTGCATAAGTTACCTGATATTATTTCCAAATTGGAGATTGAGGTAAACTCTAGTAATACTCAGGCCCATCATCCCTTCACTGCTAATTATGTGTGGAATTTATGTTCCTGCCCTGGCTTCTCGGCTTTCTTTGATCTGGCTCACCCGTGGTCTTTCCCTTTTTATTGCTTTTTAGACAGGGTCTTGCTATGTAGTTCAAGCTGGCCTTGAACTCACTGTGTAGTCTAGGCTAGCCTCAAACTCAGTGATCCTCCTGCCTCAGGTGCTGAGATTACAGGCGTGCACCATCACACCTGACACTTTTTCAGCCCACCCTGGGGCGGGTCTGGTGTGGCATGTGGTGCAGGGGATGGAATTGAGGTTGCTGAGCCCTTGCCAAGCCTTAGACCACTGAGCTATCTTGCCAGCCCAAACTCAAACTTCAGGTTTTTTGTGGGGGGAGGGCATGGTACCAGGGATCGAACTCAGGCCCTTGAGCTTGCTAGGCAAGCACTTGTTCCACTGAGCTATCTCCCCAGCCCCCACACCTGATGTATTCTTAAGTGCTTACTTAGAGGTTCTAGTTGGGGAGCACAGCTGCTCATATACCCTTGACTACTGAGGAAGGTTCCTCTCTCAGGGGTGGTCATCCTCTTTGAACACACAGCTTTGGGGGAGGGATGTACAAGGAACAGTGAGGGGGAAGGAGACACTGGTCTAGCCAGCCACATCAACCAAATTAACCCTGGCCATCGTGAGGTGACAGGCTGCAGCTAGATCACCTTCACAATCCCTGGCACATTCTAATTGCACTCAGGCAGTCAGTGTCACTCATCGACCACTGTTCCATCTACGTAGTGCCATTCAAGAGGTCAGAATAACTGAAGCACCAAAGGCCACCCCACCTCAGGGCCTTCCCTGGTCCCTCTCTCACAGTGATGACCCTCTGCCTGATGAGTCATATGAGGGAATGCAGCTATGGCTTAGTGGGAACACACTAGCTGGTAGCCCTGAGCTATCGTGTAAAAAGCTCTAGCACAGTGATGGGGACTCTTAGAGCTCTCAGGGACAAAGCCACCCACTGAGGTGTGAGTGCCATAGGATCTTCCCCACCTCTATGGCACATGAAGCTGCGCCACCGTGAGGAAACCAAACTAGCCCACGCAGAACACCTGAGAGAACCCCTAATGACTGGTTGGGAAAAGTGGCTGGCCAGTTCCTAGATCCCAACTCCTGTTCTACCCCAGCCACTAACAGGTGCAAGACCCTCTGAGGCAGACCTGCCACATGTAGCTATATCTCCCAGATTCTGGACCCACAGAAACTGAAAGCGAAACAGCTGTCGGCAGCTGTTTCAAATGTTGCACAGAAGTCAGACCTTGGGGTTTGCATTTTGTTGCAGTGCATTTTACCAACCTGGGGGCTGCAAAAAAGGAGGAATCTAGATGGTGTGGGAATTAATTCAGTGGGTGCTCAACATTTAGGGTTTTTTTTTTTTTTTTTCTGTATTTAGGATAGGGTGTACAGGGTCTCACTACACAGATCGGACTCACAGTGATTCTCCTGTTTTCAGCCTCCCAAGTGCTGGGATTACAGGTGGGCACCACCACGCCCAGTCCCAGTCTCCATCTCAGCGTGCCCGCAGGCAGGGCCAGCACAGCGCACCAGTCATGGAGCCCCGGCCGCTGTGCTCTGCCTCAGCAGGCACATTAGTCCACTGAACTATCAGGCTGGCCCTCAACACAGTTTGAAACCTCTTTTAGAGACTTTACCTTTTTAGCTCAAATTTTAAATGTTACATAATTGCTTTCTATTAATAGGCTGTTATTAAGAAAACACATGCTAGGGGCCAGAGATGGCTCAATAGAATAAGCACTTCCCTGGCAAGCGCAAGGGTATGAGTTCAATTCCTGGTTCCGCCAAAAAAGAAAAAAGAAAACACATGCGAGATGACTTAAGTTATATAACCTTAAAAAAATCCAGTAATACACATCTCTGGGAAGGGAAATCCGTAAGGATGAAACAATATGCAACTGTTATAGTTTCAGCAAGCACAAATATATTTTTCTTTAGAATTTGGCTCAGAACAGTAACATAAAAAATATTTACATTAAAATAAATTAGGGGATGTGATTAAACAGTTAATAATTTATGTGAGAATATTCTACAAATTTAATAAAACCTAAGATTTGGCTTTTGATTCAGTACCATCCATTGCTTCACCTATTTGGCATGAAACTTGGTAGCAGCACAGTTGTTTGGTGTACAGTGGTAACAGCTTTAACCAAGGCCCCACCGATGTCCCTGCATGCTGGACCAGCTCTCTCCAGACACTGGACACTGGCGCCTGAGCCACCCTGAAATGCTGAAACAAAACCAGGCCCTGGAGACTAAGGTCTGGCAGAGTTGTCAGAATCAGCTGTCATATCTTTTTAATATTAACTTACTGGGAAAGAAAGCATTCAAATGTGATACTGATTAATTTAATCGTATATCAACATTTGAAATAATACATTATGGAAACCTTCAGGCATTTCTAAAATTAAAAAAAAAATTTCTTTGAAAAACATATGCATGTTTTAGATCTACAAATATTCATAAAACCTTGTCAGAAGACCAAATACTGTACTGGCAAGATTTCAGTAGCACTGAAGAATATTTGATGAACTTTACCGCTGAGAAATAGGGTCAAAAATAGTCATCTGCCAATCAGATATTCTTATTAAAGCTTTTGTTAGCCTAAATTGAGTGTATTAGCATTCTGAATGTGTTTTTGAAATGAAATGTGTGGCTTAGCAAAAAGAAGGGACCTTGCATCAAACCTTTTATACTCATGAACCCAGAGCTATAGGGATGTCATAGAAACACACTTAAGTCTTGGGTTCGAGGGTCGTGAGAGCTTAAGAATGTATATGAAGCACCTAGTTCAGAGCCTGATACACAGCAGGTACTGAATAAGCAGTTGCAGTTAGCATTTCTTCTAGGTTGCAGTTAATAGAACTCTTGTGTATGTTTTGCCATTAATTAAGAGTACTTTAGTCAGAGTCCAGGGCTGTCAGTGTAACACATACAAACACGGCTGTACAGACTCTCTGGGGTCATAGGCTACGGAGAATGAAAAGCTACTGAAGGGAGCAGTGTCCGCTGGTCAGCAGCAAAGACCCTTCTGGGGTAATCTTTCAGAGGTTCTTAAATCCTAGTGGCTTCTTAGAAGCCACTTCTTAGTCTCTAAGAAGATAAGGACAAGGTCACTCAGGCCACTGTAATTCATATCCCTGGTCTAAAGTCTCCTACAAGTTTGCTAGACTAAGTAACATTTTTCCACAGAAACATTTGGGGGTGACATAATATCCACTGTCTTGATTACTATGATGGTACCAAGGTAAATACATAAGTCAAAGCTTATTAAATTGTATACTTTAAAAATAATTCAATAAAATCGTTTTTGAAAAGTATAAAAATAGCCAGGAAGACAGCTCAGTAGCATAAGTGCCTGCCTGGCAAGCACAAGGTTCTGAGTTCAATCCCTGGTTAAAAAAAAAGTTTAAAAAGTCTTTCCTGATAAGAGTTCCTTCTATTCGGACTGATTTTCCCCCTCTGATGATGGCTGCGCCTTTAAGGAAGGACTGTTAACCAGAATACACTCATGAAGCTCGCATCCCAGAGCAGGCCTGCAGGTCTCAGTGGTACCTCGGCAGGCAGAGTCCCGAGGCTTCTGGTCTACTGCTGTGGCTCCTTCTGGCACAGGAAGTTGTGGCTAGAATTTATAGGGTTTAACACTACAATGATTCCTATGAGGAAAACATCAGAAAGCAGCATCTACAAAAGTTGGGTACAGGAAAAGGCAAATGTGGAGGACACAAAAACAAAAGCACTCTGCCAATAACACCTGCAGTTAAATACCAAATTTGCTTTTTAAGACATGTCCATCTAATAGAGAAGTTGGTTCCACTAAGGCGCTCTGGAGTCTCTGTCCAGTTCACTGTGTGAGGCCTAGTGGATCCTGCGCGTTGTGTAGTCCAGAACCATGCTGGCAGCACCAAGCAGGGCGGGGTCCACCAGATCTGAAACCACCACGTCCACATCCTGCACCGAGGACAAGGCCTGCTGGCGGATGACGTCTTTGACGATGTGGATGTAGTGACTGGCCAGGACGCCAGACAGGATCACAAGTGAGGGGTTCATAGTATGCAGGATGTTGACAACCCCAAGACCCAAAGCCGTTCCAGCTACGAGAAAATAAAAATAATTTTACAGCACAGAGCTAAGTCAAAAGAAAATAACCAGTGGCCAGTAATGGTAAAATTCATACTACATGGTAGGAAGCAACATTTTATTTTTGCTGGGGAGTGGTCCAAAGCACTCACATGTAGTAGACAAGTACTCTACCAATGAGCTATATCCCTAGAAAGAAGCATTATTTTAAAGGCTGTTCTTGCTTGCTTGTTCTCATTCTCTCATTCTCTTTCTTGATGAAATGTATTACTATAGCTGGCCTTGAACTACTAGGCTCAAGGGACTCTTCTACCTCAGCACCTCCTGAGTAGCTAGGACCACCAGGCACATACCATAATTTTCTTTTTCGGTACAAGGTCTCCTCACACAGTTGTCCTCCTGTCTTAGCTTCCCACACATACCACAGCATGCATTACTAGGGATCGAACTCAGGACCTTGTGCTTGCCAGGCAGGCGCTTATGCCACCAAGCTATCTCCCCAGCGCCCATAATTTATTCTTGATATGAGAAAACTATTATGTGATTTTTTGAGATAAGGTATCACTGTAAAACAGGTTGGCCTCAAACTTGCTAGGCAGTCAAAACTGATTTCCAATTCTTGATCCTCCTTCTGCCTTAGCCTCCTGAGTGCTAGAATTATGGGCATGTACCACTATACCTGGCTTATGTGATATCTATAAGTGAAAATATGTGGGGTATAAAACTGCCTGTATGTGGCTGGTATGTACCTGTAATCCCAGTACTGGGGAGGCGGAGGCAGGAAGATTGTTGTGAGCCTGAGGCCTGGACTACATAGTTCAAGGCCAGCCTAAACTACCATATAGTGAGACTGCCTCAAAAAACAAACAAAAATTCCTGTACTATACAATATAATCTCAGCTATGTAAAAAATTAATAAAATAAAAAGATTGGAAGAAAACTGTAATAGTTGATATTTCTGAATAGTAAAATTCTTAAGTGATACTTTTTCTTACTGCTCACCTGTATTTCTATAAATATTCTATAAAGTAGAATAGTCTATAAAGTAGACTATCCTATTATTATTTTCAATAGTTGTAAAAGCAAATTAAGGGGGCTGCCAAGATAGCTCAGCAGACTTAAGCGCTGGCTTAGGCAAGTGCAGTGACCGGAGTTCAGTCCCCCACACTACATGCTGCGCCGGCCCCACCTCCAGGCCTGGTGAGTTGGCCACCGAAACTGGGCTTGGTGGTACACGGGGAGACTACAAATGGTAGGATCACTACAAGTCCGAGCTGCATAGTGAGAACCTGTACCAAATATATTAAAAAAAAAAAAAAAAATCAAGAACCTGTTTCAAAAGGCAATGCTAATCGGACATGGTGGTGCACACCTATAACCCCAGCACCGGTGAGGCTGAGGCAGAACTGCCATAAGCATGCAGTCAGCCTGGGCTACACAGCAAGACACTGTCTCTAAAAACCAATGAGAGAGAAAAGAAAAAGGTAATGTTGACAAATACTGTAAATGCATTTCCATTTTCCTCTCTCAATTTCGGGAGGAAATACCTCTGAACAGACAATGCAAAGCGCCATGCCCCAGGGGAAACCGCCCCATGTCTGCGGGCACTCCCTGCGGCACCACTGCAGCAGCACTGACCTGTTCTTAAGATGCTCTGGGCCTTCGCATTGCCAAGTTTTGCAGCTTGGATGAGATGAAGGGCACTCACAGCTTCGTCTTTTGGCACTGACATCCCTTCCACCAAGAGCAGGTCCTCTGAGCCAAGCAAGGAGAAGCAGTCATTAGTGCCTACTTCCAGTGAGCCCCTAAGTGAGAAGGGGTTTCTTTTCATAAAGGCAAAGCCACTTGCTATAAACATCCATGAACACTGCCCCCAAAGCCCCTGCTGCCCTCTTGTTACCTGGTTCTACATACATAAGCCAGAATTTCTCTAGCTGGAGGATCCTCAAGCCTTCCCACAGCCTCCTTCCCTCTGGCTCCTCCACTTCTCAGTGGCACTATTTGACAGAGTCCTTGTGTGTCCTCTTCCCCCACCCCCAGATGATCAGACCCCTGCACTTGGCTCCTTGCTCCGCCATCCCGGGTAAGGTGCTCCACTGTGCCCCGGTGCCCATGTTCTATATCAACAAGGCATAGTGGCCAAGGGACAGACGCAGTTGCAGCACAGCCACTGCTAGCTCCATGGCCCTGGCCATGTCACTTCACCTCCATATATTTCTCTTTTCTAGAAGACCAGGGCAGTAATACCTAGATTATTCTGAAGACTAAATGAGATAATGGACACAAAGTACTTACAGTGCCGGCCAAGGTAATGCTAAATAAGCGGCAGGAGTTTCTATTAACCAGTCGTTCTCTTCCCATCGTTGCCAACCCAGCTCAATCTGCCACCTAATCTGCTGCGGGGCTCTGAAGTTAGTCCTCACCTGCTACCTAGATGCCAGCTGGTGCTCTCTTATTTCTGGGCCTTGCAGCTTCCAGTCCTCTCCTGTTGTCTCTCACTACTCTTTGCCAGATTTCCGAACTTCTTACCTCAGTTAACAGACACATGGGGTCCCGTACTTTTTGCCCCCACATACACATACCACAGCATCTGCATATCTTCGCTCTCCTGGCCCTCAGGCCCTCCTGCTGTGCAGTCCTCACTTCTCCCCACCTGTTAGGAACTGCACGCTGGTCCTCCGCTGCATGCTCCAACTTCACTTCCATGCACTGTCTCCATCCCATCAGCCTATGCTCACACATTTTTTTTTTTCTTTTTTTTTTTTGTGGAAGTGAGGATTGAACTCAGGCCCTTGCGCTTGCCAGGGAAGCACTTATTCTACTGAGCCATCTCCCTGGCCCCTCACACATTCATTTTGAAAGAAAAAAAAAAAAAAATCTTACTAATTTTATGTATAATTGTCTTTTGGGGGGGAGGGTACCAGGGATCGAACTTGGGACTTTGTGCTTGCCAGGCAGGCACTTGTACCCCTGAGTTATATCCCTGATGCATTTTGAGGGAAAAGAGTTATTAGAGAAACCCATCTGAAAAGGTTGTTAAAACATGGTTCAGAAGTGAAGTTTTTAGGGACTATATGATGTCCTAAGGGCCAAAGATGGGACTTTCCCAGTGTTCCTACACCTAACATAGCTAACCAGTCCTCTCTGAAACACCCTTGCTTCTTGGGCTTCCGTGACAGCTCCCTTTGGTGGCTTTTCTCTCAACTCTCCCTGTTCCTCAACTGCCCTACTTCCCAGGTCTCACTCCATCCTGTTTGCTTGTTTGGAGACAGGGTTTCACTATATAGTTCAGGTTATAGTTGAACTCACCATGTAGCCCAGGCTGTCCTCAAACTTCTGGTAAACCTCCCATGTCAGCCTCCTCAATGCTAGGACTCGGGCATGTGCCGTCACACCCAGCCTCACTACCATCTTCATACTGCACTGATGAAGCCCAAGTCCCTCTCGCTAGTCCAGTCACCCCTCTGAGCTACAGATGCATTTCCAGCTGCCTCCTGGATATTTTCACCTGGATGTCCCTTGTGTGCACAACCACCATTCCGCCTAAACCTGTTCCTCCACTTTCATTCTCAACTCTTGAGTTGTCCAACCAGAAAACTGGAAGTCACTCTAGAACTATCCTTATAGTCATCCTCCACTCAACTCTCATTCCCATCCCTAGAAACTAAGTCAGTTTGATGAATCTAAAATTCAGATCTACAGCTTTCCCCTAAGCTTTTTTTAATGCTTCCTCTGACCTGCTGGCTCTGCTTCCCTCCTGCCTCACTGTACTGTGGCTTGCCCTTTCTGCACCCACACCAGTGTTGCCACGCCCAGAACATTGGTCATCCGAATTTGCCCGGCTAATGGGACAGAGGGGACTTCCACGTCCTTATGTGCATCAGTGTTCCTTGGCCATCGTTCTCAACAACTGGCATACTGTGTTATAATGATAATATGTCTATAAATACCTTTAATTCAAATAGTCTCTCAGTGTTCAACAACTGTAAGATGTTCATCCACTTAATTCATTAAAATGTATAAGTATCCACACTGCTGATGATTGAGAAAACAAAACTGAAGCTCTAGGCCTCTCACGGCCCCAAAGGCAACTTAATAATGCACCCTTAAATGGATTTCCTCCTGCTCCACCGCTGCACTCCCTCCATCCTGCATTGCAGGGTCACCTCCAAAACAAAATATGTGTAGCTTATGCTGGCTCAGCTGTGAGGGAAAGCCAAGAGAAGCCCTCTAACCCTGGAGAGGAAGAGTCAGGAACAAGGACACTGGAGCAGCCCTGCTCCACCTTGAGGAAGTGAAAAGCTTGGAAGTTCTGGCCTCAGTGCTCAGTTCTTTCTAGAACTTCTACTTTGAAGTGCTTATCTTTTACTTGGTCCCTTAATTACTAAGAAGATACCAACCATCATGTAGCTTTTTTGCCTCCCTCTGCAAGGCCATTCCAGAAGCATATGCTTCAATGCACCCATGGCTCCCACAGGAACAATCAGGCCCGTCCAGAGACACCACCAGGTGGCCAAGTTCTGCAGCACAGAAGGAGCTTCCGTGGATCAATTCGTGCTGATGGATGATTCCGCCACCAATTCCTGTAGTGAGACCTGATAATCACTGATAGGCACTTTGCATGGAACAAAACTATGATCTGCCAGGTGTGGTGGCACACACCTGTAATCCCAGCATTTGGGAGGCTGGGGCAGGAGGCTCGCTGTGAATTTGAGACCAGCCTGGGCCACAAAGTGAGCTCAAGGCCAGCCTGAGTTACATAGTGAGACCCTCTCAAAACAACACACACAAAAAATTGATACGACAGTGCCTCATCTGTTTAGCAAAGCTTTGGGTGCATATATGATGCCTTCTTTCCTACGCTTATGAAGCACCAAAACTTTATCTAGCAGAATTTTTTGTTTTTTACTTTTAAATTATTTGTTTGTTTATTTGGTACAGGGTCTCACTACACAGCTCACGCTCCTAGTGATCGTCCTGTTTCAGCCTCCCCAGTGCTTGGATTGCAAGTGTGCTCCAACACGCCTGGGTTCAATGGCTAGCACAGCATACAGTATCAGGGGTTGAATATAGATCCTTGCACTTGCCAGGCAGATGCTTAGACTGTTGAGCCATCTCCCCAGCCCCATCTGGCAGCATTTGGAGAAGAACTTTTTTTTTTTTTTTTTTTTTGGCAGTACCAGGGATTGAACTCAGGGCCCAGCGCTTGCCAGGCAAGTGTTTATTCTATTAAGCTATCTCCCCGGGCCCTTTAAGAACTTTATTGTTCAACTTTTTTTTTTTTTTAATCCCATATAAGGGATCAAACTCGGGACCTTGTGCTTGCCAAGCAGGTGCTTAACCCACTGAACTATCTCCCCAGGCCCCCGGCAGCATTTTGAAAGGAAATATTTTTAGCAGATCTGATCCCATGTCAAATCTGCTTGGTTCACCATAATCTCAGAAAAGGCTGTAACAGCCAGTTCAGGGCATCTGACGAAGCCTTGGCTGATGGGACGCTCCTATAGGCATACACCAAAACCTACACTCAAACAGGTCTCGTCAGCTACACAGGCCTCCCCCAGCCAGGAGAGCTCGGCCAGCAGGTATAAAAAGGAAATCCCCAATGGTGCTCTATAGGCGTTTCCAGAAACAGCAGCCCTCACTGCCCTTGCAGCCACCCGATAATGCATCCTTTAGTCACTTTCCTCCTTTTCTACCTACCTCCTGCTTTTCAGGATCATCTCCAAAGAAAACACCTGTACCTAAGTGATGGCAACCACTACGAAGTGGCTCTGAGCAGGATTTAAATTAACCAACTGGCTTTCCATGTTTACCTGCAAGTCTGTCCAAGACCCAGGCTCCTTATCTGGAGATGGGCGGCAGGTTTGTAGTAAGTGAACTGCTATGAATCACTCGTCCCGGCTGAGGCCTGTAGTAGCCTGTGAAGCTGTGTCTCAAAGGACAAGACAAAGCCATAGCTAAGGACATCTGATTCCAATCCTAATTAACTAGATAAAGACTGTAATTGTAGGCATCTCACTCCTGTGGTGAAGGCCTTCCTGGAGGTAACACAGTTCCCCTAAATTAACATAATGTATTACTTGGAAAAGTCCTTGAGTGGACTTCCAAGGTCCTTAAATAGTCCTGCAAGACTCCTACATTTCTGCAGTATTACCCTCCTTTGCTTGATAACTACATAAATATGGCCAAGTTGTTAGCCTCCAAAGAATCTTGAATTCTGTTAGAGGGCTTTGAACCTCCTGGAGCCTTAACAATCATACCCCTTGACTTATTTAAGCCTTCACCATACATTTGTTTGGGAGATTTCAGGCCTGACTGGTCTGCAATAACAAAGGGATAATATTAATACGTTATCTAAATCCTTGTGTTAGGCTCTGCTTAGAGAGAAAGTTACAGTAAAAAATTTTTCTAAGCTGGGTGAAGTTGTACACATCTGTAATTCCAGTATTCTGGGAGAGTGAAGATGGAGGACTACCAAGTTAGAGCCCAGCCCAGGCAACTTAGTGAGACCCTACTTCAAAATTAATAAAGAGCCAGCCAAACAGCTCAGCGGATTAAAGCACCTGCAAGCAGGTGCAGGGGCCAGGGGCTCAATACCCCCAGGGCTGGCCAGCCCCACCCCCAGGGCATGCTGAAACAGCAATTAAGACTGGGCATGGTGGCAGAAGCCTGTAATCCCAGCACTTGGAAGCCTGTAAACAGGAGAATCACTATGAGTCTGATGTAGTAATGAGCCTCTGAACACCCTGTAGACCCTTCCCTAAAATACAGGGAAAAAAAATGAATGAATGAATGAATGAATGAATGAAAGAAAGAAAGAAAGGCTAGAGGTATAGCTCAGTACAAAGTACACTCTCCAGTACTTGCCCACCCTCCAAAAAAACTAAAACGTTATCACACTGCATCTGCTTTTAAAGAATATGAAATACAATTTTTGCCTCTTCTTGATGCTGCCATGTCCAAAGATCTATGAAGCAAATGTTACAAATCTAGCTTTCTGGTCTCAGCAGCACAGGCAAGATGATGAAAGCAACGTCATCTCTTGGAAGGCATCGTGGTAAGACGCACACACTGTGCTGCCGCTACGGCTCTGAGCCTACCACCTTCAGAAGTGGACCTGGGGCAAGCGTGGCTGCCCTGCCAAGCACAAGAGAAAGTACGGCTGAGGGGGAAGGCTAAAAGACAAAATACCACTGAACTGGGCAAAGGAGGCACCTAAAAATCGTACACAGCAGATTCAGGCATGGATTCCCTGAAGGAACAAGATCTACACCCAAAAGAAGCTGTTGCCAGCATCCAGTTCATCTTGAGAATCTGAGGGATTACTCAAAATAAATGCTTTGGTTTTAAAAGATTTTTTTAAAAGTTATAAATTTAACTTTGTAACTTGACTGTTGTTTATTATGAAGTTTAGGAGTTACCAAGGAGTAAAGGACATTTGGCCTTAGAAGGCTCTGCTTTTAGGAGATGTCCTGCCACCCCACCTGTCCGATGTGCAGCTTTTTAACTACTCTGACTAGGAAAAGGTGTCCAAGCTAAGAGGAAGTATATGAGTACACACTCTAAGGGGAGGTAGTATAAGGCAGAATTTAAGTACCCCTGAGTTTTAAAGTAAGGCATATCTAAGATGAAATGCTGGCTCAACCACTTAGTGAGTCTGTGTCCTCATTTAAAAAATAAATTAGGGCTGGCCAAATAGCTTAGTGGATTAAAGTGCCTGAATGCAGGCACAGGGGACAGGGGTTTGATCCCCAGGCCTGCCATGCCGGCCCCACCCCCAGGGCACACTGAGATGGCAACTGAGTCTGGACGTGGTGGCATGAGCCTGTAATCCCATCTCTTGGGAGACTGTAAACAGGTGGATCACTATGAGTCCAATCTAGTAGTGAGACCCTGAACACCCTATAGACCCTTCCCTAAAAAAAAAAATAGAATAAAAAATAAATTATACTTCTTAAACATACATTGTAATGGGTGATGCACTACATCAACTTGAGGAGTTTAGAAGCTTAACTAAGTAACTGGGCAGCTCTACATCCTGGGTGTAGAGAACATGCCCTAGGGAGGCTGTTTTTTTTGTTTTTGTTTTTGTTTTTGTTTTTGTTTTTGTTTTTGCAGAACCAGGGATTAAACTCAGGCCCTTGCGCTTGCCAGGAAAGCACTTATTCCACTGAGCCATCTCGCCAGCCCCAAGGAGGCTGTTTAAATTCTAAGATGTTATAATGGTTAATTCATTGTGTCTTGAGAAGTTCAGAAGTTTAACTGTCTCAGCAGAGGTCCTGGATTCTCACTTTATAAATATCCTCAAGCTGTGCAAGATGAGGGCAGGCGATGGTGTGAGTGCTGCACCCGACCTAGGGCAGGTAGCCTGCATACAACGAAAGGGGGGAAAAGAGGCTTGTCCTCCCCTTTTGCTCTTGGTTTTGCTATCTCCTGTCATTATAAACAGTTGCCCCTCTGCCATGCCACCCTGCTTTGTTTTGGTAGTGGGGATTGAATGTGGGACCTTCTGCGCGCCGGCAAGCACTCTACCACTGAGCCACATCCCCACCCTGTTACCTTGCTTTGGAGCCAGCTAATTATGGACCAAGAACCCTACAAAGGTGAGCTAAATAAACCTTTTTAACTTGGGCATCAGGTATTTTGTCTCAGCCATGACAGAAAAGTGATTAAGACATATACCATGAAAATAAAATTAAAAACAAAACACTAGCAAAACCAAATTAGGATATTTATGAAAATCACAAGGCAGTGAATTCCAAAAATGCATGCTGCCAGTAAAACAATGAACAAACTGGGAAAACAAAATCCACTTTTTTTGGAATCTAAAAAGGAAACAAAAGCTTGTAACAAGAAGGGTGGGGAAGGGGCAGGAGAAAAGAAAATCTGCTGAATCCCAGTAAGCGAGCTTTCTGGAGTTTTAATTTACTCTGGTCCCATCACCCATTTCCCAGTTTGGCAGTCACCTTGAACAACAGCCGCATTTCCATCACTGTACACCAATAACTGAGAGAACTGAACTGACTTATGCTCAAAAATTGTGGGTAATTATTTTGACCTGCCTCGTTGCAAACGGAGGAGCAGTTTAAAGGTTTGCTTTTATACTCACCTAACTGGCAACTAGGGGAGTTGTACAGAAAGGTTTGTAAAGAACATTTAGGGGAAATAGCTCAGTGGCTTAAGCACCTGCCTGGCAAGCACAAAGTCCTGAGTTCAATCCCCAGGACCCAGAAGAGGAAAAACTGGTAAAAATATCTTGGGCTAGGGAGATAGCTTGGCAATCTACATGCCCGCCTGGCAAGTGCAAGGTCCTGAATCTAATCCCCTGTACCACATGCTGTGCTGGCTCTGGGACCCTGGGTATGCTGTGTTGGCCTCAAAACTGGGTGTGGTAGCACACAACTATAATTCCAGCACTAAGGAGGCTGAGACAGGTGTATCACTATGAGTCTGAACTGTGAAGCGAGATCCTGTATCAAAAAATTTTTATTTTTTTTAAAAGAACATTTAAAGTTAAGTTTATTAGTCTCTGCTGCCTAGAATAAAGCATAACAGCTAGACATGTAACAGACTAACCAAAAACTGAAAGGAAAACTGAGGAATGAGCAGCTTTGAGAAATGAGCACTCTGAACATCTCTGAAAGTTCCTGGGAACTTAGCAGTCTACAGGTATGCCTGGGGCTGGGCATAACATGCTCAGAAAGACTGGCAAGGCCTTACGAACTCATGTCTTAGGGCTCTTCTCAAGCTGCAGGTGAAGCCCAAGGCAAAGTGGTAACTGCCTGAGTGAGGAATGAAGACTTGTGGGTACAGGTTCTAGTCCCTGAAGCAACCCTCCCTGCCCCATCATACCTGTGCCAGTGATAAGTGTTACGAAGTTTTCCAGTCCCTTTCCTTGACCAAATTTCCTCTCTGCCATGGCGGCACAGTTGCCATCATTGTCTACCCACACGGGAAGATGCAAAGTGTCAGACAGAGGGGTTCTGAGGTCCACAGAGTTCCATTCTTGTATGAGTTTGGTTGAATGCAGGACGATCCCTTCCTGAGGGTTAACGCGGCCACCTGTGGAAATGCCTGTGCTCCACCACAAATACAAGAGAAGTAATTCTGATTAGCAATGTTAGGAAATAGTGTCCACTTCCCTTAGCTCTGAACATAAATTATTGCACCCAACACCTCCTAATACAAACATTACCAAGAACTATGAGAACATATCACAGTGTGATGACCTAAATCTGTAACTCCCCCCAGATGTACAGAACTATCAATGCTTCTCCCATGATGCCTGCTGATTCTAGAAGTCCCCATGTTTGTGGCCAGACAGGAGCTAGAACCACCTATACACAGGACAGACACGGATGTGATGTTCAGTGAAGCAACAGGACTTACTAGACTGTGTACATTAGAGTGAGTATTTCTTGGATTTATAATGCGCACTCACCTACTCCCAAAATTCTGCAGTTCAATTTCACAGCCTCTGCTGCAGCTTCCACACACATCTGTAGGATTAAATTAATCCTCTCTTCATAAGTTTTCGGATTGAACTGAGTATACTTCTTAACTATTTCACCCTAGAAGAGAAAACACAAAACCTCTCACTAATCTTAACTGAGGATCGGACTTTCATTACAACATAGACACTGCTATGGGAAAGGTGCTACAGACTGAGATGATGGCTGGGAGGGGAGGAGCAGCTGGGTAGCCTGCGCAGTGTCAGGGCTCCCTCCTGCACAGGGTGGCTGGAACCAGGCAGCAGCACAGCCAGCGGGTAGGCCCCTCTGAAGCCTAACATGAATGCTGAGTAACCTGAATCTAGTTTTGATAAAAAGGCATAGTTCATTCTTTCTGGCTGACAAAATTTTATACTGAGGCAAAGTATCCTAGATAGCTATATTTTAAACACCTCCTATAATTGAAGCCAATACTGCTATGAATACTTTTGTTTATTCAGGATAAATTTCCATGCTGGCCAGGTCAAAGACTGCATCATTTATATCACTGTGCTTTGGAGTTATGTTTTAATACTAAATAGGTTAATCTCTCCTAATTATTGGTTTTACATTTTTTCTTTGCTCATCTCATTTATTATTTTAACTAAGTTTCAGAAATGTCTTTACACTTTTAAAACTCCCACTGATTTTTTTCCATAATTTTATTGAGAAACAAATAGCAATGAGACAGTTTCAAACCAAATTGGTAGGACAGTTTCAATAATTAACACATTGCACACATTCCTCCCAGTGGTTAATTGCTGTACAAGATGCGGACATGATATCCTATTTACAAACACCATTAGAACAAATCCCTCTATTCATTAAGAGAGCATAACTATATATCTAACCTACTTTGAATACACAGATACAAAATGGACATTCATCTGTATCCCCTTTTTTTGCTAAGTTCCACCATTTAAATATTATAGGTGTGTAAACTCAGCAAAATATTCTAAAAGAGTTCAGTAGTCCATAGTAGTATTGGGTCTTCTGCTTCACTGGCAATGTCAGAAATTGTTGACCTGAGTCCCCTACAGCTCAACATCTCCTACCGATTTTTATGATAATCTGTTTTACTTTAAAAATCCAGGGGACATGCTGACTAATGTTAAATTTATGATACAATTTGGGAAATGCAGACATATTAAAATATTTAGCACTTTTGGAGTGAGACGACCAGGGGCCCACCAGATCCTGAATAGACCCAGAGCCAGGCCCAGCGAGTGAGTGAGACCACCCAGGACCCCCAAGTGTAGGCCCAGCGCAGAATCCTTCAGCGGAACTCCCTCAAAAGAGGCTAGAGGCAAGACCCACCCAGCTGATTCAGGAGCAGAACATCTTGCCAGAGAGACACAAAGGGTTCAACTCTAATGGCTGCAGCAGAAAGAAGTGGAGCACACAGCCAGATCCAAACAACACCCACCTGTGCTCGCTTCGGCAGCACATATACAAACAACACCCACCAGGAGGAATCGGAACTTCATAGGTCCAGACCTGGTGCTAAGGTAATAACTCTATCTAAGCTCTACACCAAAGGTCAGAAGACAGGTATACAAAATGACAAAGAGAAGGAACAAAATGCAG
>NW_004524621.1:10216340-10232471 GCF_000260255.1 Octodon degus | reverse complement strand
CAAAACTCTTAATAGTATTTTAAATTTCAATGAAGGTTTTGGTAAGAAATGGAGATTATATAAAATAAAAGAATTGAGGAAACTCTGAAAGTTTCTTTCCATAAAATATAAATTACTCAACATTTAAATCCAATTAGGCATGGAAGATCAGTATTGACACTGGATTTTTGTGTTTTATATTTGTTTCAATATATTCAACTGCAGTTAAAACATTTAATATTTGTCAACATGCTTTCACAAAAATAAACATTAAAACACTAAGCTTTGTTCTTTTTCAAATCACTACAAGGTATGACTTGCTGTTTATTAAAGATTCCCTTAAAAACCCAAATCTGTTTTATAATTTGCTCAGAGACATTCTATAAAGTAGTCTTGAAAATCTACACCTTTTAGTCTCCTTGACAGCTGCATCAGTCCAGTGTGATACCAGCACATTCCCTTGCAAGGTGTCATCTATAGCTGTACTTACTGGCTATTTAAACCATATACTACATTATCACAATTGGTTTAATAACTGATTATGACATATCATTAGAATGTATGAAATCTTATGTCACATTTGCAAAATGTGGTTTTTTAGTTGTTTTCTACACTTCTAGGCTATATATCAAAAATAAGAGAGTAGCTGCATACCTGTACATAAAACCAAGAGTATAGCTAGGAAAAAAAAAAAAAAAAACAGTATAAGTTTGAATAAGAAAATACCAAAATACCACTTGGAAGGCTGAGACAGGAGGATCACCAAGAATTCTAGGCCAGCCTAAACAGCATAGTGAAACTCTATCTCAAAAAAAAAAAAAAAAGAATGAAAGAAAGGAAAATAAAAAAATAATTTTAACAGTAATATTTTCAAATACAAGCCTCATGAACAATAAAAAACAATAAAAACATTAAATAGCACTTTTACAGACCACACTTTTCTAAAACAATATTTTATAGGAAAGTTTTATAATTTTCTTTTTCTTCTTATTTGATACCGGGTCTCACTACACAGTTTAAACTCATAGTGATCCTCCTGTCTCAGCCTCCCCACTGCTGGAATTACAAGTGTGTGCCACCACACCTGGTTTCAGGGCATCATGGTGTGTCTGGGGTTCCAGGGCTGGCATAGCATGTGGTACTGGGGATGGAACTCAGGTCCTTGTGTTTGCCAGGCAGACAATTAGACCACTGAGCTATCTTCCCAGCCCTATAATTTTCTTCATATAAATCAGTTTTCTAGTTCTCATTAGTCTTAGTTTTTGTTGTTCTTAGTAGGATTTACCTTCTCCATATATATATATGGAGCCAGCCCCTATACTCTTGTTATTAATCATTTTTTAGATATCAAATACAAGGATGAACACCACCTCCAATGACTGTTAATAAAAATAAACCTTGTGTCTCAACCTTCATTGTACATTAAGTCAGCTTTTAACCAATATATATCAATGCCTGGTACCCATCCCCAGATTCCAATTTAATTAGTCAGAAGTGGGAACCAGGCATCTGTGTGTGTGTGTGTGTGTGTGTGTGTGTGTGTGTGTGTGTGTTCTGGGCTTACCCCAAGGCTGCAGGTAATGCTAATGTGCTAACACTCACCTAGAGGTAAGCTCAAATCTTTGCCTATATGTGTGTGTGTGTGTGTGTTCTGGGCTTACCCCAAGGCTGCAGGTAATGCTAATGTGCTAACACTCACCTAGAGGTAAGCTCAAATCTTTGCCTATAATTCATGTAAGTGGAAAATTACTGTGCCTTGTATATTTATCATACTATCCAACCATTTTACAATGTGTATAAATATTTCTTACTGTCTATATCTCCATTTTGCTTTTCCTTATCTCCAGAATAACACTAAATAACACTGTAGAAAACATTTTCTTCCTGATTTCATTACAAATGCCTCTACAATTGCACCATTACAAAGGGTGTTAGCCACTGGTAAGAAATAAATTATCTTTACATTGAAAAGACATTCTAGGGGCCAGGGAGATGGCTCAGTGGAATAGGTGCTTCCCTGGCAAGCACAGGGGCCTGAGTTCAATCCCCAGTTCCACAAAAAAAGAAAGAAAGAAAAGACATTCTACTAGATTTTAAAAAATATGTATGAGACAAGTTTTTTGACTTGCAAAAATTATGTTTATTTTATTTGACACCTTACCTTTTTTTTTTTTTTTAACGGAACCAGGGATTGAACTCAGGCCCTTGCGCTTAAGGCAAGTGCTTATTCTACTGAGCCATCTCCCTGGCCCTATGTTTATTTTATTTGACCTAATGGTATTAACAAACTACACTTGTGTTTAAAATCTTAGCTACTGCTCAAGGACTCCTGAAACTTTACACATGTACAATGTTTTAAACAAAGATTTTTCTAGTTTTTTTTAAACAAAGATTATTCCTTCACATGAAGTCACTAAGAGATCTTTTTAACACAGCATGTTGCTTTTATGCAGGCTCTCGTGCTGTCAGTGCTGTGGCAGACTTGTACAAATGCAAAATGAAGAACCTGTATAACTAACCCCATCCTCGAGAAGAGGCAAGTTCTTTAACCGCCTGCAGGTGCTCTTTCTTGAGTGATGATAGTGATCAGCATGCTCCACACACTACAGTTGCACTAAAATCCTCACAATTACAGAATTTCAGGTCTCCTAAGTGGCAAAAGCTCCCTGGGAGCCTAACAGAGGTCTCCCCATTGTCCATTTAAGTCCGCTACATGAGAGTGCCTGAGATCTTGCTTCTCGCAACATTAATGGTTAGGAAAAAGGTAAGACAAACATTGTAAGGGATCTAAATGTCAACTCTACAGGCAGATGATTATAAAGTCTAGAGTATGTTTCTAGTCATGAGGTGGACAAAAGAAATCAAGATGGATTAATAAGAAAATATTAAAAAATTAATATTACAAGAAAAATAATAATATTAAAATCATACTTTTTAACAAAAACTGCAGCTTCAGGGCTGGCCAAATAGCTCAGTGGATTACAGCACCTGCAGGCAGGCACAGGGGCCAGGGGTTCAATCCCCCAGACTACCATGCCAGCCCCACCTCTGGGGCTCTCTGAGACAGCAATTAAGACTGGGCGTGGGGGCATGCACCTGTAATCCCAGGTCTTGGGAGACTGTAAACAGGTGGATCACTATGAGTCCGATCTAGTAGTGAGACCCTGAACACCCTGTAGACCCTTCCTAAAATAAAAAAACAAAAACAAAAACAAAAAAACCTGCAGCTTCAGAGCACAAAAGTTATCAAGGTTTTATTCCAAATTTCTGGGTAGTTTGTTTTGTTTCCCCTTTTGTAAAAAAATTCCTAAGATCCTTAAAGACAGTAAGCCTACAAACTAGGCTCTGGGCCTTACGATGCCTTTCACCCACCCCCACCTTTCTCCGGGGAAGGGAACTATTAGGAACAAAACACATCTCAGCTTCTATCACATGCAAATGTTTTACATTTTAACACAGCTGACCAAGGTGGCAAGACCTGGCATACTGATACACATTTCAGATAATCCACTTTAGGGACAGCCTCAAAAACCCCATAAACAGGCCCAGCCCAAGCCCACAGGACTCCCTCTTGAGGGCCTGAAGTCTATTTCTTTGAGTATGTATTTTTAAAATTCTGCCAAATAAATCCTTTTATGCCTCCCACCGACACATCCTGAAAATTCTTTTTCTGTGATGGGAGTCAGGGACCTACAATCTGCCTATGGATGAAGTGAGCCAGGGTTTCCCATTTCTGCTTGGGGACTTCCCTGGATTCAGTCTGTTGACAGTCCTACCTTCTAACTAGAAGTTGTAAAAATCAATTACAGCAGTTTATAGGATTTTACCTTCATGCTGACTATTGCAACTCGGAGGTTTGTCCCTCCAAGATCAACAGCCAAGGCACTCAGAGTTTCAAGAATGTGGTCGATGTCTTGGGAGATATTCTCCTTCACAGGAGGAAAGCAGAATTTCTTTTGTAGTGGCTCTTGAAGATCAATAGATTTGAGAAACTTCAAAATCCTTGGAACAGCATTTCCATCCCCATATATCTTTGAACTGCAACATCCCAAAAACACAATTAAATGCTTCTGTTACACACGTTGTTATATTACAGACATAATTTAATGAAATCTGAGAGCTCACATAAAAAGTATTCACCCTCTGCTTTTTAAACTACCATCTCAGCCAGGTATAGTAGTGCACACCTCTAATCCTAGGACACAGGAGGACTGCAAATTCAAGTACTCCCTGGGCAACTTAGTGAGACCTCATCTTAAAATAAAATATAAAAAGTGCTGGGAATGTAGCTCAGTGAGGCAGACGTGGGCTCGACTCCTAGTATCATCATCACAAACAAACATACACACACACTACCATCTCTGGGCCAGGAGTGCAGCTCAGATATGGAGCCCTTTTCTAGCATCCACAAGGGCCGGGGATATGGCTCAGTAGAATACGCGCTTGCCTGGCATGCACAAGGAACTGAGTTCAATCCCCAGTTCTGCCAAAGAAACAAAGCAAAACAAAAACCACAGTCTTGCATCCACAAGTGCATGGGTTCAATCCCCAGAACTTAAAAATAAATAAATAAATATAAAAAGTAGTATCGCTACAATGTATATATACTTCAAAACATAACCCACATGAGAAAAAATCATATTTTATATACTTATAGAAAATCAGGGGCTGGTGAGATGGCTCAGTGGTCTAAAGCACCTACTTAGAACAAGCTAAGCTAAGCAAAAGCACAGGGACCGCGGTTCAATCCCCAGCACCACATGCCAGCCAGCCCCGCCCTCTGGTGGGCTGAACTGGCCACACACACAAAATAAATAAATAAATAAATAAGATTTTAAAAAAAAAAGAAAATCAAATTAGGCTAGAAAAAAGTATTTCTGGCAGAAGTACTAAACTAACTGAGACAAATTTTTTTTTAAAGATCAGAACTATGGCAGAGTACTAAGGGAATAGTGCCTGCTACCCGTCTCACCAGCAGCACAGCAGACAGTTCTCTGAAGAGAACAACATGACCTAGGGAGCTTTAAAATAGTTCCTGAGGCAGTCCCCTTCTAAAGTGTCCACAGAGAGGTCCTATACTCACCAAGGGTACTGTTTACCGAACTGCAGGTTCAGCGCTTGCAGTATTTTGTCCTGCGTGTCAGCATCTCGGACGTGAAGGACATTCTCCCCTGGGTAAATCCAGTGACACATTTCAATGATTTAGAAGCAGGAATATCCAAAGAACAAAGAAATTAGCAATGCATTGTTTATAGTTTAGTCCTAAAATCTAGCAGACTGTCAAGCACTTTTGGTAAAATCTTCAAACATTCAAGGGAAAACTTCCAAGGGAATAAAGCATGGTTTTACTTGTTTATTGACATAAGCAAAGTGGCTGAATCTAGCATCCCTGTACAGTTTACCTAGTCACCTAGTAAGTCCACCTCTCAACCTGCCCTGTGTCTATACAGCCAGCTATTCATTGAGGAGGGCAGGTATTACAGGCCGGCCAGCTGCCCCAGCAGTCACCTCTCCACACACTTGCTGATGAGTGTTAAACAGTGACTGCAGCCAGGAAGGCTAGACTGTCAACAGGCTCAGCCAAGAAGAAAGGACAAGTGGTGCTAGACAGGTGTAAGGTCGGGGGAAGGCTGTTGGGTACTGTTTCTATGACATGACATGCCGAAGCACGTCTACATGATGACAAAGTTAAACACACTTGGAAAAAACAGACGGCTGCTGGACAGGGCCCTGAGAAGGCACATAGGACAGGGCTTAGAGCACACGGAGGAAGGAGGAGGTTGAGCTGTGGCAGCAGAAGACACACACACATCTCTCCCCACCCCACTGTGAAGAAGGTTGGAAGGAAAGGAATCCTGGCCTGGTACCCACTTTTGTGTAAGTGCAGGGGCAGAAAGTAGAGACCACATTGCCAAATCTAGGGTCCAATTCTCCTTGCATGTCTTTCTTGAACTCCCAGCAGCTTTCAACATCACTACCTCAAAATTCTTTATTCTCTTGGCTTTAGTGCTATCACTCTCTCCTGGTTTCCCTCTGACCTCACTGGCGGTTACTTTTCAATCTCCCTTGCCAGCCTGCCTTCTTCACCAGAACTCTAAAGTATTCTAAGAATGAGAGAAGATCTAAAGATAATGGCAAGTGAGGGTGGCACTTCTGAAGAAAGGCCCGTGCTGGAACTTGTCTCCTTGGCTCTAGTCCAGTTCTTTTTCCATTACATGCATGTTTCCCTTAGCTACTGATAGATATTTTCATGTACACAGCATTAGAACATGGGCAAATGTTAATAACAGGACCTAGCGCAACACATTCATCACATACTACTACTTACACTTTAATTAAAAAGCACCTTTTTAGAACTGCCATCTTCTCAAGTACTAGCTGAACGTATTCTACACGAGGCCCAGGAAATGACGAAACTGGTATTCATATACTGATGACACATTCAACCACATCCTCTCTTCTTGTTTATTTTTGTCTTGTAAGACAGGGTCTTGCTATGCAGCCCACACTGGCCTTGAACTTGCAGCATTCCTGCCTCAGCCTCTCAAATGTGGGGATTACAGGCATGGGTTACCAGGCCCAGCGCACATTCTCTCTTGAACAAGGCCATCAGAGACCATATTTTTTTCTTTCTTAGGCAGGGTTTTGCTATGTAGTTCAGGCTGGCCTTGAACTCACTGTATAGCCCACGTTGGCCTCAAACTTGTGACACTCTTCCTTCCTTAGCCTCCTAGGTGCTGGGATTACAGGTGTGCATTACCATGCTCAGCTAGACCATAATTAAGAATCCCTTAGCTCTAATTGATATTAGAAATACCATAAAAACCTAACTAGAGCTCTAAAAATGTTGGTAATCGTGTGCTATTTATAGATCTTAGGCTATCATTATTCAACTCATTTGCTCACTTGTTCATAAAAATGTACACTCTTCACTGGCATACACATACCTTATAAAAATCATACAAATATACAAAGCCTAGTCAGGTGAAATATAAGCAAAGGCAAGCACCTGTTTCTCTTCCAATCTGACGAGTGCCCAGATTGATCACAGGGGTTCCAAAAGCGCCAACCTCTCGTACCCCGCAACTGCTATTACCAATCATACAACCGGCATGGGCAACCAGCTGTATAAACTGATCAAATGGTACATGTTTAACTGCACGAAAATTGGGGTGATGCTCAATACCCTTCTTCCGCATCACTCGAACCATCTCTTTGCTCCCTGTGAAAATAGAAAGAAACAACTGTTAAAGAGTTCATGAGTGGGCCTGCCCCTTAGCTCAGTTCTTTAAGTGGCTGCTTCAACAAAGCAGTCAGGCTCAGGTTGCTGTGGTTCGATCCCCACAACTCAAGCCAGCCAAACCTGCCCTGAAGGCATTCAGAAACAAAAAAAAAAAAAAAAAAAGAGTTCATGAGACAACTAAGCTATTTTCACTGGCAAGTGTTCTATGAAAATCTCCCTAAATGCTCTCCTTAGTTATCAGGGAGTAGTAATTTCAATGGTATTTTCATGAGTGAGCATATAAAACGCGTGGCCAGATCTCTGCTTCAATTCCATTAGGAACTCTGAATGGAATTAGCAGGGGCTTTTCAAACAGAAGTCAGTAAAAACCTTTACCTTAAACAACAAAGAAGAGGCTAAAGACAAGCAGTCTTCATCTCTAAACAGAAACATCTCAAGCTCCAACTCCAAGCCCATCAGACAGGTCTGCCCAACTCTGCTCACGTTTAGAGAATAGCTCAGCAGGATCACATGCCCATATATGCAGACTAAACTCCAAGAGAAACTCTGAAATTTTCTTTCATACTTTTTTTTTTTTTAGTGCTGAGGACTGAACCCAGGCCTCGTGTGTGCACAGAGCTATAGCCCTGGATTGATATTTTAAATGCCTGACTTAAAAGATACATAAAGAACTAATATTTAATGCATCGCTGCTTGCAACTCTATTTCTTCTAGCCAAGGAAGAAAAATTTGCTAATCTGAATGGTTACATGACAGAGAAGTGCCCACGGTTGGCAGGGGCCTTTGATTTAGCAGAAGCTATGTGTACATCTGTTCTCACTTTATGTGGCAAGGTAAATAAGTGATCTCAGGGTTTAATTCCTTGGATCACACATGTCCACTGCTTTCTGCATATGGTCTTGCCAGAGCACACCGGTCCTCATTTGTAATTACCGAGTATGTGAGCACACTAGAGGTACTCACTTCTACTCCAAGATCCAGGTTTGGAGTCAGCTCAAGGGTCCTATCAGCAAATAAGCCATGTGCACTAATGTAGTTTTCTAGAGAATTCTGTATTAGGGAATAGGACCCTAAGCCAGATAAGGTTAAAGTGATGCTTTCATACTTTCCTATTGTTCCCTGTACACATTTTACAAAAACCCGATGTAAAGTAAGCAGCATTGGTAACAAATATTCACCTTTAAATGATGGAGCCTTTTATTTTTACAGAGGAAACAAAGCTCTATGCTAGGTGTATACAATCAAAAAAGAATATTACAAACAATGTATCATTGAAAGATACATAAATACCCTATAAACATTTATATAGAATTTAAAGGATTAGGAAAGAATAAATATTACAGTTTTCTGAACAAAATCTGGATTGAATTCACTGGTGCTTCAGTTTATGAACTTACTTTGTTTTGTTTCTGAATTTGGGTTTATGTAGGGAAGATTGGCATGGTCTGTCATCTGATGCAGGGTTTGCAAAGGGAAGCAAAATTTTGCCAAACACTTTTGTATGCAAACGAATTGTTTGCAAAGAGAAGTACTCATGAACTGAGGTATTACTGTAGTTCCCAACTAACAGCTTATCTTGTTTCCCTTAGCATAAAAGATTATTCAAGAGACATTAAGAGAAAGGTTCACTCGAGTAAGATGGTGAGCATTTTGGCACTGCTGAGAAAAGGTTCTCCTTCACCAAAAAATGCCCAAGACTCAGCAACGCATAGTCTCAGCTAACAAAAACAGCAGTAATCAACAATTCCTCTGTGTCAAGCTCTGCTTTGGCATTTCTTATTTGTACCTCTTACCCTACGAGCTTGTCTAAGGGGTCAGCTTGTCAAAGGTGTAACAAGCCCTCAATACCCTCACTCGCCAGCAGATGATTGTGCGGGGCAGGCTGGAGAACAACTGGCTGGACACTCCAGATCCAAACTGCTTATGTGCAAGATTACATTAAGGGATAGCTATCATAAGAGAGAAGGAAAATAAGAAATAGCAATTGTGGCTATTTTAGGTTTCTGTCTCATGGCTCTTGGTGAAAACTCAAAAAGAATGAACATGAGACTAAAATAGATTATAGAGATTTTTTTTAAAAAACATTCATTCTTTATTAAATTTCTACCAAACAACAAAAAATCACAACTTTTTGATCTATGCCAAAACAAATAATTCTTTGGAAGCTGGAATGCATTTCAGAGTAGAGTGGCCTTCAACTAAAATAGCCAAGACAGGAAGGCAATCAAGGGGAAACAGAAACACAAAATTTGAAGAGGTAGGTGGCATGATTTCGTTTTCAAGTTCAGTTACCTGCATCAATATTTGGAAACAGAACAAGGGTCCGCTTGTTAAATGAGATAAGTGCATCCAGCGTTAACTCAAACATTTTTATGGAATGCTTAATGTCAGTGGTCACAGGGTGCTGCAGCGCAACAATGTAATCTTTACATTTTACATCATCACCTGTTCAGAGAAAAACCAAACCACATTCCTGCATTAGGGAAGAACCTTAAAAAGCAGCAGCAAAGTCTAAAAGCAAGACCCTAACATTTGTGTTTTTAAAAACTCTAAGGTAAAAATGGATTTTCAAGTTCTAAGCAGGGCACTCAAATTAGGAACAAATAATATGAACTTACAAAGGATCAGCAAATAGCTGATTTTACTGATTGAGGCTATAAACAAAATATACCTTTAAATAGCAGAAACCAAACAGTATTAGTTAATAATGTTACAAACCAAGGAATTTGGAGATTGGATGAACATTAAACATACTCTATGTCATGCACAGGTACTGCATCTCCCTGTATCATCACCTGCCAGATTCAACAGATGCTTGTCTATGCAAAAGACTGGAAAGACTTCACTTATTCCTGGGATACCAAGACATTCCTTAGCTAAAATGCAAACAGCTAAAATGCAAACAGCTAAAATGCAAACAGTCTGGACTCTCGTTGCTATGCTAAACAATACAGAACATTTATCACAGGGCCTGTATTATTCCACAAAACTAAAAATGAGCCCCACTCACTTTTCCCCCTGCACTGGGGAATAAACCCAGTATATCTCCTCAGTTCCCTCAACCCCACCTTTGTTTTTGAGACAAGGTCTAAGTTACTAAATTTCAACCTTGAAATCCTTTTTAACTTTTAATACTTAACTTTTAATCTAGTATTTTCATCAGGATTGCCATAAACTAATGTTCTAGTTACAAAGCTGGGTGTTCTAAGTGGCCAGCCAAACACTGTGTTCCTACAAGCATAGCAGTAGTAGGAGAACTTGCTCGTAAAGAGGCAGGGACAAACTTGTACAAAATGTATTACAGTCATGGGTGGGTGGGTCTGGCTCACTGTCTTGAGTTTTCTTCCTTATGATTTCAAAAACAAAATAAAATCCAGTTTTTGTCATTTTATCATCCTTCTGTTCATGAAAAACTGTCTAAATGACCCCAAGTAAGACTGTAAGCCCTTTAAGTATAATCTTGCTATACTGGATGGTTAACAACCTAAGTTTGCACACTAAAATTAGAGAAAAAGGAGGGCCACAAGGAAAGCGAACATTCTGGCCGTAGCCTTCTAAGGTCAATTAAGACTCAGGACATATGAGAACTTGTACTGTAACGTCATGTACCTCGGTAGTGTCCCAAATTTTCTGAACAAGAAGATTATGGGGCCAAAGAGGAAAGTGATCGATGATGTAGAGTGTGCCTAAGGAGAGTCACATGGGGAGAAGACACTCTCTCAGGCTTTCACAGAGAGCACATTGGCCAAGCAATGGCCGTGACTCATCCACATGGCTGACACTGACAAAGGTTCTACAATCTGAGGTACAGGATCTCAGGATAAATCCTGAGGGGATTTGACTGACCTTATCAGATCCAAAAGCTACAACTCTTGTTGTATAGGTCCTGCTTTATCTTGGTCTTTACCATCCAGCAGAAAAGTATAAAAATGAAATATAAGAAGTAAAGCCATGGTGTTATGTTGAGCTATAGGGGACTCAGGTCAACAATTTCTGACATTGCCAATGAAGCGGAACACCTAATACTATTATGAACTACTGAACTCTTTTAGAATATTTTGCTGAGTTTACACACCTATAATATTCAAATAACAGAACTTAACAAAAAAAGGGGATACAGATGAATGTCCTTTTTTATCTGTGTAATCAAAATGGTTAGGATAGATATATAGTTACATTCTCTTAATGAACAGAGGGATTTGTTCTACTAGTGTTTGTAAATAGGATATCATGTCTGCATCTTGTACAGCAATTAACCACTAGGAAGAATGTATGCAATGTGTTAATTATTGAAACTGTCCTACCAATTTGGTTTGAAACTGTCTCATTGCTATTTGTTTCTCAATAAAATTATGGGAAAAAAAATCTTGCTGTAGTCTGTTTTCTATCCTTTTATTTTTGTATATGTGTGCTAGAAATGGAACTCAGGACCTTGTACCTGCCAAACAGATGCTTGTGCTACTGACCTATATCTCTGGCCCTTCCACATTCATTTTAAGTTTTTCTGTAAAACAAAGTTTTCCAGATATATAGCTAACAGTACGATCAGAACATTTACTTAGAAGCATATGAAAGAAGACAAAATGACAAAAATTTGTTCCACCAACATTATCTAGGCAGGTTCTTTGATGACTATAAATCTGTCCAAAAATAAGAAATAAATAGAGTGGATTAATTTATACATTGAGAGAACCCAATTCCTTTCCCGTTCTAACATGATCTGGAAAAAATATGCACAATTTCTTTGATTTCACAACCACTGAATCAGTTTTCTATTGCATCATTCAATGCATTTACCTTTAGAAAAAGGTTCTATCTTAATCAGTCTTTTCTTTTCCCTTACTCAGTATTCTCACTATAAATTAACCAATTAGCATTCTTTCTGTAAACTTGTTTTCTTCACCTCTCACTAGCAAAAGGCAATTTACAGGAAGTTAAATCACTGATCATTGAAAAATTAAAGATTTCTACACTTTATTCACAAAGATAACAAAGTCTGATGACACAACTATGACTTCTGCTTTTCTAAAATATCATCAAACTCTCTTACAGTGATAAAAACTTAAGACTTGTTAAAGGCTTTTAATACTCATGATCTCATGAGTATTAAAGGCTTTTAATACTCATGATCTCAATAATACCACAAAAGGCATTAAAACTTAAAATAATCATTTTTCCTTTGTAGTAAAGAATAAAATGCAGAAGGCAAAAACAATACAACCACATCCCACACCAGTAATTAATATAACCAATGCCTTGGTATACATACTTCATAACCTTTTCATTGATTTAGCTTTTATAAAAATAAACCAGGGCTGGGGACATAGCTCAATAGACTAAGCACTTGCCTGGCAAGCACAAAGTCCTGAGTTCAATCCCCAGTACTGCAAAATAAATAAATAAATAAACAAGCAAACCAGGTGTGGGGGCATACAGCTGTAATCCCAGCACTCTGGGAGGCTAAGGCAGAAGGGGATCCCAAGTTCAAACCTAGCCTGGACAATTTAAGTCATCAGAGACCTTGTCTCAATAATAATTTTTAAAAGGCCTATGAATATAGCTCAGTTAGAAGACCCTTGGTTCATTCCTCAATATGAAATGGAGGGCCTTATATTAAACATAATTTTCTAAGTTGGGGGGGGTACTGGGGAATGAATCCAGGGCTTTATTTTAGCTGTCATTGATTTTTTTAAAAAACATTTTTAATGTATTTAGTACAGAGTCTACAAGGTCTCACTACACAGATCAGACTTATAGTGATCCTCCTGTTTTCAGCCTTCCAAGCACTGGGATTACATGCACTTGCCACCACACCCAATCTCAGTCACTGGCTCAACTTGCCCCAGTGGTGGGGCTGGCATAGCACCCCTAGGATCAAACCCCTCCCTGCACCTAAGCAGGTGCTTTAATCTGCTGAACTATCTGGCCAGGTGTCATTGATTTTTGTTTCTTTTGTCTAACATGCTAAGTTGCCCAGATTGGGCTTGAACTGGAAATCCTCCCTCAGCCTACTACAGTGCTAGAATTACAGGTGTGCACAATCATGTCTGGCTAGGAACTGTCCTTATAACTAAATAATCACCTACATTATATTTAGTAGATTAAAAGCATTCTATTTTATAAATATAGATTTTTTTAAAGTTCAATGAGTAATTGATTTTATAGAAAAACTCAATCTAAGAGATAAAGTAATATTTCTGGGCAAGATACAGGAACTATACATAACCTTAATCATTTACCAGCCCAATTATTTAATTACAGGACAACCAAAAATTGCATTTTTTGTTATTATTTATAAAATAATAGGAAATATTAAAATGACAATTTTAACAAATTTCTTCAAAACAAGAATCAACCAGTTGAAATGACAGCTGGTCCAATGATGCTCAGATTAATCAGTACATAAACAAATGCAATGCCCAAGTGAAGCTTGAGGTAAACTGCTAAATGGTTAATTTTTGATTGCTGAAAATTGTTCCTAAAAGAACTGAAGTATGCCCCACATTTTCTGACAAAACAGCCACAAGCTGATAAAGCCTGATGTACATACCTAACCACATCCGAATGATACTCATGTAGTCTTTGTTCTTCGCTGAGAGAAGTTTGTCGTAGGAAGGGCAGCCTGCCAACAGGATGCGATCGTGGTCCTCACACATGCTTATCAGGTGCTGCTCTGCACTGCGGGTGCAGCACACGTGGTAATGCGCCAGCTTCGTTATGGCATGTCTGATGGAGTCATCAATGGTCCCGCTGACTTCTCCGCCTTCAATGTGAAGGATGCGGATGTTCATCAGCGCGGCAGAGGTAGCCAAGGCCAGGGCGTCAAACCTGTCCCCGTGAACAATCATGATATCTGGCTTCAGGCGGTTAAGGACGTCCGGCAGCTTCACCAGAGCCAGGCCTACGGACTCGACCATGGCTGCTTCGTCCTCCCCCCTCACAATTGTGTGGAGCCGCGTGTTAATGTCAAAGTCATCTTGCTCGATCATGCGATACGTGTTTCTAGCAGGAGAGAAATAAGGATGTGAGAGCGCGAGCCCATTCTTAACACACAAAGCAGCCACTCTAACACTAGCCATAAAGGGAGAAGCCTTTTGATTTTTGCTTGTTAAAACAAAGTGAATAAATTGAAATACAACTTACACAAAAAATAAAGAGCAAAGACAAGCCCTTGCAGCAGACTGTGTAGTCTGGTCAGCTTTTCCCACGCATGTGTCTAGCAGTCATCCAGATCAAGACAAAACACACACTTCACCGCAGAAGCCTTCCTGTGCCCCCAAAGTGGTTCAGACATTTTTCTTTTGTTTTTTAATATCAATTTTTACAAAGAAATACATACTTTAATAAGAAAAATGTTACCTAGGAAAGCAATGCTCCTTTTTTTTTCTAGGAAAAAAGAAAACAAAAAACCAGGATATAAGTCACTATGCTTTTTTTTTTTTTTGTATTTGGTACAGAGTCTCACTATACAGCTCCTACTCATAGTGATCCTTGGCTGGGATTACAGGCCTGCAACACCCCAAGCCCCCCTAAAAAATGTTAACAGTTAAAAACACACTGAATGTGCAATTTCATGATCTATTTGATCTATTTCATATTTTCTTGGATCATTAGTGCATTAAGGATTCTTTATATACATCCCCATAGTGCAACCAGCACACTGGGGCTATGGATCCACTTCTCCATTCATGGACTGGGGAGATAGCTCAGTAGAATAAGCACTTGCCTGGCAAGCGCAGGGTCCTGAGTTCAATCCCCAGTACCACTAAAAAAAAAAAAAAAAACAGAGTCCCACTCTCCATTCACCTCAACTTGGACAACCTCTCAGGGCCAATCCTCCTTCCATTGTCCTAAGAGTAATTAAAAATAACAAAGACCTAGGAGATTTCTAGGGCTCCAGTCTGGAGCGCATGCATGTAAGATACAGTAGCCTGACCTGCAGAAACCTTTCCCCCACTCAAAATTCATGAAAGTACATGTCACGCCTGTGATTTTAACAGGGGTGGACTATGGGAAACTTATGCACATTAGATTCCCTTGAGGCGACCTAGTACCCTGTCGGTCAGTTTTCTCCTATTCCCCCCTCCGTCCTGGCATGGCTTTCTCTATTTGTGCCCCTTTTTGCTTCTGCTGGCACAAACCTGCTTGATCTGGGCACAACTTCCCCCACTAATTTCAATAAACGTAGCTGCTTTTTCTTTTACCATCAGGGCTATGTTTGCAATTCTTTGCTTGAGGTACATACACAAGAACTTGGACTTTCTTTTGGGAGCCCATCACACGCTATCAGTTCTGCATCAAACACATGTACTATTATTAGTTATTCTGTAGTTTTCTTAAGCTTTCCTACACAACTAATGGCGCTTCCAGGTGAGGTGGCTGAAGGACTGCCAAGAGTTTGAGGCCAGACTGAACTACATGCTGACAATGTCTCAAAAAACAAAAGGAATGGCTTCAAGGAGCAAGTCGGCTACCGGGAAGGGCCACCATGGTGACGAAGAGAATCCCGAAGAGAATCCGGCTGCAGCTCCCAGATGGAGAGGGTGATCACAGTGACAAAGAGGATGAACAGCCCCAAGTGGGTTTTAAAAAGGGAGACCTGACAGCTGAAGAAGTCATGAAAATTAAAGCAGAAATAAAGGCTGCCACAGCAGATGAAGGACCAGTCCCAACTGATGGAAGAATCATGTATCGAAAACCCGTCAAGCGGCCCTCAGATGAAAAATACTCAGGTTTCAGAGCAAGCTCAAAAAAGAAGAAAAATGAGGATGAAGTAAATACACAAGATTCCCTTAAAAAGAACTCGCAAAAGCAAATAAAAAATAGCAGCCTCCTAAAAAAAAGGAATAATAATGTTACCTATAAATCCAATCCTCTATTTATTTAGTTTTTTTTTTTTTTTTTTTTTT
>NW_004524621.1:10211368-10216240 GCF_000260255.1 Octodon degus | reverse complement strand
TTTTGTCTTGTTTTTTGAGACAGGCTCTCCCTATGCAGCTCACACTGGCCTTGAGCCCACTTTGTAGCTCAGGCTGTCTCAAGTTCTCAGTGATCCTCCTGCTTTAGCCTCCCATGTGCTGGGATTACAGGTGTGCACCTCCATACCCAGCTTTTTGTCTTTTTGAGACAGGGTTTCACTACGTAGTTTAGGCTGGTCTCAACTTTGCAGCAATACTCCTGCCTCAGACTACCCAGTACTAGGATTACAGGCACACACCACTATGCCTGGACAATCATGCCTTTATTTATATAGGTTTCTCATAGATGGCCTTTATCAAAATGAGATTTTCCTTCTATTCCAAGTTAAGAACTTTATCATAACTCATTGTTTATTTTTCCTGGTACTAGGGCTTGAACTCGGGGCCTTCACACTGAGCTATATCCCTACCCCTTTCTTATTCTATCTTTTTAAATTTTGAGCCAGGGTCTCATTATGTCACTAGGCTAGGTTCAAACTTGCGATCCTCCTGCCTCAGCCTTTAACAGTGTTAGTATTAAAGGCATGCACCACCAAGCCTGGATAACTGTTTAATTTTGTCACATGTGAAATAGTCATATAGGTTTCTCCTTTATATCAATTACACTGATATTCACATTTTAAGTCAATCTTGATTTCTTGAAATAAACTTGAAACAGGGTCTTGCTGCGTAGTAGTCTGATCTTGAACTCACAACGTAGCAGAGGCTGGCCTTGCACTGGCAAGCCTTCTGCTTCACTCTCCACATACTGGATTACAGGTATGTTCCCCTGCACTGGTCTCAATTTCTTTAATTTGATATTAGACCACTGAGACTTCCTATTTCTTCAATGGAAGTTTTGTAAGCAGTGTTTTATTTCAAGGAGTTTGTCCATTTCATCCAAACTGTCATATTTATTGGCAGAATACTCCTCTTATTTCCCAACAGTGTCAGTAGTGATATACTGATTGTCATTTTATATTAGTAACTTCTCTGTTCTCATTTTCTTATGCACTGCTAGAAGTTGGCCTTTTTTTTTGGGTGGTACCAGGGATCAAACTCAGGATCTTGTGCTGCCAAGCAAACACTTATTCCACTGAGCTATCTCCCAGGTCCTGTCAATTTTATTAATGTTTTAAAAGAATTAACTTTTGGCTCTTAATTTTCTCTATTGTTTGTCTATCTTTACATCCTACTGATTTCCACTGCCAAGTTTCCTCCCTTATACTTTGGGTTTAATATTACTCATCTTCTTGTTTATTGAAATCGAAACATCACTGACTCCAACGTTCTTTTTTGCCGGGCATGGCGGTACACGGCACAGTCGTAATCGCAGCACAGAAGGCTGAGTGTAACTGCTGCAAGGTCAGCCCAGGTTACCTAGTGAATCGAGGACAGCTGAACTTACACAGTGAGACCCTGTCTCAACAAACAAACAAATAAACAAACAAGCAAAACAAAATAAAATGTTTGGTTTGGGGATCTTTTGGCATTAGGACAAACTCAGGATCAGATAGGCGTTGTGTTGCTGAGCTCCATCCCCAACCCTCTAGTTCCCTTTTTGTTATTAAATTCTAATTTAACTTTTGTGATCACGGAATACATTCTCTTAATACCTCAGTCTTCTAAAGTTTACTGAGACTCAGCTGAAGCCCCATGACTTGCTCTATCTTGGTGAGTAGTCATACGAATATGAAAAGAACATGGACTTCGTGATAACTGGGTACACCTGTCTTTAAATGTCACTTAGATTAAGGTCATTAGCTATTTAGCTCCAGAGGATTTGCTACTTACTTATTATGTCAATTCCTAAGAAAAGTTACAATCTTAATTCTAATTGGAGCTTTGTTTAGATCTCTTTTAGTTCTCAGATTTTGCTTCACATATTTTAAAACTGTTACCTAGATGCATCTGGATTGTTATAGCTTCCTAAAGAGTTGATCTTTTACCATTTCATTTTTTATTTTCATTTTTTAAATCTTTTATTTATTTAATAGTCTTGCTATGCAGCTCGATTTGCGGTGATCTTCCTGTCCCAGACTCCCCACTGCTGGCATTACAGGCGTGTGCCACCAGACCAGGTTTCAGTGGCGAGCATGGCACACATGTGGTACCAGGGATCAAACCCAAGTCCTTGCGCTTGCCAGGCAGGTGCTTAGACTGCTGAGTTTTTTTCCCCAGGCTCTTTTACTACTTTAATGTCTGTAAGAATAGCAGTGCCTCTGTTTCAAGTCATATTTGGTGTACAAAGGTCTGGCCATAAGGTCTAGCAAGATAGCTCAGCAGACTAAGTGCCTGCTTAGGCAAGTGCAGACACCTGGGTTTGACCCCCCAACACCACATGCTGTGCTGGCCCCACCAAGCCAGCCACTGACCAGGCATGGTGGCAACACCTGGAATCCCAGCACTGGGGAGGCTGAAAACAGGAGGATCACTGTGAGTTGGAGCTGCACAGTAAGACCCGGTAGCAAATACATTAAAAAAAAAAAAAGTCTTGATATAAACATAATCATACTAGCTGTTTTATGTTTACTGTTGGATATGGTGTTATTTTTTCATTTTTATTTTAAATCTACATGTACCTCTACACTTACAGTGTGTCTAATAACAGATAGCACATGGATTTTTCCATGTACAGTCTGACAATCACTGCCTTTTAATTGAATAAATTCATTTACACTGAATTATTGATATGACTGGCCTAAGGTCTATACTTTTGTCACTTATTTCTTCTTTTTATCCCAGATACATTTTGTTCCTGTTCCTGTTATTATGATTTAGATCTAAAATGTGCCCCCAAGACTCACATTCACAGGCAGAACCTGATCAGAACAGAAATACATAATTTTTTTTTTTAATGACAAGATCTTACCAAGTTGCTAAATTAGCCAGCCTAGTCTTGAACTTGTAATCTTCCTGCCTCAGCCTCTCAGAATGCTGAGATTACAGGTGTGTACCACATCTGGCTACAAATAAATTTTTAGACATTTAAGACACAATGGTATTCTTTTATGTTTTCCCATATTTTACCATTTCTAGTTACTCAATTTCCAACAGATACATTTTTCTTTAATCTTAACTTGCCTTACCCATATTTTGTAGTTCATACTTGGTGGTGATAATTTGCTCAGTTTTTATCTGAAAATATCTTCATTTCATCTTTTTGTTTTTTGAGATAGGGTCTCGCTATACAGTTCAGGTTGGGCTTGAACTCATGTCAATCCTCCTGCCTCAGCTTCCCAGAGTTCTTACAGGCATGCGCCATCACACTCAGCCAACTTCATCTTTAAAGTACATTTTCACTGGACAAATATTTCTGCAGGGTTTTCCTCCTTTGAGCATATTAAAGATGTCCTACTATCTTTTGTCACTGTTGCTTTAGAGAAGAGTCAGCTATCTTTTATACTATTGTTCTCCTATAAGAAATGTCATTTTTGCAGCCAGTCAAATAGCTCAGTTGATTAAAGCACCTGCAAGCAGGCACAGGGGCCAGGGGTTCAATTCCAGGCCTGCTGTGCCAGTCCCACCCCTGGGGCGCACTGAGACTGCGATTGAGACTGGGTGTGGTGGCGCGTGCCTGTAATCCCAGCTCTTGGGAGGCTGTGAACAGGAGAATCATTATGGATCCAATCTAGTAGTGAGACTCCAAACACCCTGTAGACCCTTCCCTAAAATACAGGAAAAAAAATGTCATTTTTCTCTTGCTACTGTCAATGTTTTTCTTAGTTTTCAGCAAGGTGACTATGTCATGCCTTGGTGTTATTTTCTGCTTTTAGCTTTTGAGGGTTTGTTGACCTTCCTGAACCTACATATTGATTTTTTTTTCACCAAATTTGGAAAGCTGTAGCCACCGTTTCTAAAATACTGCTGTCCCATTTTCTTCCTTTCCTTCAGAAATATCAATTTTATTACATTGCTTCTGATATTGTCGCAGAAGTCATTGAAGCTGTTTTTCACTTTATCTAATTTTTGTTGTTGATCTATTCTTTAACCTAATTTTTATGTATCTGTCTTCAAATTCCCTGGCCCTATCTTCTCTTTGGTAGATACATCAATTGAATTTTTATTTTATATACTGTACTTTTCAGTCCTGGAATTAATAGGCTATTTTTTTTATATTTTCCCTGACTGCCCAGATAGCTGCTTGTTGAGAATCTGCTAATTACAACACTTGAGTCATCCCTGGGTCTGCTCTAACTGACTACTTTTTCCCTTGCTGTTGGATCAAATTTTCTAGTTTCTGCCCATATCTAGTAATTTGTTAGTATAAACAGAACACTGTGGTTGATATGAAGAGTCTCCACGTTTTCTTATTCTCCTCTTAAAATTTATTTTCATTTGAGCAAGCAGAAAATTACTGGATGTGAAATTTGTAGAAGCTTGCTTTAAAATGTTATTAGGGCTGTTGTGGCGGAACATGCTTTTAAGCCCTGCACTGGGGAGGGCGAGCCAGGAGGATTGCCATGAATGAGGCCAGCCTGGGTTACACAGTGAGTTCCAAGCCAGGCTGAACTACAGTGAGGCCCTGTCTCTAACAAAGGACTGACTGACTGAATATTAGGATGAATACAGTTCAGTTTAAATCCTTAGGAGCAAACTGGATACAATTTACACACATAAGGTGAAGTTTCTGCAGTTTCAGTGAAAAGCCTGAGGGTCTTATGAAGGCCCTCTAACTTGGTAAGATTCAAACTGTAGATTGTCCAGCTATTGTTTTCTGATGAGTTTAGTTTCTTAGGAGTCCCATGCATTTGCAGTTCAGTGATCAGCCAAAAATTAGAAAATAATTAGTACACAGATTCTGGGTTTCTCCTCTGTGACCCTTCATTTCTAGAATTTCTCCTCTCAATTTTTAGATGTCACCCACACCCCCC
>NW_004524621.1:10209292-10210697 GCF_000260255.1 Octodon degus | reverse complement strand
CATTTTTACTCAATTCTTTTTTTTTTTTTCAGAACGAGGGATTGAACTCAGGCCTTTGTGCTTGCCAGGCAAGCACTTATTCCTCTGAGCTATCTCCCTAGCCCTACTGAACTATCTCCCCAGTACACTCAATTCTTAATAATTTTAAAATAATGACCAAATTTGGATACCTCTCAATTTATAGGATTATGTCATGAAAACCCAATTGCAAAATGAAAACAGCACAAGTTGAAAACAGAATATAGTTGTGCCAAATATCATAACTTAGAAACATAGTACACTGTAGAATATCAGCTGCTTCTTTTCTTTTTTTTTTTTTTTTGTACTAAGAATAGAACCCAAGGCATTGGCACTGAGCTACATCCCCACTCCTGTTAAAATATTTTATTTTAAGGGGCCAGCCAGATAGCTCAGTCGATTAAGGCACCTGCTTAACGTGCTGAGATGGTGATTAAGACTGGGCACGGTGGCAGACACATGTAATCCTGGCGCTTGGGAGGCTGTAAACAGGAGAATCACTTCGGGTCCGATTTAGTAGTGAGACCCTGAACACCCTGTAGACCCTTCTCTAAAATACAGGAAAAAAAAAAAGTTTTATTTTGAGAGTCTCACTGAGTCACTAAGTTGCCCCGGCTGGGCTCAAACTTGGGATCCTCTTGCCACAGCCTCCCAGAGAGTTAGGATTACAATCCAGGTGTTGTCTATTCTCTTGATCTCATGATTAACTAGAAGCTGAGACTGGCTCTTGCTGCCCAACATTCTGAACAGGTATGGTACTGCAGATTATGAGCCCAGGAAAAGATCACAATTCAAAATGTGAACTATATCCTGAATGTGAAATCCCACATGACTTAAGCATCATAAAGTTGAAAAATTAAGATGAAGCACTATAAATCTGGGACTGTCTATAGTTTAAGCAGAAGATAGCTTACTTTTGATGTTGGTTTAGTATCATTTTAAAATAAATAATACCAGTCCCCTGCAGTGGCACATGCCTACAGTCCCAGCTCTTCAGGAGACCAAGGCAGGAGGATCATTTGAGCCATGGCCAGCCTGGACAACATAGCAAGATCCCATTCCCTAAAAAGAAAAACATAATACACTCACATGGCTAAATTTTTAAAGGGGAACAGGTATGGTGGCACATGCCGTAATCCCAGCACTTGGGAGTCTGAGGCTAAAGGATCATTGTAAGTTCAAGACCAGCCAGGGCTAACAGTGAGTTCAAAGCCAGCCTAAACTACACAGAAAGACCTTGTCTCAAAAAAAGGAAAAAGAAAAATTTAAAAGGTTATATAGTAAACCTTCTAGTCACTCAGTTCCTTTTCTCAGAAGCAACCAATCTCTTGAGTTAGAATTATTATTACTATTTTATTATTATTAATTTTGCTTCTGTTTCTGGTTT
>NW_004524621.1:10199036-10209192 GCF_000260255.1 Octodon degus | reverse complement strand
TTTGTCTTCTTGAGACAAGGTTTCACTATCAGTTCAAGTTGGCCCTGTTCAGGCTTGTCTCAAACTCACAACAATCCTCCTGCCTCTGCCTCCTGAGTGCTGGAATTATAGGCACGTGCCACCATGCCTGTGAAAATATTTTAGATACACATTTTCATTGGGTACTAGTAAAATTTCCTCTTCACTAGTCTCACCAGACAAATACTACCTTTTCACCCTTAACTACTATGGTAGGAGAAAGACACCTACTACAGTTTTCCTTGGACTCTCTCTTATACCCGTCTTTCTATCAAAGTTTCAATACAGAAGTACAAGACTCAGACTTTTACATCTGGTTCCAGCTAAAACTCTGCATTATCCAATCACTCACATGAATTTCTGCAGACACCCAGAATTCATTTCACATTTAAAAAACCTCTATGGACCCCTGAGCCATCCATAATTCTCTTCTCTACTTTTTAAATACTGTCTCAGAGCAAACTGACAAATTGGTTTTTGGAGGTTTGTTTTAGTTTTTTTAAAATTTGTTTTATTGTTGTTCTCTTGCAGGATGTGTGAAGACGCATGTATGTACGTTTGTATTTACAGACAGGGTCTTGTTGTGTAACCCATTTGGCCTTGAAATGGCAATCCTGTTTTCAAGTGTTATAATTACAGACCTGCACACCATGCCCAGCTCGGTTATAAACAGTCTGAAAATTACAATTTTTATATAAACTTCTTTCCTACATAATAAACCATTTAATATCTTCAGAGACTGCAGGAACATCTTAATGCCACAAGGGTGCACTAAATCTCTCTTTATTACCAAAAGCAAACCATCCAGGCATGGTTGCATTCAAGGTGAAGTACAAGGAGGGCTGCAAGGTGAGGGTCAGCCTAGCTACACAGTGTGTTCAAGGCCAGCCTAAAATATGTAAGAAAATCCTCTCTCAGAATGAAAGCCATGAATGTCCATTTTGTATCTGTGTGTTCAAAGTGGTTAGGTTAGATATATAGTTACATTCTCTTAATGAACAGAATGATTTATTCTGATGGTGTTTGTAGATAGTATATCATGTCTGCATCTTGTATAGCAATTAACCACTGGGAAGAATGTATGCAATGTGTTGATTATTGAAACTGTCCTACCAATTTGATTTGAAACTGTCTCATTGCTATTTGTTTATCAATAAAATTATGGAAAAAAAAAAAAAAGAAAGAAAGCCAAAGAAAAAGCTTGTTTCTGCATTGTATATTTTGCTCCCACCAAAATTACTCAACATTCATTTTCCGAATACATCTTATGATCAATTCAAATTTAATGCTACAAAAATAATTATCAATGGTCTTGGTAACACTTCTGCTTTACCTTTTTTTTTTTAGTGGAACCAGGAATTGAACTCAGGCCCTTGTGCTTGCCAGGCAAGTGTTTATTCTGCTGAGCCATCTCCCCAACCCCTTACTTTACTTTTAAAAGTTGATCAGAGTTTTAAATCTGGGGCTGGGGATTTAGCTCAGGGGCATAAGCACCTGCCTGGCTAAGTGTAAGATCCTGAGTTCAATCCCCTGTACCCCCCACCCAAAAAAAAAAACCCTTGTTTATTAATTTATATTCTTTGGACTTATAAGTCCAGTGTTAAGACTGGCCACTAGAACCTGTAACACAAGCAGTGGGGGCAGGGTGGTGGCTAAGTAGGAGATGTGCTTAGCGTGCATAAGGTCCTGGGTTCAATCCCTAGCAAAAGAATAACAACCCTCACAGAACAGATCACATGGAATGATATCTTTATAGTCACAAAATCTATATTTACAAGTGGGATTTTTAATGAATATAAGAACACTAGTACTTATAATTATCATCTAGAATATTTACTAAGCAGTATCATTGTGATGGACATTTTAACTATTCCTCATGATAACATACATATAGCTTTTTGCTTCTTTTACAGCTGAAGAAACTTCAGCTCAGAGACTTGTCCAAGGCCACATAACAACTACTAAGCAGTAAAACTGTGATCCACACCCCACTAGAACTAAGACATGAAGCTGGTTGCACAGGGCTACAAAATCCAAGCTCTCTTCAGTATCCTGCTGCAAACAAGAATAAAAAAAATTCTCATCTTACCCATAGTCATCTATTAGGTGGGAGCCAAGTACCACCACATCAAGTTCAAAGAACTCAGGTTCCGTTTTAATGCCAAACATGATTGGGGCAAGTTTAGAATAATCCGCTCGGTTGCAAGTAGCAACACAAACCCGAAGCTTTCGGTTATTCCCATTCTTCTCCATGACTTGATCTTTTCGTTTTGATAGTTTCTTAAAATAGAGTTCCTGAAGTTTCAAAAAATAAAATTAAAAAAAAATGTTTATAATCAGAATTCAATATAAAAATTTTCAATTTTAAATCTTACCATTTACCACAATGAGGAAGGGTTTTTCTCTTCCCCCATATACCATTTACTACAGTGGAGGAAACTTTTTTCCTTCTCTGCTGTATGACACTCCCACTAATAAAGCTAGTTATTCAATTCCAATGAATTGTAACTACACCTCTTTCACATTCAAGAAATACAGTGCAATGCAATTAATAAGGAAGGACAAATCAATGCTCCATTTACCTTTTTTTTGTACTGGGGGTTGAACTCAAGACCTTTGTACTAAGCTACATTACCTGCCCCTTTTGTATTTTTATTTATTTAGTATAGGGTCTATAGGGTCTTACTACACAGATCAGACTCATAATGATCCTCCTGTTTTCAGCCTCCCAAGCAATGGGATTAAAGGCACGCACCACTTTGCCCAATCTCAGTTGCCATCTCAGAGTGCCCCGGAGGGCAGGGCCAGCACGGCACACTGGGGATTGAAGCCTAGTCCCTAAACCTGCCTAAGCAGGCACTTTAGTCCACAGAGCTATCTGGCCGGCCCCCTTTATTTTTTATTTCAAACCAAGGCTTTGCTAAGTCACTAAGTTGCCCACATAGGGCTCAAATTTGTGATCCAGCCTAGAACAGTACAGGGATTACAGCCATGCATCAGCTCAATGCCTGGCTTCACCTCTCTTCACAGGCAAGCAAATATTCACTCCTTAGTACCTGCCGTATCTTATAATTGAGCCCAACACAGAAATTATTACAAAACTTTGCTACAGAATCCCACTGATCTAGTTGAGTTCCCTCACTTTGCAGAAAGGGAACCACAGGCCCAGAGAAGGGAATTACCCTCCAAGATTCAAGATCCCATCTTATAAGGAACATGACCTATTCACCCTCACGCTGTACACTCTCTGTATACTCTGTGTACATGCTGTACACAGAGCAGCACTGTGACAGAAAGGTAAGACAAAAACCCTACCTTTCCTAATTTGTTAGCACCTACATACACACCAGGGGCTGGAAGGACAAGTCCAAACACACATACCAGCTATCTCTTGCTGTGTGTCCTATGAGCACTTGAAAGCCAATGTCCCAAAATGAACTCCGCACTCTTTTCTAAACCTGTTTCTCCCTAACTGTTCTCTCAGTTGTGCACTTCTGTTCATCCAAATGCTCTGACATCGCAGTCTTTTCTGCTCCTCACTAGGACCTCCTAAACCCTGTCAATTTGCCTCCTGAATATCTTTTATCCCAACCAGAGCTTCTTCTGCCTCATCTTGGGTCTGAACTCCTAAAACAGCTAAGTGATTCACCTATCTCCAGTCCTGCCCTGCCTCCCACGGGCTTTGAAAGTGAGCCTTCCAAGATTTATGAATCTGATTACCGCATTACATCAGTGTATCACACTGTATGACTATAAAATTGAACATGCTGATCTAAATCCAGTTCTACCCTCTGCCAAAGACCAGCCACACCAAACTGCCTACTGTAGTTCAACTTTCCTGGATCTCTATGCCTTTATAGATACAAGTACCTCTTCCCCTACCTATATGCCTACTCATCCTTCAAAATTCAGGTAAGTGTCATCTCTTATGGACAGGATTCACATAAACTTCAGTTCCCTGCCACCTAAACCTAGTAAATTGCTACCTTCTCCTGGGCATTATGGACCTATCATACTCAAACATACTATTGTTTAACTCCTCTATCCACTCCTCTCCACCCTCCATTCAAAAAGTAAAACTCAAAGCAAGAGATAAAGAGATTTATTTTATCACATCTCTACATCAACATAAAATTTCACCCCAGGACTGCAATCTCAATGTTTAGGTTTCAGAAAGTACATCAATATTTAGATTTTAACCAGGAATTCAGAGGGCTTAAGTGTGGCTCTCAAACAAGGAAGGCTTCTCCCTGGAGTTCACTGGAAAACCCATCAGTAGCCTTTGCCCCTTGATCCTTCAACTCTTTAAGGGTGGAATCTGTGACCATGACCAACTGCTCCATCATTGGGCCAAATGCCTCACTACTGGGCTGGTTCTGACTTTAGTCCCTAATAAAATCTAATTTCCCCAATGGAAAGCATTTGATAGATAATGTCCTTTCTGCCAAGATACTTAATCACAAGACCTAAGCCCTAGTCAAAAGGTGACAAAACTGTTCTTCCAAAATGGCTACCTTGTCTTTTTACAAAACGTTTTGATGGGGGATGGGGGTGTTATTTTATTTTATTTTATTTATTTTTTGGTACCAGGAAATCAAACTCAGGATCTCATGCTTGCAAGGCAGGTGCTGCACTGCTGTTCTTTACAGAGAGGATCTTGCTATGTAGGTCAAGGTGGCCTTGAACTCACTATGTAGCCCAGGCTCACCTGAAACTCAGGGCAACCCTCTTGCCTCAGCCTCTGGAATGCTGGATTACAGGCATGCACCACCATGCCCAGTTACATAATCCTTGTTGCACTAACCAACACAAGTTTTTGAACTGAATACATTGTTTGTGAGATTCAATTTGAGAAGGAGGTAAAGCAAACTATTCATGGTTGATCAATTTCTATTTGTATTACAAAGATCAGTAAACTTTCTTTTTTTTTTTTTTTTTTTTTTTTTTTGGCGAAACCAGGGATTGAACTCAGGCCCTTAAGCTTGCATGGGAAGCACTTATTCCACTGAGGCATCACCCCGGCCCTAAACTTTCCATCTGGCAGAGCTTAGTATTTACCAGGTTTCTAAACAATTATTTTACCTAGATAGAATAAGCCAGCCATATAATTATTCAAAATATAAGACTGTTATATTTAACACCAAGGCTTTAAGGAAAGAAGTTAAACCTTAAAAAGCCAATACTGTAACAGTAACAGAGATACTTATAAATTTGGTACTGGAGACAGAACCCAGGGCAGGGAAGATTTTTTTGAAAAATTGAACTTAACTTATTTCTTGATTAGGGTAGTATATTCACATGCCTTAAAATTGAAAAGTCCTTAGGTGTGGGACACATCTGTAAGCTTACCACTCAGAGGCAGGAAGATTGCCCACAAGTTCCAGGCTACTCTGGGCTACATAATGAGTTCAAGACCAACGTGAACTACCTCGTTAAGACCCTGCTCCTGTTTCAAATAACTAAATAAGTAAGTAACTGAAAAGGCACAAGAGGCCATCTAGAAAAAGTCTTCATCTACATGCTTCACTTTGGCGCTAAAATACGGTTGTAACGGTTCCCTACCTATTCTGCTCTACATGGAGGGATGAGACTCACAGCAACAAGGACAATGAGTTACATAGAGAGATCTGAAACCCAGAACCCTGTTCCCGAGCACTAATGCTCTGACTTCTTTCGGAGCTTCTACGAGTAGCCAGTTAACTGAACTGCTAAGCTGCACCTCACCCCTCCTATCAGAGGAGCAACGCATGCTTCCTCGTGTCCTGGACGACTTTATGAGTGTGCTCGGGTTGGGGAAAGAAATAACCCCCATCAAAGTTCAAGGAAGCCGAGACTCAGGCAGAGCCGGGTCTTCCAGACCGTCCTTCTCCAAGCCCTGACGCCAGGGTCCCGCGGCTCTCCACCCTTCCCGCACGCCGAGGGGCGCGACACTCACTGCCTTTCCTTGCCGGACAGCACTGCCCACGGAAGCAGCCGAGCCAGGCCTCCCTCCGGCCGCACTCGCACCGAGCCGGTCTGCTACGTGGGCCAGCTGCCGAAGCCCTGTGCAGTCCCGCGGACCACCCGGCAAGGCCTGGCTCAGGATGTCAGGCTGCAGGCGTGGCGCAGCGGGGGACTGCGGGCAGCCGAGCAGGGAACTGGGTCGCAGGAGGAGGCCCAGGGCCCGGCAGGATGCTCTCCTCGTCCCCAGCAGACGCGTGGCTCTCACCAAGTGCGCAGAGGCTCTCGTGCCTGCCGCTGCCGCTGTCACCGCACTTGGTGGCCCAGAGCAGAATGCAGCTCCTGAAAGCCGGGCCCGCGCCCGCCCCCCGCGGCTTCCGCTCCCAGGCTCGCTGGCCCGGGACTCTTCGCTCTACCTGGCTCCGCGCTCCGCGAGCGCCCAATCAGCGAGCGCGCAGTGACGTTGCCAGCGAGGACGCTCTTGATTGGCCGATTTCCATCAGTCCCCTCCCGGCTTGGGGCGGCCGGATGCCCCTCCGGCGTTGAGTCTTCTGTCTGCGTGGCAGGGCGGCACTTGCCTGGGGCTGCTCGCTGGCTGGTGACACCCCAAAGCGGTGTGTCCTCCCGCAACACTAGTCTCCGCAGGGGATAGTTGGTTTGGCTTTGCACCCAAGTTGGGGTTTCTTATGCTTTTCATTCCCTCAGTCATTTCATAGACCACCCCCCAGCAATACTGTTGTACAGCCATCCCGGGGGAGCTGTCCCTGGAGTTAAGCTTCGCCTCCCCTGCCACGTCCGCTATGATCCAGGTCGAACTGAGACCAGGAAGGAGGTAGCTGAGCGCTGCAGCCGCTTCAGCGTCGACATCCATTGCAGGAAACTCCTACCTACTTCCAAGGCCCAGGGAGGTCCAGAAAGGCAGGGCAGCAAAGGGCTCACGCAGCTCCTGATGAAGAATTTTAATGTTTTCAAATGGCTGAATCACCATTTAATGGAATTTTGAGTCAGTGACCCAAGATATTAAAAGGGGATTTTTTTAAACCACTGTTACAAGTGAAACTAAACCCTCTAACAGCACTTTTAATTTCTTTGCCTTTCTTGCTACAAAATGAATTTCAAATCCCACCAAACATTTGCAGTTCACAGTGTATTTCAATCAATATGAAGCTCTAATTGGCAAAATAGTTAAGATCAGTTTCCACGCAGCTAGTTTGGAGTCATGACACAGTCACATCAGCTCAAAAGTACAAAAATTAGGGCGGTTTGTACAAGGAAGTGCCATCGGATTTCTTAAGTCATTTTGGCTGTTGGGTGGGAGTCTGATTGGTATCAGTGAAACTCAGGTGCATGGATTTTTTTTGGAAAGTAAATTTGATGAAACTTGATTGTGAATTAGAGATAAGGGAATGAAAGAAAAGGAAAGTATCATGAGTGACTCTGGTTTCTGGCATTACTGCTGGGTGTCTGGGTTTTTGTTTGTTTTTCGGGTTTGTTTTTTGTACCAGGGATCAACTCAGGACCTTGCACTTGGGGCAGGGGCAGGCGCTTATGCCCCTGAGCTATCTTCCCAGCATAAGTGGACTTTGGCTGTGTCAATGTGAGAAAAAGGCGAGAAAATGACTGAGTTTGGAAAAGGAAAAAGTGGAGTTTTAATTTGGGACAGAATATGATGGAAACCTCTAAAATAACCTAACAGTATTTAACATTTATGTTTTAAAATCTGGGAGCTGGTGACATATGTGTGTTTAATTTGTAAAACTTTAAATTGTAAACCAAGTGTGGTGACACATGCTTGTAAACCTGGCTTTCTGGTAGGCTGAGGCAGGAGGGCTGCCAGGAGTTTTAGCCCAATCAGGGCAATTTATTGATTTAGGGAGATCAAAATTTAAAAAGAGGGAGTCTTGGGATGTAGCTCACTGCCAGGGCCCTGGGTTCAATTCTCAGTGTCATACACACACGAAAGTAAGAAGCTGGGCACGGGGCACACCTGTAATGCCAGAATTCAGGATACTGAGGCCAGAGGATTGCCACGAGTTTGAGGCCAGCCTGGACTACATAGTGAGTTCAAGACCAGGCTTAACTGCATAGCTAGACCCTGTCTCAAAAAAAAAAAAAAAAAAATTTAATTCAAATAGTACCCTTAATGATTGTGTGTATCTTTTTGTATGTATGTTATACTGCAATGTATTTTCAAAATAATGCTTAAGATTGAATCTAGGAAAAAATATAACTATAAACATAAACGTGTTTTGGTAATTTGTGCACACTTTTTAAACCATTGATAAATTTTATGTTTGACCAATATTGAGAATTTGTATTTCCATATATAGATAGCGCTCATGGAATCGCTTAAACTTAAATAAAATCATTTTTTCTTCAAGTTTTTTCCTGTGTACTCCTGAGCTGAAAGTGTAGCAAGTTGCCTGAGGAGGCATCTTCACTTGCTTTTTGAGATCACTTTTCCATGGGCCAATAACATATTTTTGGATGTTACTGTGCTATTTAAAAATGCTAATTTATACATTAAAAATCTTTCCAAGTAGTTTCATTTGGCGTCGTTTGGCTTTACTATAGGGGCTCCACAAGATGCAAAAAAGTACCTATGGATTTGCAGTATAACAAAAATCTCTTTTCTCATCAGACTATTCCCTAAGTGAAATATACCTGGTACAATTTTTTTTTTTCCTTTGGCAGAAGCGGGGATTGAACTCAGATCCTTGCATTTGCCAGTCAAGCGCTTATCCTGCTGAGCCGTCTCCCTGGCCCCCTTCTAAGTGAAATATAACTTAAAGGATTCAGAATATAAGGAGACTGCCAAAGAATCCTATATGTTTAATCAAATGTTCTCATCAAAGAAGGAGTTGTTTCTACAGCACTCCTGAAAAATACTCATCTGGTTACTTGGGAACATTTTTTGGCTATTATTTGGTGATTCAACTATTACCAAGTACTGTGCTGCTCTGTAATGTATACCAATGTATGAGTTGTCTGCTATTTTAAACACTTTATCCATATTCACTCGTTACTCATAACAACCTGAAGAAGTACATTGTGCCACCTCCACTGTATAGATAAGGAGACCAAAGCACAGAAGGCAAAGATGTCCACGGTCCACCCTTGCACATTATGGCACAAACCCATGCTCAAGTTGGTTTCGTTTATCATCTTTTGGTTAAGTGGTTCGATTAGTAAAGAATCCATGGGGCTGGTGAGATGGCTCAGTGGTCTAAAGCACCTACTTAGAGCAAGCTTAGCAAAGCACAGGGACCGCGGTTCAATCCCCCAGCACCACATGCCAGCCAGCCCCGCCCCCTGGTGGGCTGAGCTGGCCACACACACACACACACACACACAAATAAAATATTAAAAATAAATAAAGAAAACTAATTTAAAAAAAAAAAGAATCCATGAACCTCTTCTGTTATTCAGCTTAAATCTCTAAATTACATCAAAGTTCTAAGACATTTTAAAATATAACTTCATTAAAATAAAAAATAAAATAAAATCAAAATACAAATAAAATAAAATCAAAATACAAATGTATATGGAATTCTCCTGATCTGTTTAATAAGGCTTTCAAAGATATAAATTGTGGACTGGACATTTGGTGCAGAGATAGAGTACCTGACAATCATGTGCAAGGCTTGGGGCATCAATCCCCAGCCTGATTAAGGAAAAAGGAAATTATAGTGATTTTTAAAAAAGAAAATGAGGGGGCTGGGGAGGTGGCTCAGTGGAATAAGCACTTGCCTGGCAAGTGCAAGGGCCTGAGTTCAATCCCCGGTTCCACCAAAAAAAAAGAAAGAAAGAAAGAAAACGAGGCACTGCCCCCAGAGCACCATGAGACAGGGAATGAGACTGGGTGGCATGTGCCTGTAATCCCAGCACTTGGGAGGCTGAAAACAGGAGGATTACTACAAGTCGGATCTGTGCAGAGAGCCCCCGTAGACCCTGTATTAAATACATTTTAAAAAAAGAAAATAAAATGAATGATACCAGTTTGCACAAGCTTTTTTAAATTCACATTTTACTTGGAAATAGCTTTTTGTAAATAAGAAGAGAACAGGGCTTAAAGGGTGGGTAGGTGATGAGGAAAAGAAGACTCAAGTTGTGTCACGTACAGCTATAAATTACCTATGATGAATGTGATCATTATGTACAACTAAAATGTACCAATAAACATAATTAATTTTTAAAA
>NW_004524621.1:10172472-10198936 GCF_000260255.1 Octodon degus | reverse complement strand
TTTTTTGCAGAACCAGGGATTGAACTCAGGCCATTGCACTTGCCAGGGAAGCACTTATTCTACTGCGCTATCTCCCTGGCCCCCATAATTAATTTTAAAAAATAAATTTTTGCCAAAATGTCAAATACCTAAGCAGATATTGAATTTTGCATTTTAAAAAGCACTACCAGGCTAAAGAAAACAAACAAAAACAAAAAAGTTTACCAGTGTCCATGGGCTGCCTACTCATGAGCTGCCTATCTACATCCAAGAGAAAAACAGGCAACAAAACTGTGTTTATTTAATTAACACCATGATAATTAACCAAGTATGTTAAACTAATTCTTTGGGCATTAGGACAGGGGCAAATAGGGTTGGCCATTTGGATGCAAATGGAGTACATTATAAACATTGGCACAGAGGAGATGTGTTGGTGCACACCTATAGTCCCAGCTCTCTGGAGGCTGAGGCAGGAAGACTGCTGTGTTTGAGGCCAGCCTGGGCTGCAAAGTGAGTTTAAGGCCATCTTGAACTACATAGTCAAATCCTATCTCAAACAGACCAAAAAAACAAACAAGCAAACAAAAAACCCAGACACACTTGTGCTGTAACAGGCATGAACAGGTGTGCCACTAGGAGTGAATCAGTACCTGACTTGTCTTGGATCAGAACAACTTTCTAGTTTCGTTTTGTTGTTTTGTTTTGTTTTGTTGAGACAGGGTCTCATTATGCTGTCCAGGCTGGTCTCAAACTTGCAACAATCCTCTTGCCTCAGCCTCCCTGGAGTGCAGGAATTACAGGTGTGTGCCACCACGCCCAGCTCCAACTTTCTAGTTTCAATTAATTTAAAATAAATCCTCTTGAGCTAGCAAGATAGCTCAGCAGACTAAAGCTCCTGCCTAGGCAAGTTTAGGCAAGCCCAGCGCCCGCGGTTCAATCCCCAGCACTACATGCTGTGCCAGCACTGCCCCCAAGGGAGGGCTGAACTGGCCATGAACACCTGTAATCCTAGTGCTGGGGAGGCTGAAAACAGGAGCATCATTATGAGTCTGAGCTGCATAGTGAAACCCTGTAACAACAAAATATATCTTTAAAAAAGATATTCTTTTTCTTTTTTTTGGGGGGGGGGCAGGGAACCAGGGATTGAACTCCGGCCCTTGTGCTTGCCAGGAAGGCACTTATTCCACTGAGCCATCTCCCAGGCCAATATTTTCTTTATAAAATGAAAAATAAAATAGATTCTCTTGGTCTTGAGACACCTTGTTCCCTGCAATCAGAAAATACTAAAAATAAAACTTTAAATTAGGGAGACTTTCCTGCCACTACTGTATTATAATCCCAATCTCCAACTCATTGATAATGATTGACTAGAGCACTGTGTCAAAAATGATTCTGAGGCAAGGGAGAGTTCAGTGGGAAAGAACCTTTTATTGTCTGCCATGTATTGATGAGGGAACGGAGGCAAAGAAGGCGTCACTTATTTGCCATTTCTGCCCTGAGCCAGTATCACAAAGCAATCAACCAAGAGATGGAAGGGGGGGGAGGGAGAAGGAAAAGGAGAGGGGGAGAGGAAGAGAGGGAGAGAGAGCCAGAGCGAGAGCAATGAATTGCCATACTAGCTAGGCTGGATAGTTTTGTTTAGTAAAAATCTCCTCCAGCTGTCCTCCTCACCCTACTCTCCACCTCAGCCACAACACTGTTGGCTGTCAGAGTGCTTTGTGTGTAGAGGTCAAGCATGCCTTACAACCAGAGAGCACCGCGGGTCAGACTGCTGACAGCCTCCTCCCAGCACTCTTGCTCTGGGCAAGAGCAGCCTTGTGAGGCTATACCATCAGGGGGAAGCAGTGAACTATCTTCATGTTGGCCTCTCCGAATATAGAAAGAAGTACAAATAAATACAACTTCGTGTTTGTTTTGTGAAATATTGCCCTTATTTTGAATTTTAACATGTATTTTTTCTGCATAGACTATGAGAAAAATGGTTTCATTGTCTGGCTGTTAGGGAAATGATGTAAGCGGGAGAGCAGAGTTGTCCCTGACTAACAGAAGTTCAGGAAGTTTAACTGGCACAACCATTCCAGCAGGACTGGAGAAAATGGTAAAGAGTAGTTTGACTTTAACTTTGATTGGCCTATAAAAGGTTGGATCAGCACAATTATGCTTGAAAATAGATGCTCGTTAAAAGTTAAATGAGAAGAATGCTCTTTTTAACGTTAAAGGATCAACGGCACTCAATACCAGCAACAGCCCTTTGGGACATGTCATGATTTCCCAGCACAGGCTAAGGCAACAACCAAAGCTGAGAGGTAGCCTGCTGTGGTGGTCAGCCAGCAGCTGATGACCGAAGGCCCCTGTGTGGACTTTCCTTGGAAACACTCAAGTGGGCTTTAAAAAAAAAAAAAAAAAAAACTCCTGCATAAAGCAAGGTACACATACCTGTATAACCTCGTATGTACTTGTAGTGCCCCCTACTCCAGATGTCCCTTGGGCCCAAGAGTTCAAAGCCAACCTGCATAACATAGCACGATCCCATCACAAAATCAGACACCCTGCACAAAGGCTTGAGAGACCTCCAGGTAGATACACACAACAGCTCCAAAGTGTCATCATGAGCAGAAGCCTCAGCCTCTTCATTTTCATGTCGCTCATGACCCTATTGTTAAATGAATCTGATTTTACTTTTCAAATCATTTCTCTTCCTTATCCCTCTTCCTACCCCTGAATTTGAGCACTCATGATTACGTCTCTGTTTTTGGTTCTGCCATCTGACAGAATTATATTCATTCTTTTTAGTTTGTGTTTCTGTTTTTGTTTGTTTTGTTTTGATTTTTCAAGACAGGATCTCTCTATGTAGTTTGGGCTGGCCTTGAACTCACTGTAGAGTACAGGCTGGATCCAAACTCACATTCTTGGTGATCCTCCTGCCTCAGCCTCCCTAGTGCTGGGACTACAGGTGTGTGGCGCCACACCCAGCCAGAATTTCAGTCATGCTTAAATCTTCCACTTTGATTTCCATGTAAATAATTCCCTAGATACTTATCCGAAACTGACTTCCTCCCAGTTCCAGGTCCATACCTTCAAATTCCATAAAACGTACTTCCGAGTTTCCCTCATGACTTCCTTGTTGCTTTTACTGGCCTGCTCTGTCCTGCTCTCATCCACACTCAGAATCACAGATCGAACTTTATTTTTTTATTTTTATTTTTTGGCAGAACCAGGGATTGAACTCAGGGCCTTGTGCTTGCCAGGCAAGCGCTTATTCTACTGAGCCATCTCCCTGGCCCCTACAGATCAAACTTTAATCTCCACTCTGATTTCTAACACCCAATCAGCCTAATTCAGAATGTTTCTCAAACATGATTTTCCCTTTGCCTCTCTACAGTATCTGTTCAGGGTTTTGTATCATTTTATTTCTTTAAGTCTGAGATGCCTATTTACCCCATGGTTTTATAGACCTAAAATCCAGATTATTTTATACTCAATGTATATATCTGATGTATAGTTACTCAGTACAAAAAATCAGTTACGTTAAAATGCCTCAAAACCTATAGATGGCATCAATGACCTAGACTATTGTGCTTTGGCTTGCTCTTTACACCCCACTTCCTCTGCTCTTACAATTTGTCCTGTATACAACTATCTTATTAATCTCCTTAACAGACCACTTTCATCAAATACTTCTTCACTTAAGAAAAGCCAAGTCAGATGATGTGGGGCGTGCCTCTGATCTCAGCACTCAGGAGGCTGAAATAAGAGGATTCAACCATGAGTTCAAGGCTGGCCTGAACTAAATAGCAAGACCCTGCCTTAAAAAAAAAAAAAAAAAAAAGTAAAACAGAAAAGAAAGCCTGGCGTGCTGGTACACACCTGTAATCACAGCACAGGTTAGGCCAGGCTGGGCTATGTATACCTGGGTATCAAGTTTGCCATTTAAGGACCCAGATTTCTTGCCAAGTTCATCTCGCTTCATTCCCCTACCCACATCATCTGTCTAGAACATTGTCTTTCTGCTGCAGTTTGCAGGGAGAAGGCTATTTCTGTTTTTTTTTTAAATTAAGTTTATTGATAACTTTTAAATATATATAACGATCACATTCTAAATAGGGAATCTGTAACTGTACGTGATATAATTTTTCCATGCTTTTATCTTCCCTTTAAGCCCCCTTCCCCTCCTTATTTACAAAAACTTTGTTTCCATTTTCCTCTTCTCATTACCATTTTCTTTTCCCTTCCTCCCCTCCCCATTCCTAGATGCCCTTCAGAAAGCTATTTCTTTTTCCTTCTTTTGGCAGAACCGGGGATTGAACTCAGACCCTTGCACTTGCTAGGGAAGTACTTATTCCACTGAGCCATCTCTCTGGCCCTAGAAAGCTACTTCTTATCTCTGCTGCTTATACCTTACTCAGGCTTAATCCTCTATTCTGAAATATAATCTGGATCCTTCCTGCCAGGTGGCACACTCCTATACTCCCAGCACTCAGGAGGCTGAGGCAGGAGGATCACAAGTTTGAGACTACCCCGGGGCACTCAGTGAGTCCAAGGCCAACCTGAACTACATAGCAAGACCCTGCCTCAAAAAAAAAAATCCTGGGGCTGGAGAGATGGCTCAGTGGTCTAAAGCACCTACTTAGAACAAGCTTAGCAAAAGCATCAGGGACCGCGGTTCAATCCCCCAGCACCACATGCCAGCCAGCCCTGCCCCCTGGTGGGCTGAGCTGGTCTCTCTCTCTCTCTCTCTCTCTCTCTCTCTCTCTCTCTCTCAAATAAATAAATAAATAAAATTTAAAAAAAAAATTCTTTCTCCTTGAATTCCTATAGCACTCAGCTTAAGTATTTACTATTAATTTTGTGATATATATGTATGTGTATATATATTTAAATTAATCACCTCATTATATATAACCTATTTCTTTTATTTTTTGGTACCAGAAATCGAACTCACAACCTTGTGCTTGCCAGGAGGTTCTGTGCTGCTGAGCTACATCCCCGGTCCTATAATGTATTTCTTTTTTTTTTTTTTTAATTTCATTTATTTATTTGTGTGTGTGTGTGTGTGTGTGTGTGTGGCCAGCTCAGCCCACCAGGGGGCGGGCTGGCTGGCATGTGGTGCTGGGGGATTGAACCGCCGTCCCTGTGCTTTGCTAAGCTTGTTCTAAGTAGGTGCTTTAGACCACTGAGCCATCTCACCAGCCCCATGTATTTCTTTAATCAGCCCATAAATTCCTTGAAGTTAGTCCTGTTAGGTATATATGTCTGACTGGTGCTTGAATCATACCTCATGTAAGAAACAATGAAGGTTGAGTCAAAGGAGGATGACATTATTCACCAAAGATTCAAAGCTGCCATCGCTATCCTTCTCTTAGGCTATCCACTTCCCTCATGGGCCGTTCTGCACCATCCAGGGCTATCACCTTACTTACAGTAGCACTGTTTAGTCTCTGTAATGAACCAAGGGTAACAGCGCAAGGTGAGCTGAGAAGCCAGGAGGAACGCGGCGGTGGCGCAACACATGGATGCAGAGGAGCCGGAGACGAAGCTGAGCTACGAAGTGCCCTGCGTAATGCCACCAGATCAGACTTCCTCACTGTGATTGAGAGGACTTTCATCCCAGAAGTGACAGGATTAAACGTGCTCAATTAGAATTACGGCCAAAAAAAAAAAAAAAAAAAAAAAAAAAAAAAAAAGAATGATGCATGCTGGATTGGTGCAAGGAGGAAGAGACACCAGATGGGAATAACTTTTCAGGCCCTGCCCGTAGTAATGGGAGTTAAGAGAGCTCAAAGAAGGCCGAGAGAGCACACAGCGCTGCACAGAGAGCAGCGCATGCTGATGAGAGAGGACTCAGGCTTCTGCTTCATGTGAGCAGCGGTGCTGTTATCTGGAATAGAAGAGAAGTAGATTTGGGCATAAGCTGAAACAGATGAGAAGACAAGACCTCTAATTTTGGATATGAATTTGCAGCACTAGAAGATGTTTCCACAAGATTAAGCTTCTGGAGAACCCAGACATAGTGGAACAGGCCTGAAACCCCACCGCTCTGCGAGGCCGAGGCAGGAGGATGGAAGCTTTGAGTCCAGACCCAGTCTCAAGAAAAAAAAAAAATTCTGATGATTTAAAGTATTCAGGAAGATGTATGTAGGTTGTATGCAAATATGATGGCATTTTATATAAGGAACTTGAGCATCCACAGATTTCAGTATCTTTGGTGGCTGGGGTTACCCAGAACAGGTGTCATTTACACATAGTGATCGTCTCAGCTTTAGACAATAAGACTCTAAGGCATTATTACATTTTGTTTTCTCTTTGAGACAGGGTCTCACTGTACAGTTCAGGTTGGCCTTGAGCTCACTTAGTAGCCCACACAGGCCTTGAACTTGAAGCAATCTGCCTGCCTCAGCCTCCCAAGTGCTGGGATTACGCACACGTGCCACCACACCTGGGTGGCATTATTAAATTTTATAAGGTGTAAATTTCTGGGGCAGCCCACAGACTTCAGGACATTGTAACATCGTACCTTATGTTAAATGTTCAGGGCTAGGGGCCGGGGAGATGGCTCAGTGGAATAAGCACTTCCCTGGCAAGCGCAAGGGCCTAAATTCAATCCCTGGTTCCACAAAAAAAAAAAAAAAAAAAATGTTCAGAGCTGTTTGTCTGGTTCTGTCTTCTCTTCCAGCTCACTTACTCCAACTGCCCACACACCCCTTGTCTCTGCTCTCTGGCTTCCCTTAACCCATTCTTCAGGCTCTTGGACACTGCCTCATTCTTGAAACATTTTACTTCCTGGGTTTCCAAGACACCTGATTTCCTGTCTACCTCCAACCTCTCTCACTGCTATATTTCCTCAAGCCCCTATGTAAAACGTTGTTATTTTCCAAGGTCTTATTTAGCTTTGCTTTTTTTAAAGTTTTTTTTTTTTAATGTACTTTGTACAGGGTCTCACTATGCAGCTGGGACTCATGGTGATCCTCTTGTTTTCAGCCTTATTTAGCTTTTCTTATATCTTATTTTAGTATTCCTCCAGCTTGACCTCATTCACTTGCATAGCCTAACAATCATTTAAAATTATTCTTAAATCTGAATCTCTAGCCCACTCTCCTCAACCCAAACTCAATGACCAGCTGCTTGGAGGACGATTTTATTTGGATGTGACCTGCAGGCCCTTCACGTGAACTTGGTCATAATTTTCATCTTCCCATACTCCTGGCTCTCTGCTCTACTCTGATCCTACTCTGAATGATACAGTCATCTGCCCAGCAACCTGGGTGACATCTTGACTTCCCTCTGTCCTTTACTTCTCACATTCAGTGTGCTACAAAATCCCTCAATTCTGCAGTTTAAGAGTTTCCCTGTAAGAGAACACAGTGTAATTGAAGACAAAAAAGAAAGATAGGAGGATGAGAACTGCACGAAGGGGAAAGTCAGCTGGCAGGAGAAACAGTTCATTGAGGAATATGAATAAATATGACTGAATTATTAAGTGACCAGAACACACAGAAAATTTCATAGTTGATGAGATCATAGAAACCACCAAACTTTAGGCAGCTGAACAAAATAGTACATTCAAGCCACAGTTTTCAAGTCAGTCATATGAAAAATAGGCAGAGAAATTATTTAGAATAACTGGCACTTTTGTGACTATAGACAATGATTTATTAGTAAATTTCATTGAATACATGTGCAGGAAAGAAAAAAACAAAACAACAAAACAAAAACCTTACAAGTTCCAGCTAGACACTCAGAAAAATCTAACCTTGAATCTAAATGTAAGTAATACTTAAGAATAATATATTCTCATGGAAAAAAGCAAATTGAAATTAGTCCCATTACTGCACTAGTTATGTAGCTAGAAGTACTCCGTATGGAAAATAACTCAGGTGTGACATTGGCTGAGAAGCTCGTATAAGCCATTTCTTACTTGTAGAGAATCTTTATGCACTTGAAATGTGATGACGATTTCCTGGAACATCTGGATATCCACAAGCCTCAACAAATACTTCAGTTAAATAAACTACGTGGCAGCTTTCTCTATTGATACACAGAGAGATTTTTTCATTTTGGCTCACATACTAATTAACTCAGAGTTAAGTGCCTCTTTTCTGTATGGTCAGTTAAATAAGGGGGGAAAAGGAAGTATAAACTGTGGAGCTCTACCTGTCATGTTTCAAAAAAAGAAAAAATGTCTAGAAAACATTGTGGGTGGCTAGGGATATAGCTCAGTGACACAAGCGCCTGCCTGGCAAGTGTAAGATCCTAAGTTCAGTTCCTAGTGCTCCCCTCCCCCAAAAAATTGTACCAGTTGAAGATAAACTGTTTTTGAAGAAGAGGATTCAAAAAATAAAAGCAAACCCATTTCATCTGAGGAAAGCATCAAGAATTTGGAGGAAAGAGTTTATTTTCAGCTTTCAGTTTGAAAATGCACAACTGAGAAACAAACAGCAACTATAGCATGACTAACCTGGGTAAGCCATTTTTTTAAAAAGGCATCTAAGGGGGCCGGGGAGATGGCTCAGTGGAATAAGTGCTTTCCTGGCAAGCACAAGGACCTGAGTTTCATCCCCGGTTCCGCAAAAAAATAAAACAAAATAAAATAAAATAAAATAAAATAAAATAAAATAAAAAAATAAAAAGGCATCTAAAAACTACTGGATAGACTTACAAACAAAGTTTTTCTCTTCCTCTTTGGAATCACGCCCCCCTTTCTGATGAAGCTCTACAGAATTGCTGTATTACTTACGTGAGGGCCTAGGCAGCAAGACTCCTTGCAAAGATACATGCTGGTTTCCATCTCGGAGCATAAGCTTTGTGTCCGGTGTGGTTTGAATTAAAGGGCAGAAGAGCTGTTTGTCCTTTTGCTTTAGTTGCCACAGAGCAGTCATTAATAAGCATCTGAACTGTAGACACTCCTAAGCCCCGCCTCTTTGCAAAGGAAGGCAAAATTGTGGCTCTGAATGCTTCCTGTGTTCCTGGACAGCGCCTTGAAAGTAGGAGAACAGTTGGCACCTGAGTGTTACTTCCTTGTTTTCAATGTATCATTCTACCCACTAATTTTCTTTTTCTTTCACTAGAAAATTTTCCTTCTGAGTTTCTGAATATAAAAGCAAAACTCTATAGTCAAAATCCCAATAGTCCTTTTCACAGATCAAAACTGTTCAAAACATTTATTGATACATTACTTTAAGCAGAAAAATAAACAAGATACTTACCTAGAGGATCTTTTTTTCTGAAACTGGGTCTCACTATGTAGTTTAGACTGGCCTTAAATTCATTATGTAGCCCAGGTTGTCCTCTAAATCACAACAATTAGAGGATTTTTTAAAAAGCTTCCTTAGTGCCCAGGAGGCTGAGGGAGAAGGATCATTGCAGGTTCAAGACCAGCCTGGGCTACAAAGTGAGCTCAAGGCCAGCGAGCAAGACCCTGTCTCAAAAAAAAGACAAAAAAGAAAAAAAAAGCTTTCTTCATAACCCAGACCTCAAGATATAGTACTTTAGTTTCATGAAATTAAAGAAAGCCAACATTGTTGTATCTAAGGTACACATGTAATTTAAAATAATTAAGTGAAATAAAATATCTTACTATTTAAAGTACATAGGGGAGTATGTGAGGGCAGTGCTAATTGAAAAAATTTAGGTCATTAAGTTAATATCTTTTAGATACAATTGGAGTTTTGTCAGTTGACTGAAGGCATTTTTTAAAAATTATTTTATCTGGGTGTGGTGGCTCATACCTGTAATTCAGCAGTTGGGAGGCTGAGGCAGGATGATGGCTGTGAGTTCAAGGCCAGCCTGGACTACATAGTGAGTTCAGGAAAGCTGAGCTATACAGTGAGATCTTGTCTAAAAAAAAAAAAAAAAAAACCGAATACTTTTTGAAACTTGAAGTATAACATATAAAGGAGGACACGAATGATAAGGAGCATAGGACAAGGAATTACTACAAAAGCACTAGGAAAACATTTCCCACTTTAAACAGACAGAGCATTGCCAGCACCCCCGAAGGCCCGTTGGATCACTGCGTCTTCTCCTCCCCAGAAACCACTCACGGGTCCTTGAGGGTTCAGCCAGGGCCTACTTGCCTCCTGGAGAAACGGGTGGAAGAAGTAAAGCCATGCTGTTGTGTTGAGCTGTAGGGGACTCAGGTCAACAACTTCTGACATTGCCAGTCCAGCGGAAGCCCCAATACTATTATGGACTACTGGACTCTTTTAGAATATTTTACTGAATTAACACACCTATAATATTCAAATAACAGAACTAAACAAAAAAAGGGGATACAGACGAATATCCATTTTATATCTGTGTATTCAAAATGGTTAGGATAGATATATAGCTACATTCTCTTAATGAATAGAGGGATTTGTTCTAATAGCGTTTGTTAACAGGATATCATGTCCGCATCTTGTACAGCAATTAACCACTAGGAAGAATGTATGCAGTGTGTTAATTATTGAAACTGTCCTACCAATTTGGTTTGAAACTGTCTCATTGCTATTTGTTTATCAATAAAATTATGGAAAAGAAAAGAAAGAAAGATAAACTGGAGACTTTTATAGGTAAATGGGTGCAACCCAAGACTATACTCATAAGTGAAACAAACCAGATGCACATTTGTAACATTATATTGCCTCCTTAGTGTGTGAAGCTGAAAGAGTAAATAAGATCCAAAATGTACAATAGATATTATATAACGGGAAGAAATTTCATAAGCAAAGAGAAACTTGGATGGGAGAAAGGAGGAAAAGAAGGCAGGGGAAGCAAAAAAAAAAATATATATATATATATGATAGTTAAACTACTAATTTTTTTATGTATTTAGTATAAGGTCTATAGGGTCTCACTACACAAATTGGACTTGTAGTTATCCTCCTTTTTTTCAGCCTCTGAAGTGCTGAGATTTCAGGTGCATGCCACCACCCCTAGTCTCAATTGCCGTCTCAGTGGACCTGGGGTCAGGGCTGGCAGAGAACCTGGTCCCCTGCATCTGCCTAAGCAGACACTTTAATCCACTGAACTATCAGGCCAGCCCTTATATTACTAATTTTTCTTTGTTCACTGAAAAATATTTGTGCTAATATTGTTTGAACAATTACATGCCTATATTTTTAATATTCTGAGTAACTAATTTAAAAATAATAATATGCAATGTATTAACCATTTTAAAAAAAGAAAAGAAAAAAAGAAACAAGTGGAAACCCCTAAAGCTAAAGGACTTGCTATCACCCCAGCTTACCTCCCATACTGGAAGTGCCTAGGTAGCTCTGGCTGGCCTAGAGCCCACGGCCTCCTGAGTACTGGGCTGAGTACAGGTGAGAGAGGAAACCACCTCCAGGTGAACCGGGGCAGGCATAGGTCAGCTGCAGGTGAGCTGCTTGGGTTCTCTAAGAAGATGGATGGGTTTCACTCTGGTCACGCAGGTGTTCAGCTGTGAGTGTCAGTGCAGCACAGCGGACTTGGAAAGGTCTGTTTAAAGTACCTGCCTTCCTGATCATATAGAATAGAAACAATACAGAAGTGAGAACAGGGCTTTGATCCAGGCTCTCAGGTAGATGCTAGTCACCAAGGGACACTGGCAGGAAAGCTGCCCTTTCTCCTACTCTGCGCCCCAGTGGCTTTGTTTGGGATCCCATGCAATCCTGGGGTTCACAGGTGTGTTACCACACAAGATTCCCTCATGCAGGTTGCAACAACACACAGCAGCTACACACTCACTTGCTGTGGTCTTTCCCTCCACTGCAGCCTCTGGTGTAACCCCAGGAAAGGAGAGGGCCAAATACTGTGTCAGGAAAGAGGAGCCCACTTGTAGGGTGGCTCCTTTAGCAACAGCTCTCCAATCAGAGGTATTCCGGGTTTTTCTTGCCTAGAACAAAGATTTGGACGAGACAAGCCACAAGCAGTGCCAAAGGTTTATTTGAAAAGTGTGGGTCTGAGAGACACCAGCTCTGCTGAGCAGACTTGGACCAAATAAAGGGAAAAGAAGGTAAAACCAAAACTAAAAGTACACGCTGCACCTGGGAAATGGGGCCTATCGTGCAAACTCAGGCAGGATGCAGCTGCCTATGGCAGCCGCTCTTCCATTATCTGTCCACATCTGGAGCTCACAGGGAGCTCTACACAGGGCCCTGCATCGTCTTGGTTCTTGTATTTGCCTGGGCCCGCTCAACGCCCACACCCAGCTTTGCTACACTGTCTCCTATTTCAGTGGGGTTGTGAGAAGAAATGGGGAGGGGTAGGGGTGCTGAGAAGGTGGTCATCGGATGAGCTTGCCCTGCATGCCTTCTGCTCTGGGTGGAAATCTGGAATGTAGTCATGGGGGTGTCACATGCCATTCCAGAGCTGTAACAACTTCCTTGACTGAGTGACTGGTAAACAGCAGGAATCTCTCAGTTTCTGAAGGGTTGGAACTTCAGTATCCAACGGCCAGCAGATTTGCTGTCTTTGAGCTCTGTGGTCCCATAGTGGACTCCTCACTGTAAGCAGATGTGAGGAGAGGAGAGGACATCTGCCTTGGGCTCCTTCAATGAGAGCTGATTCCATTCGGGGGCTCTGGACTCAAGAGGAAGAAACTAGGGGTCGGGGAGATGGCTCAGTAGAATAAGCACTTGCTTGGTAAACATAAAGGCCAGAGATCAATCCCCGGTTCCCCCCCCCAAAAAAAAGAAGAAGAAGAAACTTCCTAAGGCCCCACACCCTAGCACTGTCACCTCGGGGGTCATGAATCTTGAGAGGACACAAACATCCAGACTATAGCACAAAGGACCAGAACAGGCCATTTTACCCAACTTGACATTCGGGCATCTCATTGCCTCCCATGATGGATCCCTTGTTTCTTGATTTTCATCTGATTCCTTTTTTTTAATGTGTTTAGTACAGGGTCTACAGGGTCTCACTACGTAGATCAGACTCATAGTCATCTTCCTGTTTTCAGCCTCCCAAGTGTTGGGATTACAAGTACGCCACCACACCTTATCTCCTGGCTGCTGCGCTCTGCCTAAGCCGGCACATTAGTCTGCTGAACTATCTGGCTGGCCCTCATCTGATTCTTCCTTACAGGTGACAGAAAGGTAGACTTAAGTTTGCTCTGTGAGTTTGGCACTCTGTGTATGTGTGTGTGTGTGTGTGTGTGTGTGTGTGTCTGTGTGTGTGTCTGTGTGTGTGTGAATGCCTGTATGTGCCCTCTTTTTCTCTCCTTTTAAGGCAACTGAACCAGGCATGGTGGTGCACACTTGTAATTCCAGCATTTGCGAGGCTGAGGCAGGAGGACGGTTGCAAGTTTGAGGCCAGCCTGGGCTATAAAGTGAGTTCAAGGCCAGCCTGAACTGCATAATGAGATCCTGTCTCAAAAAGACAAAAAAGACAAAAAAGGGGCCGGGGAGATGGCTCAGTAGAATAAGCACTTCCCTGACAAGTGCCGTGCAAGGGCCTGAGTTCAATCCCTGGTTCCACAAAACAAAAAACAACAACAACAAAAAAAAAGTTCCTCAAAAAGACAAAGAAGAAGAAAAAGAAAAAAGAAAAGGCAGCGATAAGACTAAGTTGGGGGGCCGGGGAGGTGGCTCAGCAGGATAAGCGCTTGCCTGGCAAGCACAAGGGCCTGAGTTCAATCCCTGGTTCTGAAAAAAAAAAAAAAAAAAAAAAAAAAAAAGAATAAATTGGTTCAGAGCTGCCAGGACTGGCAAGCCAGCCACACTCACCCTTTCTCAGTTCCCTGGCAGGCCTATGTCTTTTAAACAAGATTGCTTTACGATCCAGTGTCATACCTTGATAAGATCCCAAGATGCAGATTTGGGGGTAGGAGATACCAGTTTGAGGCTAAATGGAGATTCCAGCCTGGTTTTATCAGATTTTATGCCCTGGAGTGTCACACTCATTGTCAGGCTCCTCTCCTTCTGGCCCTGAGTCTTGGCTGTACCACGTGTTTCCTTTGCCTTTCACTTGATCAAGTCTCTTCCATTCTCTTCGGCCTTTTGTGTACCAACATCTACCTCTGTGGCAAAACCCAAAGCTAGCCAACCACACCAATTCCCTCTTCCACCCTCCCTTTTGTGTGTCTACCATGACTCTTTCTTTCCTTTCAGACACTGGAATCATGAGAATCAGCTGCCTGAGCTCTCTGATTCCTAGCCACCTATGCATTCTCGATTTTTCCAGTCCAACTTAAGGCTCCATCTCTTCCAGGACTGCCCTGCAACTCACAGCCCTTATCATCCGCAGCCCTTCACTCTGACATCAGACGGCCTGACTCTCATTTTCAAGGTTTTCCACATTCATCATCTCCTCTCCCCACTCTCAAGAAGGAACTCCTGGGCCGCATCCCCTGGCCTCTTTCCTCTCTCCCAGATCTTCCCCAAAAGTGCCATTCTCACCCTGCAAAGCAGCTACCCTCAGCCTTCACAGAGGAGGAGGGCTGCAGCGTTGGGATTGGTCTTCCTTTCTCCCCTGAGCTGGGGACTAAAATAGGCAGGAGGAGATCCGCAGGACAAGGCCTCTTGGGAATCCCAGCAGAAAGAGCGCAAGTTTTGGGAGGGAAGCATGATCCATAGAGCCAGTCTGCACGAAGAACTCAGACTGTAAAGAATGAGACAGCAAACCAACTGCACTGGCTTCCGCTAATAGGGAGCAGGGGAATTACCTAGTCAGGGGACGGCGTAGACATAGGCTCCTGAATGTCAGGCAGTGTCTGCCAGACCCCTGTGGATGAAAAGATTTCTGGGCCAGGTGAGAGTGACATAAAGGAGATGGGAATGGGACTTAGAGGAAGGAAGGGATCCATGGCTGTCAGAATAAGCACACCCTTCATGAGATGCTGAGGGGAAAGAAGGGGCCGGAAGTGCTCTCTGACTCCAGCAGGTGGGCACTGGTCCTCACTGTTATTTCAGCGCCACCCTTATGACTATTGCTACCTGTGGAGCTCCACATAGATGCCCCTGCATGTCAGGCAGCAGCAGAATCTTTCTAAACACAGAAGGTTCTGCCTGTAGCCAACAGACAGTTCTGTGTTTTACCTTTCAGGTGCCCAGCACAGGAGCACAGGTGCTTTCCCAGGGCAGCACAGTGCTGCTGGGAGCACAAAGCCTTCAGACTGTGTGGCCAGGTCCGCCAGAATATCACATGCCATGAAAGTGAGAAGCCCTAGGCTCTTTTTTTTTCTTTTTTTTTGTATTTTAGGGAAGGGTCTACAGGGTGCTCAGGGTCTCCCTACTAGATCAGACTCGTAGTGATCTGCTTGTTTACAGCCTCCCAAGCGCTGGGATCACAGGCATGCACCACCATGCCCAGTCTCAATTGCCATCCCAGTGTGCCCTGGGGTCAGGGTCAGTACAGCAGGCCCTGGGGATTGAAATCCCTGGCCCCTGCGCCTGCTTTAATTCAGTGAGCTATTTGGCCACCCCCACCCCCACCCCCACCCCCAGTCTCTTATTCAGAGAATCCTTAGAAAGCACAAGGTGCCAGTCTGGGCAGTGTGTGTTGTGTGTACATGATGGAACAAGGGGATGTTTATGGGAGTACTGAATAAAATACACACAGAGAGAAAGCAGGACTTTGTTTCCAAGCTTCTGGTCACTGGGCCTGCTCCGACTGTGGCATGCCCGGCCCTGGGGAACCGCAGTACTCAGTGATGGTATAGGGAGGCCGGCAATGAAGTGAATTCAAAGCTTCCTCCCTGGCTCAGAAAGGGTGAGAGACATGCAGGGCGGGTGCGGGATGGCCACTCATAACTGTGGCCTTCAGAAACAGGATGCCCCTGTAATTAAGAGCACTTGCCCAAGGACTGGATTTTCTGGTTTATGGCTTTAATCTTCCTGGCTGGCCTTTCACCTGTTCATTGAATTTTATAGCCTGTTTACAATGTGCTCCTTTAACTACGTGGGCTCATGAACTGTAGCTTTCCATTTACATTAAGACTTGATTTGCAAATAGGTGTTACCATACCTACTCAAATACTTCCTTACTTGCCTGCAAAATTAGGGCAATAATACTATTTCAAAGATTTCCTGAGGATTAGTGAAGATTAAAGTACGCAATTATCTAGCTTCATAATTGACAATTATATAACAAATGATTTTTCCCTTTTTTTAGTTTCTCAAGAAGTATCTATTTAGTACTCCATTGAGAATTGTTGAAGTTGCTGGGTGTGGTGCACATGCTGTAACCCCAGAACTTTGGAAGACTAAAGCAATAGGGTTGCAAGCTCAAGTCTAGTCACAGCAATTCAACAAGTCCCTGTCTGAAAATAAAAATTAAAAAAAAAAGAGACGTATAGCTCAGTTATATGGGGATTGAAATCCCTGGCCAGGGATTTCAGTCTTCAGTGCCAAAGGAGAAATAAAAACAAAAAAACTCTAACTTGCCAGTAAACACTACAGTTAGAGTTTCTGGAAGTTACTTTTTATTCCTTTGTGAAAATTGTGACATTTGTTTCCTTCTGGTCAACCTAGCTGTCAGAAAACCTCTGAGAATTAATGCTGTTAATGTATAACTTTTAAATTTTTCATTATTATTTATCTTCATGTATGTGTCTGGTGCTGAGGACTGAGCCCAAGGCCTCACACAGGCTAGGCAAATGCTCTACCACTGAACTACACCTTAGTTCTATAATGTTTTTAAATATAAAACTATAATTCTATACACATATAAAATTGATGAGGACTAAAGATTTTACTCAATTTCTTGATTAATAAAGGTACTGAGAATTTGAGAAAAAGAGAGGCAATGAGAGAAGGCAAAACGGTTTTGCCAATGTTTTTCGTCATTCACAGAATTTCAACAATGTTCTTCAGATGCCTAAAATCGTGGATTGCATCAAAGCCTGTATATTTCATATTTTTCCTATGCATGGGTACCTGTGACAAAATTTAATTGAGAAACTAGGCACAGAAAAAGATTAATAACATTATAGGGCAATTAGAATAATATGCCATCATAAAAACTATTTTAAATTTCTGGACTATTTATTGCTGGCTTTGAGCCTATCCAAGGGTTTCAGCAAAGCTGACAAGTCGTTTACTGCAGTGAGGCTTGGTTACACAGATGCAGGGAGACTTTCTAACTTTTTTTTAGTAGTTCATGTTTACAGTCTGTAATGATTACGCTCGTCATGGGAGTTGGTACCTCCCTCCCCTTACTTCTTAGCCTCCACTCCTTTCCTGCCATCTGTTGGTCCTCTTCCAGGAATAAGTTTGGGCTGAAAAATATAAAACTTACTGGACCTTCTGAATCTGCTGCTGATGAAACTTCTACCACATTATTATTATTATTTTTCTTCATTTTATTGTTTTGTTTATTTTTTGGACCGGCTCAGCCCGTGCTGAGGGCATGGCTGGTGTGGCATGTGGTGCCAGGGATCTAAACCACAGTCCCCTGAGCCTGCCTAAGCTTTCCTAGGCAGGTGCTTTAGACCTCTCAGCTATGTCGCTGGCCCAACCACATTATTTATCATCCTCGTTGTTATCCCTCCTTCTCCTCCTCCTTCTACTCCTTGGAACTGGACCCAGGAGCCCGCTGAGATACATCCCAGCCTTGTCTCTGCCTCTTTTTCTTTATTAGACACATGCTTACAAAATTGCCCTGGCAGGACTCAAATTTTCAATCCTCCTGCCTCAGTGTCCTTGGTTTTGAAATTACTCCATATTTTGGCATTGAAGAAGTTGATTAAGGGGGAAAGATACCATCCAAAGCAAGTCTTCAGCTAGTTATCAGTTTCTGTAGCACAAATTAAACTTCATGTATGTATGTGTTAGGAAAAAACTAGACATATACATATAGAACACAAAACTATATATATAAATAACCCATAGTTCACAGGCCTGGGGCCTTGGGATGCATTCTTCATGGAAAGGAAGGAACTTTTTCTGAGGAAACAGCTCTGGGGAAAAGAGTTCACCTAGCATATGTAAGATCCTATGTCCAAACCTTGGCATTGGGAAAAAAAAAAGTCATTTTCACCCTTTCACTACTGTCATCTGTAATTCATAATCTGTTTTGCCCATTTCTGTATCTTAGACATGTTTTCCTGATAAAACTCACACAAGTTCAGTGTGGTCTAGGAGGAAGGCATGGAGGACCACAGAGCCAGCTTGATGCTAGTAGATCTAGACATCCTGGCGCCTGTCACAGGAACTGTTGCCCTCTAATACCACCGATATTTAGAAGTTAAATAAATATTTATTGACTAAGGGGCTGAGTAGAGGGTAGCAGAATCGAGTCCTATTCTGCTCTTAAAAATTCTTTGGCTTCCACATACCTTTAAAGAAACATGTAAGTAACTTAGCAGAGCCCAAAGCCCAAGATCTGCCTTGATATTGTCCACCTTCTCCTGCCAGACCAAAAGCCTATCCTCAAACATTTCTTCTTGCTTCTCTGTATCTACTTTTCCAATCTGGAATGTTCTCTTACTTTATGTTCAGGACTTAACTCTAATGCTATATCTTCCATGAAGGCTTCCCTGATTTCTCTAGTTAGAAGTTACCACACCGTTCACCTTTCCCCCTAAACAACTCCAGTGACATCTCACTGATATGTTCATTTTTGTGCAGGACATGGCTATGCAGCCAGACTGTCTGGATTCACTTGGTTTTGTGATCTTTGGTGAGGTACTATTGGATACCAGAATGGGCCATCCCAACATATTTCTAGGCAATCAGATTAAACCACCCTTTGGCATAAAGATCATTTGAGCTATTTTTTTTTTTTTTTGTAGACATAGGAGTTATTTTGAAAACTTAGTATAAATTACCTTTTTATGTGGGAAATGTAATCAGATAGAAAATTTCTGTTTTTAAGGGTGACTTCCTTTCTGTACCAGGAAGAGAAAAAAGATAACTAAATATTAAAAGCTCTTATCAGTAGAGGTGGCACACTTTACATCTCTACAACAAACATTCCTCTTATTTACTGTACTTTTCTCTTCTTCTTCTTTTTTTTTTTTTTTTTTTTTTTGGTGGAATCAGGGATTGAACTCAGGCCCTTGCACTTGCCAGGGAAGCGCTTATTCCACTGAGCCATCTCCCCGGCCCCTACTGTACTTTTCTTAATACCTCTCCTTAGTAGGCTTCTTTAGACCTTTCTTTCTCTGTTCATCCAATGATGGTATTTAAGCATAAATCTACTAATTTCTCAAGTGTCTTCCACATATAACTTCAGGTATACATGTAATTAAACTTATTTTTCAATTATTAGCTTATCTTTTGTTACAAGGGCCCTTCCTGACTAAGAACTAGGTAGTGTAGATTTTAAATTCTTTTTTTCTCCTATATTACTAAACCTTCTATGCCCACATATGTTGATATAAATTTGCAGAAAAAACTATTGCTCTCACCATAGGATATTTTTTTTGGGGGGTGAGGATTAAATAAATTGATATAAAGGGCCAGCAAGATAGCTCAGCTGATTAGGCACCTGCTTAGGCAAGCATAGGGAGTGGGTTCGATCTTTGGCACCACAGCACTGGCCCACCCAAGGGCATGCTGAACTGCCACTCAGACTGGGCGTGGTGGTACATGCCTGTAATCCCAGCGCTGGGGATGCTGAAAACAGGAGGACCACTATGAGTCCCAGGTGCAGAGTGAGACTATATAAAAGTTAAAAATAAATAAGTTGATATATGTGAAGCACTGGGAAGTTGCCTAAGACAGCAAGGGTCCAGTAAGTTCGCTATTACTATTCCCTTTGCAGGCGCTCACCAGTCCTTATGCAGGCCTCATTCAGGACTCTTCCTACCTTACACATGTATTTACTTTGCTTTGTTTTTTGAGGCAGGGTCTCACTATGTTGTCCAGAATGGCCTTGAACTGGTGACCAAGATGCCTCAGGCTCCTGAGTGCTGGGATTAAAGGCATGCGTCACTTTTCCCAGCACTGCCTTGTATATATTCTATTTACTTTTTTACATTTCTGCTTCCATCACTGCAATAAGCTCCTAATGGAGGTTTATAGAACCTTTTGCTGAATAAATTAGCAAATTAATGAATTATGAATGGGTGATTGATGCCCTGGCTCCCAGTAAACAAACCCTAATAAAAATCACACTTCTGCTTGTGATACATGGGATTTAAAAATATCTGCCAAACCTAGCTGGGTTTGGTGACACAGGCCTATAATCTCAAGCCCCCAATTTACAAATGAGTTCCATTGCAGGACAATGTTCATTAAGTCACATTTGTTTGTAAATCCAACAGAGTGAATCCTTCACACCTTTGACACGAATACACAATGTGCAGCGCTCTGGGCTTCCAGCAGTTCTTCCCCACCACCACTGGTTTTCTTCTTGCTGCAGGATCCTGGGCTGTGACTGAGCACTGTTCTGCTGTACACTGTCGCACTGTGCAGTAAGCACACAGCAGCACAGCTGTGAGAATGCCCACCAGACATGGGTGCTACTTCCACAATTTTTTCTCATCTACTTAATGCAAGGTCTGCTCATATCGGTGAAGGTTTGCACCTTGAATCGCTGTAAATTAGGGACTTACTGTACTTGGGAGGCTGACGCAGGAGCATCATTGGGAGTCCAAGGCCAGCCTCGGCTACATGGTGAATTCAAGATCAGTATGAACCATACATAAGGAAATCTGTCTTAAAGAAAATACACACACACACACACACACACACACACACACACATGCATACGCCCACAAACCCCACCAGACGTACGAAAAGAGCTTTTTATTGTGCAGTTTCAGGTGTCAGTTTGATCTGAAGCGTAATATTTGGATAGTTCTGACATCACCTATGGCACCAGGATTTTTATCACATAAATTGTCTTGGGTGTATTTGTTTTCTGGGTGTAACCTGACAGTCAATTTGTCTTGCCTTCTAAAGCTCACACAGATGGGTTATTTTTCCCAGCAAAAGCTCTAAGCTGGTTGGCATGTTACCATGAGTAAAGGTATGTAACCTTGAGCAAGTCGTTGCCACAATTCTGAGTGGTCTCCCCTTCTTTACAAGGAGGACATTTCACTCCCTATACTGGTCTCTGAGGCTCCTCAGCGACATTCTTGCTTTCTTTGTGTCCTCCCCTGTATTGCAGGTTGGACGTCCATGAGAATGCAGTTCCTAGCCCTCTTCCAGGCGCAGCTCCAGGCTCCTGGCCTCACACCTAGGAACAGATCTAGAGATCCCTAAGGTAAAGGAGTGGAGACGACCCTTGCTCCAGTGGCAGCAGGCAGTGAGCAGTCTGGTGACTATGGGATTAAGACTATAGGCGCCATGCGGAGGCGTCTTCCTGTGGTTCACCCACGTGAGTGCTGCAAGCAGCTGGGATCCCTGGTAATTCCCACATAGCCTGATGTCCTGAAGGCTAGCAGCAGTTTTCTTTCCCTTCCAACAGGTTTCCAAAACCACAGATTTATTGGAATACAATTCACATATCACACAACTCACCCACTTAAATAGGTATCAGTGGTTTTTAGTATATTCCAAACATTATGCAATCCTAATCACAGTGAATTTTAGAACATTTTCTCACTCTGACAAAAACGCCACACACACTTGCAGCCACTTCCTGTCCACCTGGCTCTGGCCATTTTCTTCTCCCACCACTTAGCTGTAGGTAAACATCAATCTAATTTCTGTCCATAGATGTGTCTATTGTGAACATTTCACATAGTGCATACCTGGTTATGTCGGGCATTGTTTGTCTTTACAGATATCATGGTTTCTATTTTGGAGAGTTTTTTGCTTTTGTTGCTATGGTTTTTATTTTACAAGGTCTTGCTTTGTAAATCAGAGTGGCCTTGAACTTGTTTATGTGGCCCAAACTGGCCTCAAATTCATAGTGATCCTTCTGTCCCAGCTTCCCTAAGTATTGGAATTACAAGTGGGCAATACTATGTTTTTTGTTTCTGAGACAGATATATTATGTAACTTAGGATATCTTTGAAATCACTATATAGCCCAGACTGGCCTCAAAATCACAATCCTGCCTCAGCCTCCTAAGTGCTGGGTTTACAGGTGTGTGTCACCATGCCCAACAGATAGGCACTACAGTGCTCACTTTGGCAGCACATATACAAATATGCACTACGTAGTAAGACAAAAAAAAAAAAAAAAGCAACAAACCATGGTGTACAGAGGCACCTGTGACTTTCTCAAAATGAATCATTTTTTTAAAAGTTTTCAAGCTTTTATTGTAAATATTTAACAAATGCAGAAAAGGAGAACATTGACATTAAGAGATTAAAATTGCAAGAATGTGACATCCTCCAAAATTGCAAACATTACATTGTGTGAGGCAACAAAAATTCTACTGATATTCAAAGACAGATGAGAAGGAAATTTGTCTATCACATGTCTGTCAATATTTATTTTACTGAGATCATTCAATAACAAATCTTGATTTATACCTGAAAATGTTTATTTTGCCTATAATAATAAATAAAAGTTTACATATGAGTGGATTTCTATATTGATCATTATTTTCTCTTATCACTTGGATATATTATTCCATTGTAATCTGCCTACAATGGTTGCTGTTAAGAGTTGATTACTGGTGTTATTGCCACACACTGTTAAGGATTGTGTTCACAGGCTACTCTTTCAATTTCACTAGGTGTAGAGTTGTAGTTATTTAATCCTGTGTGGAAATTATTGTCTTTCCTGAATAAGAAAATTCAGGATTTTTTTATTTGTGGAATGTTCCCAAATATAAAACTGGAATCTTGAAAACTTTCATGCCACCTTTGTTGTAGAGAGCTCAAAATAACTTGTGCATTCATCATTCCTTCAAAATCACAGTTCTTAGATTGGAGGGTGTTGTCCAGTGATAGAGCATTTGCCTGGCATGCACCAGGTTCCAGGTTCGATTACCAGCACAGAATAAACACAACCAAAACCCAAATCACAATTGTTGGTTGCAGGGAGATAGCTCAGTAGAATAAATGATTGCCTGGCAAGCCCAGGGTCCTGAGTTCAATCCCCGGAACCGCAAAAATAAATAAATAAATAGTCATTTGACCTACTGCTGGTGCTTGCCATTTAATGCATTAGGGGCTGGTGAGATGGCTCAGTGGTCTGAAGCACCTACTTGGAACAAGCTTAGCAAAGCACAGGGACCGCGGTTCAATCCCCCAGTACCACATGCCAGCCGGCCCCGCCCCCTGGTGGGCTGAGCTGCCCCCCCCACAAATAAATAAATAAAATTTAAAAAAATCATCTGTAATTTAAAAAAAATAATAATGCATTAATAAAATAGCATTTATTTCCCATCTTGCCAATTTGCTTACACTTGGTAACTGTTGCAGTATTTCGATAACTGTGTTGCAATATTATTGGTTTCATCGATAGATCTAGGAACTTTTCTGCTTATTTTATGCAACGATGGTAGGCTTCCCCTGCCTGCGGGAAGAACTCCGCTCCTGGCACGGTAAAGGGTTAAGGACCGAGAAGAGCAGCTGGTCGAGAGGAACTCCTGAAAACACAAAATGGCCTCGAGATCCCCAGCTCCGCTTCCACATCCTTTTCCAAAGACACAAAGCCTTCCTTTGTTGCTCACATCCATTCCCTTCTTAAATTGATCCCGGGCCAATCTGGAGGCTTGGGAGGGAGGCGGGGTCGCCGCGGAGGGCCTGGGGACGAGATCACAGCCGTCGCCCCGCACGCAGGCGGCCACCTGACGGAGACCGAGCCAGACCTCGCCCCCTGCGCCCTGAACCCCGAAGCTTCCGGACACGCGGCGCACGGGGGGGTGGGGGTGGGGGTGGGGGCAGAGGACAGAGGCTGTGCTCACAGCCGGACGGGAGGACGAGCCTGCATCCCCTGGTCTACCTCGCCCTCCCAGAGGAATCCCTGGGACTAAGCAGGGGGGTTACAGGGAGGCACCGTAACGGCCTGTGAACAGCGCCTCCGAGATTTTGATTTGCTAAATCGGCTGGTACCTAGGGTAGGGTAAGTAAGGAGTATACTCTTCATTTTCCCTAGGCCTCGAGTGGTGTGAGACAGGGGAAAAACTCAAATCTTTGTAAGTGCTAAAGACCAAATATACTGCTTGTTTGAAGAAGTTGAAAAAGAAATCTCGGGCTGGTGAGATGGCTCAGTGGTCTAAAGCACCTACGTAGAACAAGCTAAGCTAAGCAAAGCACAGGGACTGCGGTTCAATCCCCCAGCACCACATGCCAGCCCGCCCCCGCCCCCTGGTAGGCTGAGCTGGCCATACACACAAAATAAATAAATAAACAAACAAACAAAAAACCCCTCCATCTTTAAAAAAGAAAGAAAGAAAGAAAGAAAGAAAGAAAGAAAGAAAGAAAGAAAGAAAGAAAGAAAAGAAAAAGAAATCTCCTTGTGTCCCAACGCCCGCATGAATAACTACTCAAAAGTTACTAGCTCCTGGCTCCTGAGAGGCTGAGGCAGGAGGATGATTGTGAGCTCAGGGCCAGCCTGGACTACATGGTGAGTCCCTGTCTCGAAACAACAAGAAGAGCAACACAAACAAGCAAGCAAACAACAACAACAAAAATAAAACCCCAGCTCCTGAATGGCTGGGGGACCCAAGTGACTGATTTTAAAAGAACCAACTACAGCTGCTATTCCTGAAGCACCTGCTGCATATTAAGGTTTCATTAAGTCCCTATCACTGTGCTGAGCTAGGAACAATTTAACATGATGAAAATAAGGCTTCAAGAAGTGAAAAGAGGGCTGGCGAGATGGCTCAGTGGTCTAAAGCACCTACGTAGAACAAGCTAAGCTAAGCAAAGCACAGGGACTGCGGTTCAATCCCCCAGCACCACATGCCAGCCAGCCCCGCCCCCTGGTGGGCTGAGCTGGCCACACACACACACACACACACACACATAAATAAAATTAAAAAAAAAAAGAAGAAGAAGAAGTGAAAAGAGCTGGGGAGCTAGGTCAGCAGCAAAAATAAGCACCTGCCTGGCAAGTGCAAGGTCTTGAATTCAAGCCCAGTAGTGTAAAAGAGGAAGAAGAGTGAAGATACTGGTTTCTGCTAGACATGCTCTACCTTTTATTTGATTTTGTGAGTTTTGAAAGCCTATTTTTTAGCACCCGCCTAGCAAACATCAGGCCCTGGTTCGAATCTCTGTACAAAAAACCCTGCTTCTTTTCTGGTTTTTGGTCTGAGTGGGTCTGTACATTTTAATCTCTTTGGTGAGGGTGAGGCAAGGCCCACCTCACAGTTGCGGTGTGTGGCATCATGGAAGGCACTTTGTACCAGCCCTGTCCCTACCTCTCAGCCTCGGCTTGCCGCATGTGACACGCTTTTCCCAGTGTGCCTCGGTCTACCCATGGGGGAGTGCAGCACAGCTGAGAGGCCTGGGGTGGGGGCGGGGGCAGGCAGTGGCTGGAGTTGCAGGAGGCTGGAGCTTGGCGCCATCAGTGAATCCTGAGCAGGTGGATGCGTCTCGGCCTGCATCGGTGCCCGTGACACCAGGTCCTCACAGACCTGTGCCCTGGCCCAGCTGAAGGCCCCGCCTAGGTATGGGCAGCCAGAGGCAAGAAGCATTCTCCTGTATGGAGGGCTCAGCCACAGCAGGGAGAGCACTTGCAGGCGGTAGCCCTACTCAGGCTGTGCTCCAGCGGAGAGGAATGGAGCGGTTGCTGAGACTTGCGGCTCTAGAGGCTGAAAGCCCCAGAGCACAGCAGTGGCCTCAGCTCCACATCTGCTGAGGGCCTCATGGTGCCTCATAACATGCAAAAAGCCTCTCACTTTAAGAGACAGCAAGCAGGCCAGCTCCCTCGACCTTCAATAGGAAGGGCACTCCGCCCCTGAGCTATGTCCCCAGCACTTTTTATTTTAGACAAGGTCTCAGTTGCCCAGACAGGACTTAAACTTGTTATCCTCCTACCTCAGCCTCCCTCTGTGCTAAGATTACAGGTATGTGTCACCTGGCTTCTTCTTCTCTCCATATAAAGCTATTAGTGTTCTTAATGGTTGAGTGTCCCTCGTGGCTTCTCTTAAACCTAATTTCCTCCCACAGTCTCCCCTGCAAATATCATGAACATGATATTTGACTTGGGGATCTAATTCATGAATTCTGGAACACACCAAACCATAGCAGATGTCATGCCACTTCCAAAATAAGTTTGCTAGATTATAAAAGACTCGAGAGCTCCCCCTACCACACACACAGGGCTCAAGCCCAACACCTCACTGAACTAAATTCTCAACTCTTTCATTTTATATTTCAATATAGGGATTCACTAAGTCACTGAGTCACACAGATTGGGCCTGAATTTGCAATCCTCCTGCCAGCCTCCTTCAGTGCTGGGATTACAGGGTGTGACACGATGCTTGGCTTTCTTTTTTCTTGGATCATTTGCTTTGCGAGAATCAAGCTGCATGCTAGGTAGCTCTGTGGTGAGGCCTACAGGTGAAGAGCAGAGAGTTGCCGATGGCTGAGTGACCTCCAAAGTAGAGTCCCAGCTCATACCTTGATTTGAACTGCAGAGTCAGAATTACACATGTGAGCCACCCAAAGAGTTCTCACCCTCAGATGCTATATTCCTGGATAAACTTTATCATTATTATTATTATTATT